>NC_055701.1:14689810-15005310 GCF_017639745.1 Melanotaenia boesemani
TACACCTCATTAGTTAATGTTGCCCCAATATTATAATAAATATCCAATATACTCATATAAAGAAGTAAATAGCATTTTGTCACTGCTATATAGATTTTAGATTTTTCATGGTGATGAAAAGTGTTCCAATTTTCTCTGAGCTAAGAGGCAGTGCTAGACAGAAGCTGAGCTTGGAGGGGAAAAGTTTCACAAATGGCCAAATGTCACTAATTAGTTTGAACTCAGCATTTTGGATGAAGCCAGTTGGTGTGGTGGGGTGGTGGTGTTGGCAGGGGGCAGCAGGAAGAGGAGGAATTGATGGGCTGTGCCTCAAAATGTAAATTAAACAAAAGGCGGGAGTTCACATGACAGCTTTGGAGGGGCAGGGCTGAAGTCTTCTGATTTTCTGTGTGAGAAAGAGAACAAGTGGAGCACAGTGCACCAAACATTGGCACATGGTGAACAGCTCGGAGGCAGCGGAAGCAAAATAACTTCTGTTCTAGGGAACAACAAAGGAGGAACAAACAGCGTGGCCCACAACTTTTTGGTCCTTATTATTCTGTGATTTCGTAATCAAGAGTATGGGATCTGATCTACAAACCATGGACAGCTGGTTCATTTCCACCGCCGGGCCTTGTGGGAGATGTAGTTTCTTCTCTCAACGACATATGCAAATCCCAACTGTCCCTCCCCTCTCTCTCCATAATTGCCGACTTTTCAGTAACAGAAGGAGGCCCATTTGTGTGTGTGTGTGTGTATACGTGTGTGAGAATGTCTGTGTGTGCAGCCTATGCTCTCGCCAGGGTCCAGCCTTATTTCAAGAGATAAATAAAAGATGTGGAGTTCTTCTAAAGGAGCCCAGCAGAAGGTAGACACAGACAGACAGATATGGATGGATTCTTCAGAGAATCTGTGCTGTGCATGGCGCTGCATTGATTCTCCATTTGGGTTTCACAAGGTTCAAAAACACTGCATTGTGGACCGCAGATTGTGTTGCTTGGGCGTCCCTCAAGTGACATGTAAAAAGCTGGCCCCCCATCTGCCTGACAGATTTGTGCGGGCAGCCCCTGAAAGCATTGGCAGAAAGAGACAGGTGGGGATGGACAGACAGACAGACGAATGAAGGACGAGTGCCACTCAGCACCCCTCAGCTGTCACTAGAGAAGAGAAAGTGAGGCTAACTTTACTGGTGACAAGCTGTGCTACACAACAAACTTTGTCAAACTAAGACAATGACCTGAATCTCCATCAATCCTCACAGTACAGGCTGTGGATTGCTGCTCCGCAAGGCAGCAAACAGACCTGCCGATCATACACCCTGACAGCCTGCATCAGGATAAATTATGGTAATAGCATGCAGTCATCTGCCTGGTGCCGTTTGACTCGACAAAAACACTTAAACACTCCATCTATTTCTCTAAGTGGGAAGCAGAGAGGCCATCTTGGATGGGAGGGCCTGTGGGTTTTTTGACAGGAACAGAGGAGAAGAAACCTAGTGACGCTGCAGTGGCATCCCACAGTCTGTTCAACACAGAGGCAGGCGGACATGCCTCCTCAAAACCTGCCAGTATGGATGAATGCACTGTAATATTGTTTACATAATATGACAAAAATAAAATTTACTGTTTTGTTTCCCTTTCTTTTCAGCTTTTGTCTCATTTAATATATTTGTTTAGAATGTTTTGGTTAGTAAATGAAATTCCATCTATGTGGTTGACTTTTACAATAACAAAAGAGGGCCTTTCTAATAGAAACACTGCCTGCTCTTCACAAGTTGTTAAAGATTTGCATTTTAGCCAACAGGCCTTGGTGACTTCACCAAGTCTCAGCTGATTATTTACAGTCTCACAGAGACAGTAAGTCATTCCCCCTGGCTGCTGTGCACTGATATAACACATGTTAATTAGTGACATATTTCTGAACTATGAGCAAACCCAAGCTAGGTGCTCTACAGTTTATGCAAAGCTAAGATAAGATAATCTCCCTACTCTAATTCCGTGTTTAATGCAAAGACAAGAGCGGTATCAATTTTCTTTGGCAGTAAATGTTACTGCTTTAAAATAACATCTACTTCATCTTGCACGGGCCAAAAAAAATTCCTGGCCAAATAACATTAGGCATGCTTTTAGTGTGATCACATTAGGGTTTGTCAAGGGCTACATGTAATGACTGTTCAATCAAATCAATGCCCCCATTCAAACTTGGGATCAATAGTAATATGTGGTTATTATGAAATGTATCTTCTTGCACTCCTGAGCAGCTGCTCTCCTTCTGGGAGCTTTCTCCTCTGTATATATTTGTCACTACGTCTCATTCTCCCTCTTTGTTGAAACTCTAGACAGGCCTATATGAGTGTCAGACAAGATCAATACAAAGCATGTCAGTGACAGGTTTCTGCCCTTCGAGTGTGTCGTCATTCTGCTGAATTTGATTCAGTAGAATGACTGGCAGAGTTATGTCGACTCCTAAAGCCTGGAAGGTATGCTCTGAACCAGTTTCAAACTCGCAAAGGAATATAGACATTAACAGTACCACCAAATTCCCACAAAAATACTCTTATCCACTATCCATTATGGACTTACCCCCAATTTCCACCGGGTGCGTGTGTGCTGCATTATGACGCCGCTGTGGCCGCCACAGCTATTCGTGGCCATTTTAGTCAATGGTTTGGTTCACACCAGGTGTGCCGTGGTGCTTGTTAGTAGGATCCCAGAAGCGCCTTCTCATAGCGCTCTGCTAAACATATGCACCAAGTCTATTTTTGACAGTACACGCATCCAGAGCGCGTAAAATTCAGCAGTTCAGATGGGGACATACAGGAAATTTAGATATGGGAGCAGAGTAACAGCGTCCAATAATTTTCTAAATAAAAGCCCCTGTGCAGTTTTGCGCACACTCAACCATGAACACATTAAGCCATTAATTGGTCAGGGTGTCTCAGTGTTTTTTTTTTTTTTTTTATTGTTTTGTTTTGTTTTGTTTTTTTCATGGACGACAAGACGTTGACCCTGGAAATGGAGAATCACAAGATTCTCCAATTCCCCTGTGATTTTGTGATCTCACGGATCCAGCTAGGCCAGGGGTCGGCAACCTTTACCACTCAAAGAGCCATTTGGACCCGATTCCCACAGTAAAGAAAACACTGGAAGCCATGCCATTTAAAATTAAATAACACTGCATATAACATTTTTTCCTATGCCTTGATTTTATACATATACAAAATGTGTTGTATTTATTAAATCAATGAATGACTGCAGCAAAAGCGAGATTACATTTCTGTGTGTAACAAAAAACATTTAAAAAAACTTTAAAAAGACATTGGGTTGAATGTTACTTTCAAGGAAAATACCTAATATCTATTTGAGTCCTTCTTGTAGCTATTTATGAAAAAACACCAAACTTAAATTATCCACCGGCAGCAAAGCAAAAATGCTGTCCTTTCTCTGGTTGCCGTCTGGCGCATTCAGTCAGCAGTCTAACTGAAAAATACAAAGGCTATTTCACTGAACAATGAAAAAATATGAATATATGAAAAATAATAGGCAATTAAAATATTTATCATACTTGGTTAATGGGATTTCTGCTCCCAAACCTCAGCATACAGCATCTGCACATCAGGGCTGTATGCCGTCACCTTCATCTTTACTCAGGATTGTAAGCTATCATCTGTGGAGCGTGCGTGATGTTTGCTTTTACTAAAGTTCATGTTGAAGAACACCTGCTACATATGTGAATCCAAAGATCGATAGAACTCCAAGTGCATGGCCTATTTTTCATGTTCACATGAACGTCGGGGATAGCATTCCAAGTTTCAAACACAAGTTTGTTCAGTTTAGGGAGGTTTTCAATATTACACCATTACACCAGGCAACATCTTCAAGGTCTGCTGCCGAGCATTTAAACTTAGACACCCATATGTCTTTGTCTGCTATGTCAGGGAGTTCCATCTCAAGATTAGGTTGACTCACACCTGCCAATGCAGTTGTATTTAGGATGGATCGAGGCTTAAAGGAGTGACAGGGAAGGATAATGTAGTTTTTTTTCCCTCTTTGAACTCACAGAATTGTTTCCCAAACAACGTTTGCGGTAATTGCAGAATGTAAATACTCTGAATTTATCATTTAAGTTTCTTTGAACTCTGTCAGACTGGAGAAGTGAGACAGTATACCTTTCTATAAATCTCTGGCAATCATGGTCAACTTGCGCTCGAAGTGCTACACTGGTTCAGGTCTTACCTTACAGATAGAACTTTTGCTTAATGTTCAAAGATCTCTCCTCCTCCCCAGGTCCACTGTAATCTGGTGTCCCTCGTGATTCCATTCTGGGCCCTATTTGTTTTTTCCTTGTAAATGCTGTCCTTAGGTTCTGTGATATCCCGTCACAAAGTCCCATTACAATACTGAATTAATCTTTCTTTGGTGCCTCCAGTTTAACAAACACAGTTCCAGATCTCCCACCTCTGACCACCTACCTTAGCCATGCAGTCAGGAACCTTGGAGTGACTTTGGACAATAACCTTAAACTCAATAACCAAACAGATCCAGTGGTCAGGGCAAGTTTCTTTCAGTTTCACCCGTTGGCCAAAGTCAAACCATTCCTCAGCCAAAAGGGCCTTGAAAAAACAATCTATGCCTTTATCAGTTCATGCTTGGTCTATTGCAACACCCTCTACATTGGAACAAACCAGGCCTCTCTGCTCCATCTACAGATCATCCAGAATGCAGCTGCCCAGCTCCTCACCAATACCCACAAACATGACCACAACACTCCTGTCCTGTACTCTCTACACTGGCTCCTGGTTCAATTCAGAATTCAGTTCAAAATATTGTTTGTTTACTGTTCTGTCGACGGTCTTGCACCTCTTTATTTATGTGACATGCTGACCCCTCACCAGCCCAAGGTCCAGGTGCAAACAATGGGGTGCTCGTGCCTTTACAGTAGCAGTGCCAAAACTTTGGAATTCCCTGCCAGCTGCAGAGTAGTCAGAGTACTTCTGCAGATTACAGGACTCAGAGTTGTATTAGAAGTCTGAGGTGTACACTGTAAAGAGAAATGGTGAAATTAAAATTCCTTGTGGTGCTCCTGTGCTGCTGACCACCATCTCAGACACACAACCTTTCAGTCTCACAAACTGGTCTGTTTGTTGGGTAGTCATAAATCCAGGTGGTTGTGGAGGTATCCACCTTGATTTTATGGAGCCTCTCGCCCAACAGAGCAGGCTAAATTGTATTAAAAGCACTTGAGAAATCAAAGAACATGATCCTGAAAGTGCTGCCTGATTTGTCCAGATCAGAGTGGCCTCTCTGAAGCAAGTAGATACAATAAAATATAGTTCAACTATTTTTCAAAATTTTAGAAATTCATTACCTGTGGAAGCATCAAGGATATTTTTAAATGCAAGTAGACTCTACATATTAATTACTGTTTGCCTTGCTGCTCTTAAGCAAGCAACTTTGAAACCAATCAGATCACTCTATAGTCAAGCCTTAAATTTAATGGACAGGAACCCACTGCAGTATCATCACTGTAATATACTCTCCAAATATAAGATGCTGAGTTTTCAGAACTTAATGTTGTCCTCAGCTGTCTTCCATGTTTTTAAAATAGTTCACAACACGGCGCCTCAACATTGAAAACATTTGTTCAACTCTGCTCTAAACAAATGATGAGATCGTTAAAGTCGACTGCTCAAGGAGAGTGTAAAATTCCTACAAGAAGCTCTGCTTTTACTCAGTCTTTTTTTCATTTAGCATGATTAAAAAATGGAATAAAGTTTTGGTGCTTTTAAAACATTTTATATATGGTGGTATTACATTACTATTAATCAGTGGATTTTGATAGTTGTTATTAAATCTAGTCTTTGTGATGACTGGTTGCTGCTGATTGATGGCTTGTAGGTAGAGTTGAGAAGAACCAGATTATGATCTGATCTTCATAAAGGAGGCAGGGCAGAATGACCAGAATAACACAAGTAAACTCTGGGTAAATAATCTGGATAAAAACTTACAGCTAACAGTTTGATCTTCCTTGTGCTGAGCTTCTCCTTTACAGTCAAGGATAGCACCAACGGTGGTTAAAAAGCACTGCAGTTCCACCTCCCTTTAGCTTTCCACTGATTTTCTTGTTGTGATCTGCTTGTACACATTAAAGTCTGGGATGTGTTCATGCAACTATGTCTTAGTAAGGCACATAATACTAGATTCTCTGTACTCTTTTTGAGACCTTTAGAACTTTGAACTCTTCCATTTTGTTAGCTAGCAATCTCACGTTACTCATCAGAATGGCTGGAAGAAATGGTTTAAATTTCCACAATTTTTCTCTCTCCATCGCATCCTGCATTCTCATTGCTTCCTCTTCAACTCGTTTGGGATTTGGTGTGTTATTTCACTGATTATCTTGGTTATGGACAGCTTAATCAGTTGAGCCCTCTGATAAACAACTCAATTGTTGCCACAGAAGCTCATCATAACAATACTGAAAGAATCCAGAGTACAAAGAGAAATCACTTGAGCAGCACAGCCTCCAAACCAGTATGACGAAATCGTCTTGAAATTTTTATTTGATGGGGATTGTCTTGAAGAAATAGTCATTTGTATCTAAATAATTAAAAAAAAAAAAACAGTTCAGTCGGACCCACAGTTTGCTGCCACCATGCTGCCTTCTAGAGTGGTTTGAAAATAATAGTAATATTAAACATAACAATAATATACTGTATAATATATTGTGATATATTAATATATCATATATGACATATAACATTTAATAATATGATAGTAAAATGAGGCTATAAATCTGGATTCAAGTGGAGCAGAGCTACAGTCTTGAGATGCTTTGCATGTTTGCCTTGTGTATGTTTGGGTTCTCTCTGGGTACTCTGGTTTTCTACCACAGTCCATAAACATACTTCCCAGGTTAATTGGTGTCTTTTAAATTCTCCCTAGGACTGAGCAAGGGTGTGAGAGGTTATTTGTATCTCTGTGTCATGCATGTCTCAAATGATTAACATGTTTACCCTCCATCACATTCCAGTTAGGCATTTGAATAGAAATTAAAACAGACATGAAGGACTTCATTTTATCTGTGGTGTAAAATATTTAGCTAAAACAACAGTTTATTATTTGGTAGTTGACATTCGTTAGAAGAAATAGACTCATGGCATACATTAATTTTTAAAAATGACAGATGGACAGGGCAAACAGCGCTGAGCAACCAGAAGCAACACTTCTGATTGCATCGCTAGAAACCACCTGCCTTTCCTTTCCACATACATGCATGTATATTTATGCTTTCCCCTCCACATTATGTTGAATGCAGAGGAAACGAAAGCACAGAGTCTGATAAAATACCCTAACTTTCTTGTACAAGGTTACTGTTGAGGTGTTAAGCAAAATACACCATGTATTTGAATACACTGCACAGCAGTTTTAAAAAAGTAATACAACTAGGAAAAGTCTATATAAGGTATAAGAGATAAAATTTGAAAGAGAAAGAGAAGCATGGGGAGAGGCTACATTGGGCTATGACTGGGTCTGAGGCTTAGTGAGATAAATGTCACTTCTAACCCTCTGTTGGCCTATACAGCACAAATGGAGCTACTGCTCTCCTCTTATCATCAGCTGCACACGCACACACTGCTCTCTGCCTTTCGCTGTAGAACAATTAGCTTTATGGTGGCTCAGAGCCTCCGAAATGTCATTCTGCCAGGTAAACTAGCTATTATATCACAAAGGCTGCAGCTGAGTCAATTATACAGCATAGGGAAGAGGGGTAAAGAGCAGGAGAAAAAGAGAAGGGCCCAAGAACCAGGGCAATGAATTCATGAGTTCATCAAAGGAGAGGCCAGAGGGGTCGGTGCTGAGAGATGCTGGGACGAAAGGAGGAAGCCAGAAAGATGGGGAAAGAGAGATGGAGAGCTTTAGTTCAGTAGGTTGTCAATGGTATGCTAATATGACATTTGCATCAAAGGAGACTACATCATCAAATCAAATTAGACACAAAATTAGCTAAAAGGCTCCATGTGAGTGTTTGCATATTGATTTATTATCAGCTGGAAATAAAATGGCTTGACCAAAAACTAATGTTAGCAATTTTTTAACACAAACAGTATATCAAATCAAATCAAATCAAATCAGTTTTATTTATAAAACGCTTTCCTGCCAAAGGCAACACAAAGTGCTTTCTGATGTGAGGAATAAAATCCTGCTCAGAGTAAAAAGGAACACCCAAGTTTTATATGAGATAACAAACACATAAATAACACATATTTTGTCATTTTACTGCCTTGGGGAGTTTGGGGAACAAGAAAATGTTTCAAGCTATACCACACTTTTAAAATCATCAGATTTACACAGTCCATTTTATGTTGCTGTTTGGTCCTTTTGAAGTGTTATCTGGTATAAATCAGTGAACGGTGCTTTAGAATCTGATCATATCGTATTTTGTTTTCTACGTTATCAAAGTAACCAGAAATTCAAGTATCATGAAAATTCAACACTGTAAAATAAAGTGTTTGATTATCTTCTCTGTAGTTTACGATTTGCAGGATGTAACATGTTAGAGTTAAAAAAAAACTTATGTAGAGGTGGGCAGAGTGGACCAAAAGCTGTGAGGTGACTTCTAAAAACGGACTTGTCACAGATGCTGTCCTCTCAGCAGAATGACCAGATGGAGCCTGATGTGCAGGGCACATGAAGGTGGCTCCTGAGGGACCTCCCAACCCACCCCTCCTCACCCTTGAACTGGGGCTCTGGCTGGGCAAATGGACCCACTCTCCGCCTTTTGCCTGCTGTGTAGGCTACTTTCCCCCCCAAATCCCCCTCTCATCTACCCCTTCCCTCCTGCAGCGGACAGTGCCCAAATGCCAGCACGTCCCACCTGGGCCTAGCCAAGCCTGTCCCTTCTGCCGGGGGGAGAGGCGTGACACACAGTGCTGAGAGCACTCACCCCTAACAGGAACACAATGGCCCAAGGACTGGCTGGCTGACTGGGCTTGCTACAGATAATACTGTTAATTGTGCTGAGTGGCAAACAGCTTCGCAGAACAATGAAAAACCTGCAGAACAGTGATTGGAAAATATCTTCAGCCACTTCCATACACAAACATACATAAATACACACATGCCACTAGATGTGCACACAAACATGCACACTTATGTGTGCACATACATGGGAACATTAATTTTAGCTTGTGGGTACCTCTAAGCTCCTATCAGCCCAAGGCGTTCCAACCAGATAGAGATAAGAAGAAAAATCCTCCAGCTCTGAAATTCTGAATTTATCTTCTTTTGGCTTGCTTTATTTTCTACTCTATCCAGTAAAAAATTTCAGACGCATAAATTGTAAAGATCCTCTTTAATTAAAACTTCATTTGTTCTTTAATGAAAAAAAAAAATACATGTCTTCCTCAATATGTCAGGGCTACTCAGTTCAGTTCCATGAGGGCTGCAGTCCTGTAGATTTTTAACATGTCTCTGCTCCAACAGACCTGACTCAAATGAAATGGATCCAACAGCCAATGAGGTTCTGTACAATGACTCATTAGTTTGAGTCAGGTGCTTGTAGGACTGAATTGAGTGGCTCTGCTCTGTGTTATATCGTTACTCTGCCAAGCCAGCTAGATTTAAGAATGCCACTTTGAACTTTGAAATAATGAAACGTACACAAAAAACTATGTAGCTCATGAAGCTATGTAAAACTACATGCCTTTTTCAGCTATACGGATTATGATTTGGTCAAAACACATAAAAACATAACAGTGTATGACATTGAAAAGGAATTTTTTTTTACCTGCAGTTCAGGGGAATCATGATAATGTTTTCTCTTTTGTTTGTGCACATGAGAAATTTCCTCATTCTCTGCTTTAAGTTTCTAATCAGGCCCAGAAAACACTTGTTTTGCATTATATTGTTATCTTTTCCCATGAGATTCATTTCTATACAGTCCAGCTATCGTAACCAATTACTGCTGCTAGCTGCTCAGACGCTGTCAAACTGAATGGCAGCCTCCCCATCTCGCCTACATCTGGGGTGTGAGGGGTATGTGTTGCAAACAGTCACACGTCCTAGAAATCCACTCTGTTTATCACCTGCTGACATTCATATTCATGTCACTATGCCTCTCTGGCCTGAAACAACATTCAGTTACTGTAGTTCACTGACCAGCAAGGCATTGTTCAGTTACATAATCGTGCACTGTAGAGGTTTTAACACTTCTAATGCCAACCTGCACCAATCAAGAAGTTTATTTTCATGAGTATGTAAACAAATCAATTTGTGGCTGATTTAATTTTAAATAGTAAAAAGTAGGTTTCAATCATGTTTACATAATAATTTCATTTATAAATTGGTGTTCAGAATTTTTTGCTGTGCTGTAGATTTAGATAAAAATATATCTTTTAGAAAAATATTTAGAAAGGTACATGTCTGTTTGTCCAACATTTGACACAACATAACAGGGCAAAAAAGTAAAAAAAAATCATGTTTAAAAAAATGCCTTGAGTCAAAAATCAAAGCTTTACTACAGTTTTTAATTAGCAAGAGTATAATAAAGTGTGAAGTTGGGTTCCAGCACCAGAGTTCTCTGTCCAGCCAAACCAACTAGCCTTGGTCATGTATAGGCAGCCAAGAACCGAAAGGTCTCTGGACTTTTAATAATCTCATCAGTGACAGTGACAGTGTTTTGTCCTTTTCATCTTTATATGACACAGTAGGCTTTCAATGGCTAAGAATTTTGGCACAATTATATTTAAAAACAAACATACTGACCACTTGATTAGGTACAGCTTGCTAGTTGGACCCCCTTTTGCCTCAATCATTTGTGGTATAGACTCAAGAATGGTTTGAAAACATTCCTCATAGATGTTTGGTCCATTTTGACATGATAGCATCACACGGCTGCTGCAGATTTGTCAGCTGCACATCCACGATTTGAATCTCCCTTTCCACCACATCCCAAAGGTGCTCTATTGCACTGAGAAGTGGTGACTGCAAGGGTCATTGGAGAACATGCACTCATCATGTTTCGAGAAACAAGTTTGAGGTGATTTGTGCAATATCATACTGACAGTAGCTATCAGAAGATGGTACACTGTGGTCATAAAGGGATGGATATGGTCAGCAACAATACTCAGTTAGGCTGTGGTGTTTTAACAATGTTTAGCTGGTACTAAGAGGCTCAAAGTGTGCCAACAAAATATATACCCAACACCATTTCACCACCAGCTCTTGATTTAAGGCAGGATAGTTCCGTGCTATTGGTACTCTGCATTCCTTAGTTGTAACAAGTGACTAAATTACTGTTGCTTTTCTATCATCTTGAACAACTCTAACTTCACTGACCTTTGATGGAGAATAGGTTGTGCATGTAAATCCAAGTAAATCACTTAAATGAATGTCTTGCATCCTCTTTATTTCCCATTCTGCTATTTAGTTTGAACTTCAGCAAGTCAGCTTGACCAAGTCTAAATGCCTAAATGTACAGAGTTGAAGCAATTGAACAGGTTTACCTAATAAAATGACTGGAGGGTGTATATTCTGTGGTAGCTATTGTCATTACCAGGTCAATTACATTCAACTCCCAAGACTATTACAATTAAGTCAATATCTTAATAATAAAACATAATAATCTAGTACTGGTGCTGCTGGCTGTATTAATAAGCTGATGTGAATCATACACAAGCTGTGTTGGTCTGAAAGCTGATTAAATTCTTCTTGTGCTATTCCTATGTTTGACTTTCTGCTTGACTAATCGGTTCTGTATAGCTTGATCTGACTCAAAAACAGACCAGGAAGCATGACTGCAGAAAACTGGAAATACATCTGATATATATAATGACAAATCTAGTGGAATCACAAGCTTTGTGACCATGTTGATCTCATCCATCAACCATGTTGTTGTTACCAGGGGTAGCATACCTTCAGAAATTAGAACAACAATCTTAGCAGTATTTTGTCACTTGGGCCTTTATAATAACATCCTACTGGGAGTTAAAAAAAATGAGATTTGAAGAAATCTAAGAGAACAAAGGTTTTTTGTTTTTTTTCTAATGACACAAAACTTAAAGTCTAGGAGAAGAACTTCAACCACCAGGTTGACTGGCATCAGTCATCATGTCTATAGTCCCACAGTCAAGCATAGTGGTAGCAGCATCATGCTAGGACATGGACAGATTTACTAGAATTAAATAGCATTTCTGCAGCCTGAGGCTGGGTCGGATGTTACTATTTCAACATAATCAAGATGTGTACAACCAGGACAACATTAGAGCAGACTCATTTGACTGCATTGGAGTGGTCCTGCAAAGGTCCAGACTTACACCTAACAAACATCTGTGGAGACACCTTAAGACGGTAGCTCATGCATGTTTAAAATGTAGTCTGACAGAGTTTGAAAGAAAGAATTTTGTGTGCATATATTGTGGGATTTTTCTATACTAAAGGGTAAGAATATTTCTTTTTTTTTTTAGAAATTTCAGTTTCTGATTTGTCATAAATTTACCAAAGAAATTGTGCAGACTAGTAGAAAAAAAAATCAGTCTTGACTCCACTGTGTTTGCAATGTTAATGACTATACTGCAAGTTTTATTTCTCTTCTACACTTTGTTAATTTTTTTTTTTTTTTTTTTTTTTTGTATATAAAACAACTTACTCAGCTTTACTCTCCAATGCATGTTAACCTTCGTGATGGGATTTGGCCCATGTTTGTGTGTGTTTACTCATGTGTCTGTTGGTTGGTGTGTGTGAATCACAGGGGGCTTCTCTTCCCTGTTTGGCTCAGATTTTGGCAGCCTTGCGTACTCTGCCATGCATACGGAAACATGCAGGAGTGGGCCTGGAATCAAGGTCAGGGTTGGAAAACTATGTATAAACACTCCTAAGACCTGACTTTCTGCTGCGTTTGGCATTGTGCTAACTGTCCCCCGAGGCCACAGCCAGGAGTCACCCATCATGCTTATCCACACAAACATGTAATGAGCTGCTGGAAGACAGTCCAACTTAGGGAGAGCGTTTGGAGACTCTTGGCATGCTGGTTTTGTTGAGGAAACTACATGGTCTTTTGGCACAAACTAAGGCCTACTTCAGCCTTTGTTAAAGACTACATGTTAACGAGAGGAAGACTCATTCTTGAAAGAACTCTGTGAAAACCTGCTAAAAAATAAATGTATTTTTCTGAAAGATAGACAAGAAGTACTCAATGATATAGAAAATATTTTGAGATGACAATCAACACATAATTCAGAGCAACATCACAATTATCATATGAATGTCAAGAGGGAAGAGGGCATCAGTTGAAAGTACAAAGACGCAGAGATCAGAGAGCCCCCATATCACTTCTGTGCTGACCTTAAAAGGAGCAGCGCACTGTGCAAACATCTGGTCCATCAGCTGGATCCTATGCATCAGCGGGCACAGGGACACACTGGGACAGGTTGGCGGCTGCCTTTGACAGCAACAGTTAATTTCCAACATAATCAATTTATGTGCAGCTCCATAATAACCATCTGTGTTCTGCATGAGGAGGACAGTCCTGAGGAAGAGAACAGTGCTGACTGCTCCTCCTCTCCATGAGCCAAGCCATGAGCAAAAGGGAGGAGAAGGACATGGAAGAGGTGGAAAACAGGAAGAAGAGGAGCTAAGGAGGTAGATGAGGAGGAGCATGCTGGTGGTGATGGGAGAAATCTGAGTAGTTGTGAAAATTTACTGCAGTAAACTTAAGTAAAAAAAACTGTAGGATAACAAGAAGTGAGAAAAGAGATCAAAAACTTGGTGCAGATGAGGAGAAGGTTAAAACAAGAAGATAAAAGAACACAGGGAGGATTAAGATAGATGATGAAATTTGGTGACCATTAGAAATACAGTCAAGGACAAGGATAATTTAATGGTGAGGGTCAATAAGGTTAAAAGCACAATATAAAATGTTGCTGTTCCTTGTACCTTTTCATTACAGGATGCAAATATGCAGAAGGATGTGGGTCTCTGCCATATTTCCCTGCTATAAATTTGGTTTTCCTACAAGGTGAGATCCTTTGGCACTTGAAACCCACTGTATCCTCATCCACCTCCAATGTCAAAATTTACCAGGGAGGGTGTCACTCAGCCGATTACTGAATCACCTTAGTGAGCCAATTACGCTTTGTGCTGTCAAAGCCGATAGCAAACAGTGCCTCACATACAGACACCCACAGCTTGGCTGGTGTGAAACAAAACATGAAAATGGAATTAAGCTCTGGTGACCCTTCACCCCACTACAGGCAATTTTCATAAGAGTAATCAGCATAATGTGCAAACTCCTGCAGATAGCTTTTGACTTGGTTTGACCTTAAAAGAAATTGTTTTTGTGGGGAGGCTAAGCTTTTACATTTGACCAGAAATACTTGTAGATAATCTAAATATATAAACACAATATTTTTTTCAACAGAATCATAAGATGCATGGCTGTAACTTCATCTCAGTGATACTTATGAGCAATCATTCTATAGATTATTTTTCTATTATTGGTGAAAATAATTTCTCTGTTGTTTAAAAGATCTAAGAAGAGAAATTACAGGTGAGATTGGAAATGGAACCACATAATGAAGATTGTTGCAAATCACAGTCCAGCTACCATCAAATCCACCCAGCAGTGTTAACCTCAGGTGTGTGATGCTTTCTGAAATATATATATTTTTAATGTACCACTTCTGGTGGATCCAATCTACTGCTAGACCTCAATCTACTTCTAGTCCATCCAGCCTGTCATGCATTATACATGTGCTGTATGAATGTCCATGTGTCCCTGTGCATTCTCTGCCATTCTAATTGACATGCAGTGGGCCCTAGCAGCTGGGAAGCTTTCTGTGTATGGATGTGTGTGTGTCTGTGTATAGTGTGTATAGTTCTCAGTAAAGCCCCTGCATCCTCCAGGCCACCTGGACATAATGGCCTTCAGCTGCCACCATCAGCACCAATACAAGCATCAGCGAGAGCTGACTGAGATTGCCATTCCTTACACATGCACTTGTTTTCTTTTTATCACACATGGACTTATGCTGTCATACATTTAGTTTGTATGTATATATATATACATATGAGAAAATATTATTTTGTATTTATTTGTTTTTTTCAGTTTTCAGTCCCCCTCTTTTCCTCATTTCCACGACTTCATTCTATGTTTTTTTTTTTTTTTTCTTCTTCCTCTCCTATATCAGAAGCCTTTGATTCTGTCCTGCTTCTCAATTCTTCATGGAACTCCAGTATTTCAAAGAGTTCTTCCTCTCTCCCCTCCTCCTTCCCAGGCGGAGTGCTGGCCAAATCTGGGAGAGGGACTGCCCATCAGAGGTTGGCTGCTATCAGCAGGGGGCTGCATGTCTCCAATTCAGGTCAGCCTTGGCTACAGACGGGGACTTAAAAGCAAGCCACAACGCGTCCTGTGATCCCAGTAAGCACGCTTGTTAGTGGAATTGATAACGGACTCATACACCTGGGTCCTCTGAAGTTGGCATGGCATATTAAAGGGGAAGAAAGGGAGCCAGGGCAGCCAGATACCACATGCAAACGTGTCAAACCGAGGAAAGGAGGGATGGGGGAAAAAGGTCTTTTTGGCATGTGACGAAACAGAATATGTTTCAGGGAGCGACCTAGAACATTGTGGAATTATGTACAAATACAGGGCATATGGCAGAGAATCATTGTGAGAATCCTAAATATGTTTTGGCTCCATCATGTTACCCCCTGTTATTTTTTTTGCACAAAGTTTGAATAATCTGTAAATAAGCACCAAAGATTCTGCACATGTGCTTGAGTCCTAAACGTTGCTCTATCACATTAGCACAATGAAATATGTGCAATGTATTCCCGCTTTATGTTATATTGCTATAACTGTTCACATTTAGAGGCACCGCTGCAGCTGCTCCAGTATATGCCTCCATTCTCCTTCCAAACAACAACAACACAAGCACCATTCTCAGATGCCACATTTATGATAATCAGAGTATAATTCATTTATTGGGTCTACCTTTGCCATGTGTTGACCCCACGGCCATGTTGCCAGCTCACATCTGGCTGCATGGTGCGCCGCTCAGTCCTGGATGGGATTTGCCCCTGGTGATGGGGCATCTGGGAGGCCAGATGAAGCTGAGCCTTGATGAGGGCTTTGTCTATTATGGATATGGGGCTTTATGGAGACATTGACAGCTGCACATTGACAGTCTCCTGAGCAGGAGGCCTACTTCAGCAGTTGTGCTCTTTCTGTTGTCAAGAACACAGAGTACAAACACAGAGCTTTGAATATCAAATAGATTAGCTTTGCTACTGTGTGTTTTTAAGTAATTTGAAGAAAGATGGCAATGTTTCATTCATGAAAACCTTTAAAGATGCATTTGCTGGCTTGATAAAAAATGTCATGGTCAAGAGAAACCTCAAGAGCAAACACATGGGAGCATAGTTTGAGTAACTGCACTGTAAAACCTTTTTTTCTTTAGTTCACAGCTTTAAAAATTGTAATATTAAACTGTCAAAACTAACTGAATCAGCTTATCAGTGTATTTGTTGTGGGTTCTAACATCCCCTTAGTCATAGGTTTAGGGTCAGAGAGCTTGAAGAGCAGAGCGACTAAAAGATACATGCATCTACAGACCAAACCGAGCTGACATTCTCCAACCTTCCCTCCTGCCCGCCATTTGTGTAGGATTTGGGGATTTCATAATTTCCTGTTCTTTCTGAAAGGGGGATGGCAGCACCTGGTCCACACAGCTGTACTTCATTTAGAGAGCAATTTGAAAAGAGCGAGGGGGAGAGGAGAGGAGCGAAGCAGCCTTGTCATTAAGGGCTCCAGAATGGCCTCCGTTTGTTAGACACATGGCACAGAGTTAATGCTGCTG
Source organism: Melanotaenia boesemani (assembly GCF_017639745.1). Taxonomy (NCBI): domain Eukaryota; kingdom Metazoa; phylum Chordata; class Actinopteri; order Atheriniformes; family Melanotaeniidae; genus Melanotaenia; species Melanotaenia boesemani. The sequence goes on from NC_055701.1 coordinate 14,706,645, forward strand.
AATGGGGAATAGGCGCTGTTGATGCTGTCACAAATTTCTCATAAGTGCTGTGACATCTGAAAAAGCCACTCCAAGAGCATGGAGGTGGGGGGGGGGTTTCAAATTTTCCTTATCAAAGATGTTTTTTATGTTGGTAATTGACAGCTGCGGCTAAGATGTAAGCATGTGTTTCTATCTGGAAAGATGGATATTCTATTTGTGTACCAATTCATCTTTTATACACCTTGAAGTTTGTTGTGCATGCAGGTGATGGCAGAGCTGGAGTTTGCAGCAACGAGTTGACAATAAGAATAATAACCAGATTGTTGGTAAACTAAGGTGATGCAAAGGTTTGTTGCACGGATGCGCAGCTGCCTTGCCTCCTCAGAGTTGATCTAATTGATTTTGACGTGCACATGTGCAAAGAAAAAAAAAACAGTGAGGCGGGATCAAAGGCAAACGCTTTATTGCCACATCACAGGCCCCTGCTGCATTTTGAATTCTACCAATCTGTCCAAACAGTCAGATAAAATCCTGCGATGAAGAGATGTGCCTCTCCCTTCCTCGTTCAGTCTCTCTACTCCTCCCCCTTCCCCACTTTACCTCTCTCTACCTCAACTACCGTCTTTGCTCTTCCCCTCTTTTAGAGTGATTCTCAAGTGGTAATAAGTGATGCAAGAGCCACCGGGGCAGTATGAAAACACTGATCCACAGAGGTAAAAACAACTTCCACAACAACATGTCACAGTCTTGACAGATGTTAAAGAACTGAAACAGGAGGTGGTAAAATTAAAGTTTGGGGGTTACTGAGATTGCTTTGCTCTCTATGGCAGGAAGTGGGACTAATAAACCGCAATCTTAAAGTCAAGAGTGAGTTTCTAATCAGAGGGTGATTGTTAGCCATGTCAAGCTAAGTGAAGTAAAATTCATTAATGCATCCATTTAAAAGGGGGTTGAATTGAAAATGAGTCATGCGAATGTGGATTATGTGACAAATCTAATACCATACTTCTCTACTAACAAAGTCAGTGAAACTTTTAAGTAATCAAAACTAAAAGTACAAATGCTAACAGTCATGTAAAACAGCTGCATCAATGTGTTTTTTAAACAATTTGCTGCAATTCCTTTAAAGAACTGATGATCATGCCCTATTCTTGAGCTATCATAGTAAATCATTTAAAAAAAATTTTTTAAATAAGGTCACAATTAAGTAAAGATTGTACAGAATGGGTAGAGGAGATTGGCTTTGTTTGCAGGTGTTGCATTCTCTTTATGTGTTTTAGGTGTGTGCATTGCAGCTGGCTGCTTGGTACGTTATGGGTCTGTGTTCTTCTTTAATGGGATGCCAGTGTGTCTTAAAGCATGCAACTGTCTTTGGGCAGAGTGTAATAACAGAACCACAGTTAGACTAAGCATGCTGATGTGCAAAAAGGGGAGCTGCACAGAGAACGAGAACGGCACACACCTGCCAGGTGTGTGAGGAGGCTGTGTGATATGGAGCCAGGCACCCACAACCGACCAGTCTCAGAGAACTGTGCTTCACAAATGAGTCAGAAACAAACCATGGTAACAAGCACACTGAGCCCAGCCATCCACTGCCACAAATGCAAACTGTATGATGCATTTGTTCACCGAGTCTCACCTCGTTTGCCTGTTCCAACATTCACAGACACTGACATAACAATGATGGATTGATTCCTATGTGAGAGCTGGATCCTGGAGGTATCGTTTACAAAAATCCAACAACTTGATGAGATCTGTATGAAAACTTGTGAGTGGGCTGTGTTTGTCAAGTGTGCCTTTGGCAGGGCAGTGGTGGTAGTGATGGCTGTGGGTGGTGGTGGGGGTGGAGGGGGTCAGGGGGGGCTCTTGGCTGCTCTCCTCCCTCCTGTCAGCCCCCTCTCTCGGCCAGGCAGGCAGGCTGTGTTGGGCGGCCTGGCTCCTCGGTAGCAGATGCGAGCCCTCATGTCAGAGGCAGGCAGTGGCCCGACGGAGTGCCGCTCGTGCTCATACCTCATTGAGCCATCTCCCCTAGCAGATGGCGCGCTGCTGCGGGCGCTCCTCTCCCCGATAATTACCAGGCCTCGCCACAGATGGAAATGTCAGTCAGCCTCACAGGTCCTGGTTCCTGCCACTGCCTCCGTCCGCGGCCCCTCTACCTAGGCCGGGTGCTGCCAACACTCACCATGTGTTCTGTGACTGCTGACTAGGCAGGCAACAAAAGAGAAATCCACCCACATGAATATTCATGCAGGGATGTTAGGTGGGCTAGCTGCAGACCAGACTGGGCACTGGCAAATAGTTGGCCAGGTGCGGGTTATGACACCAATTTCCAACCTTTTTTTTTCTTCTTCTTCTATACCATGTCACCGCTCATGCATCACAACACAGAGCAGTGAAGTTTGTTTGATCAGTCTTTCGAATACTGAAGAAGGAAAGGTAAAATTTTACCTACTGCTTTGTACAGTTGTGGAATGACATATTTAGGAGATTAGGATAACTGTGTTTGCAAAATGGATTAATTCTAGCAGATGCCAGGACTAACCCCCACTTATCTGTGATAAGGTGACCAGATGTCTCAGCTTGGCAAAGGCAACACACTCTGAGTTTTATTACTCGGCGCCAAGCATCCCCCGAGAAATTTCTCCGTGCATTCACAGATAATCTACCTTCGCAGAGAACAAGGCGACAGGGTTTTGCCTTTTTGTGTATTTGTCCATGTAAGAATTTATGTGGACGTGTTGTCTGCTTGTAGAAAGCTCAAGAAGATTAAACTAAAGTAAATACCTTTGTGCCTGAGTGCCAGCATGGCAAGGGGGAAAGACAAAGTGAGTAGCAGTTTATTGGAAATATCACTTTGGCATACATATCTTATAACAATGTTTCCCATCAGAAAACAGCAGAGAAATTATTTTCTCATTTAAAATGAGCTCTGCTCTGTTTGTCTCTCAATAGGAATCATTTACTCTAATTTTGGACTTTTGTGTGTGTGTGTGTGTGTGTGTGTGTGTGCAGGGAAGAAGTCATGGTGCAACATTTAATCAATACTGATGTTTTATAATTTTTTAAGAGAATCAATACATATGTTGGTTCTTGTGTTATAATACGGCTTGGGGTTCTTAAAATCCACAGTTGTTCATTACAGGTGATGGCTATAGTAGCATGTCACGCTTAAACAATAACTTTAATTGAGTTAATCATTTCCATGTTGCATTTCACCGCAATGCTGTTTGCAGTTTACTGCAATGTTTGCAGATTGCAGAGCATAACAATAAAAAGTGGCAGTGGTTAACTGAAGAGGAGGAATGAGTCATAGTGAAGATGAGTGACATGAGGGCAGTGACATCTTGCTATTTGCATTGCACCACTGCTGACAGTTGGAAGTCCCAGCCACAGAGCCCACTTTGCAGGTGTTGAGGAGGCCATGAAGTTGCAGAGCGATGCGCAAAAGAGATCCAGAAAGTTCCATGACTGAACATCAACCTGAAAGCCAACCCGGCAAGAGTTGCATTATTAATTACAATAAGTATATTAAATAAGAAGGATAAAAAGGAACCTGATGGTTCAGAATTCTTTTTACATTTTTGCAAATGCACCAAAAATATTACATTTTTGTAAATGTATGATTTTTGGATGAATCTACAAGAGTGACTAGTTTCAGGTTTTGTAGCTTAAATTGTGTCCATACACACAGGGTGACTAAACTTCAAACTTTTGAAATCTTTCCTGTCAACTTGAATGATTTTTTTTTTTTTTTTTTTTTTATGGCATTACAGCTGTGGCCCTTTCTAAGGCAGAGAACGTTACTCAGATTGCTGAAGCTGATCTGAACATTGACCTGATTCTGGGACACTGCATCATGACTGAACTTAGTTTGACTTCTCTCTCAAAGGAGTCATATAAATGGACGCATCTCACTGACATATATGCAAATGTGCCCCAATAATTAATCTGCCGTTTCAGTTTAGAAAAAACTAAACACTTCAACAACCACATCTGCAGCTGTGGTGAATTGTGGGTAGCAAAACAGTAGCTAACGTTAGTAGCATGGAGGAATCTGGATACATTGTAGTTCATCTGCCAAGTCTTCACTCAATGAGCTCTTGTTAGGCAGACTGAGAGATGAAACTTGAAAACAAATGATGCAACTTGAGTGAAATTATGTCAGCATAAAAAAACAAACACATCTAACCCTCTTCCTTACTGAAAGCTGCCAACCCCTCATCATACTCTGTCAAACAGTAGCCTAAAAAGTAATAAACTCCATTTTAACACTACAAATTGATCAATGAGTATTAATTCTAGTAATTAATTAACAGCTAAATGTTTAGAGGGGTGCACTGATGTTGTCTCTTTTCATGTTCTTTGGTAATCCCCCATTTAACAGCCACTTATAAAACCTTTGTTCCACCACAAGGATGGCAGTCCTCAATATAACCTCTGATCATAATTAAAAGTGGTCAGATGAGACTCAAGATATCACACCTTTGTGTTCCACAGATGCAGTTCAGCAGAATGGCATCAGTCTGCCTCCCTATTTTCTTTCTTCTTTTTGTCTTGAGCTGACAAAGCTGGCCCCTCATTTCCATTCTGCCCATTATGCAAATGAAGACGATCACATATTGGTTCAAATGAGTGAAGCAAGTGCAGAGGCCAGGTCTCCTTTAGGACCAAGTGGAAATTTGCACTTAAAAGCCATTTTGTGTGATAAAACAATAGCCCAGGTGCTGTGCCCTTGACCAAGGGCTTTATCGTCTCCTGTGAGGCAGAAAGTTGGTGTCACACCTGTTTTGGCCCCTTTTTGTGAGCTCCTGGCCTAGCTCATTCAGCCTGGCTGACAATTGAGTACAGATGATGCTGTCAAAATGAATTAAAGGTTTCACTGCTTTCTAACCTGATTCATAGCAAATTTGTTGGCTGTTCAAAAGGAGTCTTTTAAGTACATATTGAGTCTTTCTGTAGTAAGTGTGAAAAATCATCAACTTTTTTTTATGTCTCCTCCTGTTTCTTTATCTCTGCTTCAATTATTTATCTGATAATCTTGATGTTTAGTCTCAAAAAACAAAGCTGCTACATTTTCATTAAATGTTTACTGTTGTCAGAGTGAACGGCATTTGATAGATTAACAATGAAGGCCATATGTTATTTGTTGCCTGGTAAGAATTTCTCTCTCCATGCAATCCTGTTGTTAGTCTATGAACAGAGCTAGATCAGAGAGATTAGTATCCATCACCTAATGCATTCAATCAACAAATCACCTCAAACGCTGTCCTGTAACACTGACTTTTGGCACCTTACCAATGATGAAATTACTCCTCTGAGGATTTCCTCTCATAATCTGGGAGGATTTAAGAGTAAACAGCAGCTATAAAATGTACACTTGGGGTGTTAGATTTTTGGAGCAATTACATTCTGTGAATTTTGTTAGTTGTTCACTTCTTATTAAAATTGTAATTATTTTATCTTCATCTGGAAAACCCTTTGTGTCACTGCAAGTGCATCCAAACTGTATATGAGTTAGACAGCATCCAAAAGTGTCTGTGTGTGTTGTGTGTGTGTGTGTGTGTGTGTTTTTTTTGTTTTTTTTTAAATAAGCACTAGCAGCTAGCATGGTTGCTAACATGAAGAGTAGAAATGGTAAGGTGTTTTTTTTTTGTTGTTGTTGTTTCTTTTTTTTTTTTTTTTGCCTACAGTGGGATATAGACAATGGCATTTTGAATTCAGAAAAGAAACAATCTCTGTTGAGCAACCAAAGGCAGAGCAGTCCTATGATCGGGCTGGCATGCGAGATTTCATTATGGCTGGGAGGTACAAAGAAACAGTGCCAGAATTTTTGGTTGGATGCAAGAAGCATCAGGGAGGCGGTCCTGTGGTAAAAAAATAAAAATAAAAAAATGAAGCAAGATAGAAAAAGTTGAGTTTCTGTGCTGAAGTCTGGCAGATACAAGCCCTATAGCAACGAGGTAGTTGGAGTAGACCAAGGGGAGATATATACCTGGATCAGCATCAGTAGATGAATCTTAGAAAGATGCACTCACAAATGGTTTGTATGATTTTTTGCGAAAAGTAATGCACAGATATTTGCACATATCCTATGAAATCCTGAGATTTCATAGGATATGTGCAATTATATGAAAAATCTGTAGTGGTGTTCTGTTGTGTTGTCTGCAAGACCTTCCTACTTCCTAAACAACAACAACAAAAGAAAAGCAATAATTATCAAAAATTTCACTGATTTAACTTTGCACTATGAAAGTTTTGGTTTCTCATAATGTCATGTTTTTGTGTGTTGGTGTTTTTTTTTTTGTTTGTTTGTTTGTTTGTTTTTGTTTTGTTTGTATTTTTAATGTTAGCAGATCACTTTGAATGAAACCTGAGACCACTGATTTGTTCTTTCATTTACACAATCACAAACTAGATCAGATTCTGTGAAGAAACTATTTCCACATAGTCTGTGCGCTATTTCCCCAATGGTAATGGCCTTGACACATGGGGGGCGACCAATAGTAGCGACAGACAAAACTCATCGTCACCCAGATGAAACCGAACACACGGGATGCGACAAACAGCAGCCATGCCGAAACTGACGAAAGAAGAGTGAGAACATTTAGCTCGAATTGACAGAAATCTTGCTGTTGACTATTGTATAAAAAGAAAAAGACAACCATGGGTTCATTCTATTTTACAAACAAGGAAACAGCATGGTGAATAAAGATGGAGGACCTCAACGCTGATCCAGATAAATCCAGAACCAAAGTTCAGACAAATTCACCCTGGCACCACAGGGCTGCCTTTTATTCACATCTCTATAATCTTTGCGTGAAGTATTGTAAAGTATGGGAAAGTCTGACACATCTAAAATGATCTGTTCCTCCATGTTGAAAGTGTATGCAAACTACGCTGTATACCCTGATATCATTGGTCAGTCAATGAAGCCCCTCACTGCTTGGTTGTAGTACAAAGCTACAGAGACAAAAATAAAACATTTTTCTTTTTTCTTGTGTTGCGTCGCAAGCCTCTGTGTGCCATCTATGCGAATGAGCGCAACATTTTACATGCACGAATGTCACCTGTTGCCTGGCTGGAGGAGGGCAGCTATTTTGGCCTCATTGTGCAAGTTCCATAGGAAATAAATGGAGTAGGAGCCTCCCATGTGTTGAGCCCATAAGCCTTGGATCACCAGTGACCTGAAGGCAACTCTCAACAAAAAGAAGAGTTTTCAAGTAAGGAGGCCAGGAAGGGAAAAGGATGGTGCCATAGGAACTCTGGGTGACACTGAGGAGGAGTAAGGACAGCTACCAGAAGAAGCTGGAGGGCAAACTCCAGCTTCCTCTGGACGGGGATGAAGGAGATCATGGGTTGTAAGGAGACAAGCAGGCAGCTATCAGGTAGCCAGGAGAAAGCTAATAAGCTAAACTTTTTTTTTTTTTTTTTTTCAAATGGTTCAGCGCTTACCTGCCTGGTATCTCATCTACACAAGCTGACCATCACACTTCCCCACTGTTTGCCCCCCCTTCCCCTGGACAGGATTTGCCCCATGATCTTGAGGCCCTACACCACCCTGCTGTCTCCTATCCTGCAGCACTTATTCAATCTGAGTATGAGTCAGGAGAGTTCCAGTTCTCTGGAAGACATTTTGCTTGGTCCCTGTCCCCAAGAAGTCAACACCATTGAACCTTGGCCAACCTGAGACTGCAGGTGAAAGATCTGCTGGAACCTCTGCAGTTTGCCGACCACCCCCATTTTAGTGTTGATGACACAGTCATCTATCTCCTGCAGAAAGTCCATTTGCATTTAGATAGTCGTGGCAGCATTGTGAGAGTCACTTTTCTTTGATTCCCCTAGTGCATTTAACATAATGCAGCCATTGCTATCTATCTATCTATCTATCTATCTATCTATCTATCTATCTATCTATCTATCTATCTATCTATCTATCTATCTATCTATCTATCTATCTATCTATCTATCTATCTATCTATCTATCTATCTATTGACCGACCTACCCACCCATTCACCGCTAATATAGGTATTGGAAGTAACAACAAGTATATTAGGACGCTGAACAACCAGTGATGTGTTCGACTGTAATGGACTCCTGATTCAGACATTTTCACTGAATAGAGGTTGTCAGCATTTAAATATTTTGACCTGGTTTTAATGTTGCAATGGTGACAGCATCAAATATCTGACAAAATAGAACGTTAACAGCCTTTACAAAAGTTTGAAACTCTGAAACTCTTTACCAACTTGTGATAACTTATTATAACAAGTCTTATGTTTTATTTTCCAGTCATTGTCACTGTCATTGTCATTGTTGGTTATTTAAATCAGTTTCTATCACATTGATTATCTTCTGCATTGATGCACTGATGGCTAATTATTATGAAAAACAAACTAACTGTGATCTCTAGTAACATTCATATACAATAACTGTACAATTTACAGCTTGAGCTACTACAGTTCACTTATTATACACACTAGATTATTGACTAAATAAGCATTTACTTAAAAATAGATATTTTAATCATCTAATGGTCTGGTACATAAAATTTAACACAGCAAAACTGTATAGAATATTGCCTTCCTTCTCCAAAGACTAACAGCCACGAACTAAAGCAATTAGCATAGCACATGAGTTGTCCTATGAATAAATGTTGCTGGCTTTTTCTCTCATACAGTTACACTAATGGCTCCCTGGTATGTTACCTAAGCCAATCACACCTCCAAACATGTTACTCTTTGAGGCCTAACGTACTTATATATCTAATTGTTTCAGATGGTCCTGCAGCAAACTGATCAGAAGGTGTGAAATCATCTAATGCAATTATAATGACATGTGGGGCAAGTGGTACTAGAGGGAAGTTCACACTTTTTTCAGAGGTAGTCTATTGAAACCAGAGATGTTTTGGAACTTTAAGGTGTTTCTGTACTGGTTCTGCCTAAGAGACCATCTCTTATACACAAACCTTGAGACCAAGTACTGAATACTGCTGGTGTGCTTTGCCTGTTAAGAGAGCACTGACCAAAAAGAAAAATTATGGAATTACGTTAACTGCTAGAAGAGGGAGGCAGAAGTTCTTCACAGTTTTGTGTCAGAAGTCCCAAAAGAAAGCAAAGTAATTACTTTCTGTTAAAGGCCGTTTTTACCAGGCAATCTCATCATCAGGTCTATGTGTTTAAAGACAATTTAAATAATGTCAGTTCTGCAGTGAATACATACACAGAGACAAGGTCCCCTTTGGGGTTTTAACATAATTATAATTTTGTACAAGTTTGATAAGATAAGAAGAAACAATGATTGTAAAAAATGTTTAAAAAGGAGTTCTCTTATTGCATGAACCAATTATTTTTTGTGATTAAAGTATGCTTTTATCAACAAGGATCATTCTTTGCAATTAACATTGGCTGCAGATAAGGAATAAGCAGTCTCTACAATTCGAAAAGGAAAAGTACTCTGCTATGAGGTGCTGTGTTCATTTGCATAGCACTCACAGCAGTTTCATTTAATTCCAAATATCTTGTGCACTCCTTTTTGCAACCTGCACTGCACAGAGAACCCGCTGCTTTCACAACCTGTCCTGAAGAGAGAGCGAGCCAGAGGAGCTGTCTGTAAAGGAGGGAGTGAGCAAAACAGGAAAAGAAGTGCAGAGTAGTTGAGAGTGGGTGTGTGTAAGTGAGTGAGAGAAAGTAAGAGTTGGGTGACCTTGTTACCAGTTGGGTTGAGTTGGACAGGCTGGTAGGAGGTTGCTGTCTACGGGGAGGGACAGACAGATGCTCGCTCTTCTCCCTGGGCAAAACATCTCGCCTGGTGCAGGCAGCACACAATCTGGCCCGGGCAGCTGTAACCCTAATGATCACTGGTGGCGCTGCACCTGACCGACCGACCAGCTCAACACTCATTCAGCCCTCCCTTTTCTTTCCCTCCACTCCCCGGCCCTCCATCTCCTCTTTGACCTCCAACACCTCCAAAACTCTGAGTAGAAAATAGTTGTGCTTGCAAAGCATAGAGGAAGAAGGGAGGCGGAGGCTGAAAGAAAAACATAGTTTAGAGCATATTAAAGATTAGCCAAGGGGAAGGCTTTTTATATGCAAGGCATGGAAAAGACAAAACAGGTAGAGAAAGCATTGCATTCAGTTGTAGTTGCTTGTTGATAAGAGCTTGATTAATTATTAGGATATACTAGTGTATATAGGATGTATGGTAAAACATAAGAAACAGTATAATAATTCAGAAAAGAAAGATCAAGTGTTGGGGGTAGGAACACATGTAAAATAGGAGGGATTGGTGGAAGGAGGCTAAAAAAAAAGGGACTGTGAGAAGCTCTCATATTTCCCCCCTGCTAATACTGATCCAGTCTGAGCTGCTTATCTGGTCTTTCCCACACCACTCTCTGGTGTGAGGGCTCAAAGTCATGGGGTTCTGACTGAAAGCCTAGAAAAATGTCTGGATGAATAGAACGTACATTATGCATGTATAGTTAGAGGACTGAGTGTGATGTTTGAATGAATGTGTATTTCTGTTGTAATAGCAAGCATTATAAAAATAACACACCTGTAAGATAGTTTGTGTCTGTGCATCCATAACTTAGTTGCCAGAGAAAAACATTGTCATCGTACAACTGAAGAAAAAATAAATCTGGATTCTTTTAACCAGCAAATACCTAACATAAGCATGTGAATGCCTTTTTCATCGAGAAAGAAAAAGAAAAAGTTTTAAAAAACCATAACAATGGCACATCATAAAAAAATATAAAAGCTCCTCAATCACCCATGTGGTATTTTTTTCTTTTCTAAAAGGAATTAGGGTTTTACCAAACATGTTTTTGTTCATTGTGTGAATTATGAGTTGTAAGACTCCTAATCCATATTAATCAAAGCTGAGCTGTTGTTTTCTGCTGCACAGAGCACACACACATAAATAGAGCACATGAAAGGTCATCCACAGCAACCTCCTGTGGTAAACATTTTAATCCCAATTAATCGCTAATTCAGCTCATCACTCTGTCCATTCATTTCTACGAGACCAACCAATCTAGATTTATACAGCTGACAGAGAGCTCATCTGCCTCAGGAGCCTCAAACATGATGAAAAGAGACGGAATAAGATTGTTTTTACAGGTCATGTGTGTACTTTCAAAAGGGGGTGCTAGTTAGCTTCATTTGGCTTCTGTGCCTGTAGTACACTGAAAGGGCTAGAACCCTTGTTTAACTATATTAAAGCTAATAAAGGGTACAGAATTACATTAAAAATTCCAAAGATGTTTTTTATGTTTGACAAAAATATATTTATTTTTCTCAACAATTAAATATTTCTGAGTAATACCTATTAAAATTTCTCTCTTTGTGTAAGTACATCTTAAAACTAATTTCTTTGCTAAACTATCAACAAACAACACCTGAAAGTGTGTGTCTGTGCATTTGGTGACAGAGGCAGAAAGAGCAAAAGAGCTGTAGATGTCAGAGAGAGCATCTGTGAGTGAGGGAGGAAACAGAGTGAGAGCTGGAAAGTGCAAGACGGGAGATCGTGGTATAGTGAGTGTGTTTGGAGATTGGTCTGGGCCAAGAATGTGTCCGTGACTGCTGCTCTGTGTATCTGCCTTGTCTGGGTGACACCGGTGACACAGACATTTCCCAGCAGCCTCCTTGCAGTCCTGAGCCACTGCTGGTCTTCCGGGAACCAATCAGCACTCACACACAAACACTCACACACACACACTACCACCACCAAACACTATCTCTCTGTCTTCCCCATCTCTAGCCCAGGCAACACGCCCTGTGTTTAGCCTAAGCAGACCAGGACTGTCAGAACCATACGACCCCGGCAGGCTTCTCATACTGTGCTGCTGCTCTGTAATCATACTCCACCGGCCAAGACTGCTCATGTTCACAGTATGTTTCCAGCACAGAAGTTCCTCCATGAGGAATCAGTATCCATCCATTAGCCTGGTTTTGTGAATTGTGAGGCTGTGTTTGCTGTCCTTGTGCAGTAAAGATGTCAATCAGATATACCGTATGCTGGCATCAATTATGTGCAAACTATTTCATGTTATCATATGTGAACAAGTTCATTTAAAAATGTTTAGCATTCAGCATGGAAAACAAGTTTCTATGCCCAATTCTTCAGCCGAAATTTCCATTTCTTAATAAATTTATGATTGTTATTATAGATACAGAGACTCACACCAGACAGATAAATGGACAGACTGACAGCCAGGCCCAGGACTCTTAAAATTGACCAGCCAGGATCTGGTGAGTTCATATCCTCTTCCAGCAGCCCTGTTGTCTCTGCCGTGTTTTCTTTATCAGCCCCTCGTCATCCGGTAGCCCTGCACATGACCAAATTAGTCCCAGTATCAGCCGTTATCTGGCCGCGGATGGCCTGCCTGACCAGAATCACTCTCTTCCTAGCCTTCTGCTACACTGAGGCTGCTCTGAACTGAGGAAACCCAGGCTACGGATCCTGGGTTTGAGTCTCAACAGACTCCACAAAGCTCCGGCACAAGGAAAAAGGCCTTGCTTCCTTTTAAGGTGGCTGGCCTTGCTTTGGTTTATAAATATATGAGGTATAAATTATACATTTATATACCAAGTAAGGGCCAGTTAGTCCCTTAAGGTAACATGAAAAGCTCTGAGAAGGTGAAGAAAAAATAATAAATGAGATTGTTGGGGTGTAGAACTACAAAGATTTGCTTACTTTAGATTATGAAGCCAACAGATGTACAGCGACCTTGTAACTTTGAATTTCTGGAATGGCTGTGCTCAGTGGACGCCCTGGCAGAGCACTCTTTCCTGCATGAACGAACTAAGAGAAGATTAGACTTTGCACTTGGCTGATATTACCACATGAGTCAGTCATGCCCTGCATGTGACGTCTTAAGTAAGTTTCAAGTAGCAAAGTCTCAAAGTAGAAGATTAGCCACTGGCATATGTATTCATCTTGATTCATGTAATTTTCCTCTTGGAACTTTGGGTATTGCAGTCCCATGACCTTAGGTGTACTGGAGATTAGTTTCAATTTCACAATCACTTTCTGAAAAACTCATGCTTAATTAGTGGAGCCTGTAGTCTTTACTGAAATAGTACAGATGGAAAAACCAGTGTGGAAAAAAAGTTATATAAACTACGGCAGCTCTCTTTCACTTTTATGATATATTCAAAGAACTTAAAAAAAAAAAAAAAAAAACATATCCAGATGACACAGCATTCATGCATAGTTCCAAATACATGCAAATGCATACATGCACACATACACAAGATACTACAGAGACCCAGCTGAGATTGGGAGGGTGTATATCAGGGGGACACGATGCATTCGAAGAGGTGCCAAAGACCACAGCACACTGTCTGTGCCAAGCAGAACTGAGCGCCCACTGCCATCCAAACATAAATAAAGTGCTTTTGGCTCCCTGCAGCCACCAGTGTGTGCCATGCATCCGCCAAGCATGCTTTTTCTAACAAAGTTAAAAACAGGACAAATTTGATGCAATCGCTTGCTGGAAATAAATATGTGCCTCGTCTTGGACAGATAGGGTGTGAATCAGATGGTCGGTCAGTTATTAAGTTTCATAACATAACTTCAGGATAGATTTCCTCCTCAGACTTTCAGAGTCTTGGAGGGAAAAGACACAAACTGGGCACACTGACACAAGTCTTCTCATAATTTACTTTGCAGAATGCCAACAGGAGTAGCACATATTGAAGCATATGAGCAACTAAGTGATGCCTTTCACTCAGAAAATAATTCTTAAATGTTTATGCATTAAGCTGTTAATGCTGGGAACTAATTGTTAAATTCCCTACATATTAACTAGGAATTATGCTAAATTACAGCTAATCAAGCGGGACACAAATCACCAATTCTGCTTAGTTATTATTTAATTTGTTTGTGCATCAGATTCAGTGTGTGTTTGTTGGTGCACATTTGTGTGTACTGAAGTTTGTGTTCCAAGCAGCCTCAGGCTCTATTCCCACCCCTCACCCTTGTATCAGTGCTGAGTGATTAAGACCCTGATCTCTACTGCTTCTTGAACAACGCTCACACCAATGATGCTGCTCTGGCCTGTGACTCTTGGGTGGTTAAAAAGGCATACTGCCACAGCAACACAGCATTTCCTCTGCCAAGAAGCTGACCTGCTACTCCCACGATCAGCCAAATTGTCTCTGTCTCTGTTCTGTCTCACTCTCACAGTCTCGCTGCCACACCATCCACTCACCTACATCAATGCTGCCTCTGTTTGGTCTCAGATAGCTCCGTGCATATAAAGCAGGATATAAAGCTGCATAAGCCTCGGCTCTGCTCCATACTCTGTTTGGATACTATTGACTTTAATACCTTGAGATCAAAGTTGTAAATCCCAGAGTGGGGGCAGAATAATCTGGAGAAATTCATACTGGCAACAGTCGATGCTGCAAACATTCAAATGCCCCATTGCAAAAACATTTATACCCTATTTGTGCACGTCCGTCATTTTCCCTCACAAACTGACATAGATTGAACATTAAAACATCTAAACATTATCTTGTATATAGACATAACATTTTTGCCTTATAAATATATATATTGTGTTTCTGGTATCTCTCTGTGACTTTTTCCCCAGCTTAATGCAGACCACCAAAGTCCTTAGACAAGGTGTCAGGTCACACACACCACTTTAGTGAAATCCATCTCTTCCACTGCCCGCGAGAGTGGCTGACTGGCTGATTTTCTGGCTAGCTGGCTGGCTGGCTATGTGAAACCTTGGCTGGCCTGTGATCGCTCTGAAGTGGGGATTTCTTCCGGCACAGGCCACTCAGCTCCGTTCCCGAGAAGTGACTCCAACAGGAAGTAACACATTAACAGAACAATCAGGTTCCTTGTTGGGGAGCTTTACACTGAAACAGCCTTCCATTAACACCACTGGGAGATCTGGTCAACTGATATGGGCTGAGAGATGAAAGGCTTTGCAGGCTGTAAAGATACAAAAAGTTCAAACTGAACCAGAAATCACAGATTTAAAGCAAGGCCAGTGTATTTGTATAGCAAATTTTATGTTCAAGACAATTCAAAATGCTTCACATTTACATTGAAAGCATCAAAGCAAGGTGCAAAAGCATTTAAAAGTCCATTAAAAACAAACTTTAAAAGTGAAAATTTAAAAAAGAGAAAAAAAAAGAAATTTAAAAAAGAGAAAAATCGAAAATAGAATTAGATTAGATGCAAGAAATAAGAGTTACAGTGTGAGGAATCAACAGTTCAACAGTTGAGATGAGAAGGTAGCAACAAGTTCATGAGATTTTTCAAAACTTTCTCATGAATAAAATAAATAAAATAAAATAAAACATTTAGTGTAAAATTACCTCATCAATTAAAAAATATATATATATATATACATTTCTCATAAATTCAGAAAAAAAAGGAAATTTGCTTTAATTCTCTTGTTGGTTTGAAGTGAATGTAACACACTTCACTACTTTAAATTTACAGGGCAAAGCTGAGCTGAGCTGTTTGATTCAGGATAAAAACATGCACCATTTTGTCTTTTTTTCATACACTTTGAATGTTTAACAGCTGGTTACGTATTATCATCGTTAGCTGAACATGTCTTTGAACTTTCCATATAAAACTAAGGTAATGATTGCACAAGTAGTTCATTTCCTCATTATTATCATTTATTACCTTTCTTCAACTTCCAAGCTCATCAGGGCTAAAAATGAACTCAGACATGATGTTAGTCCAAGTTTCCTAGTATTTATAGCAAATGTTAATTCATCATGCTGTAGTCGGGACATAACTTACTTTTAGTTGTGATTTCACACGGTAATGATGGCCACCTTGTGTATCCTGTATTTAGACTGTTATGCACATTGTCAGATATTAATTCTTGTGTACAACATTTACAATTAGAGACTTTATAGGGAAATATGATCCAACATGCAGATTTGTGTGTGCCCCCTGGTGAAATTTTGTGGTTGAATGGATAGTATTCAGGCAAGTATTTTTACAATTACACCAACAACAAGCGAATTGCCTGCATAAGTGAAAGAAAAAGAAGAAAATATATTGTCTGCCTAATTTCTTAAAACATGACATCCAGATGCAATCCATAGAAAACATGTTATAGAAATGTTTAAAATAACTAAACTCTTGTTGATTCAGTGAATCCTAATAATCCTAATAAAGTCCAATTCAAGCCACCGTTTATGTTTTGGCTATCACTAGTCACAGAAAAATACATCAACAACACTAAGAAATAAATCTTACTGGTCACTTCAGAGTCATGTTTGGGAAATCTGCAGTGATACTTCTGAGATAATACTTTTACAGTTTCATGTCAAATAACATTTGTTTTCAGATTCCTATTTAATAAGCTATTGCTTCTCATATTTACTGTTGAGTCAGATATTCGGAATATTCAGATTGGTATCTGCTGTGCTGTATATGTTGTAAAATGAAAGGCTTTTTTGTTCTTCATAGAAGGACGCCAGAAATAAAAACAAACAAAAATTTTTTTCTCACCTCCGTTCTCATCCACTCCCCCATCTCACCAGGCTCTCCAGCCTGAATGGGAGGAGAACACAGCCGTATGTGTGGCAGGTGGACTTCCTGTCTTTGTAATTAGAACCAAATTAGGTTAAACTGCATTTCTTCCCTCAGCTCACAGTCCATGGAGAGTCTCTGCCCCTACACCTCCAGGCACACAAAATTAGTCAGGCCACATACTGGGAGCCTAATGGACAGCCATGTACACTATGGCTCCTGCTCGATAATACCTCCCACCTGCACATATCACACAGCCTTTGCTTTTTCATCATTAAACATTGCAATATATTATATAGGTCCTGAGTGTTTACACATAATGGCTGCTTCTGTGGTTGTGGTAGTGCAGGTGGGCTTGGGATGTGAATAATACTTGGATCCTATTGGTGGGAGATGGAGTCTTTGTTTTGGGTGTGAGCGCTCTAATTGAAGACTGATGGATTCACATTAATTTCCTCCACACACCTGCCTCCTTTATCTGCTGTCAGATAGCCCAGGAGCGATGGGTCTGCTAGCCAGCCCGCCAGCTTTTCTATCACGAATAATGGGCAGAGTTCGGCGCATGCCTTTCTTCAACATACACTACCAAACGCACCATTCTTCAGTACAGCCAGTAGCACAGTAGCAAATGTACCTGAGAAAATGTGAAATTTAGCTTGTCTAGGCTGCCGATAAAAAAAAGACAAAACAGGGAAGAAGTCAGATGCAGCTCCTCTCCTGCTGTTGTCTATGTTCAACACAGCTCTGACTGCTCAATAAAATGAGCGACAGAACTAAAACCCAAACCACATCTGACAATGATCCAGCACAAGACATTGTGATAATTAACCGGTTTCACCCTCTTAAATGTGAAGGTTGGAAATTTTATCGTTCAACTTAACTGAACATTAAACCTGTCCCTCATCCGTCTGTTTGGTGTTGGAGGGGGTGTCTGACCTAACATGGAATTTGAAAGCTGGAAGACCAGGGGCTAATGGTGAAGGGCCCCAGAGCTGTCAGATGTGACTGACAGAGCTAACTGCTCCACAGAGACGACAAAGAGGAAGAGGAGAAGGAGGAGCTGGGAGGATGAGGGTGGAGCTGGAGGAGAGGGGGTGGAGGGAGTAGGAGAGATAAATGATGGAAAAAAGGAGTGTAATGTCTTCTCCAATGGTTTTGGGGTAGACCCCGCCAGCTGGAAAGTAATTGCCGAGTTGGGGAAGAGAGAGAACAGGCTCACATGATTGACTTGTCATTGATCATAATCTTAATTGCGTGCATCCAAATCCCCAGGGTGTGATTTGTCCACTTGGAAAGGTGTGTATATGAGCATTTGTGTGTGTGTTTGTGCATGTGAATGACAATTTGTATTGTCTATGTGTGCCTTTATGTATACGGATGTAAGTATACATGTTTATGTTATGCTTCAGAATATTATGTTGGACTAGATTAAACCTTCATGCAATGAGTCAGCAGTTTTGAGCTGAGTGTCACAGCTTTCTGTGCAACACATGCAGCCTTTTAAAGACTTAATGAATCATTATATTTCACCATACAAATTGCTGCTGTACACTCTAGGTATAATTACATAATGACATAGTTATTAAATTTGGAAGGTGGTGGTGCTTTAAAAAACAATGCAATAAACAGGTTTTATTTATTACTATCAACATATTTGACTATATTCTTCTACAACAGCACACACACTGCTGGTATATATATATATATATATATATATACATATATATTCTTAATTTAATATTTTTTGCGTTTTTTGTATTGCATTCCTCTTCATTTCATGTTTATACACAGTTTATCAAGGTAGTTGGAATACATGCTGCTGCATCTTGAAGAACTTGTTACAGTTCATCTGTGGATTTAGGCTGTCTCCCTGTCTTCTGTCTCTTTGTGTAATCCCAGAATGACAGTGATATTGCCCCATACCATCTGTTGCAAGGCTCATTGTTCTCCTTGTTGAAGAGGATAATTCTTTATGACTCTGGCTGCATATTTGGAATCATTGTCATGCGGCAGAAAGAATGTGGGACACATCAGATGCCTCACTGGTATTTAGTGATGGATGAGGCTTTTGTTAATATCTTAAATGCCCAACGTATTTGCACAAGACTGCATACATATGTGATTGTATTAAAACATGAGATCATTTATCAAATTCTGGAGAGGAGGTACACTCTGTACACAGGAGTCATCAGAAGGAAATAGTTTCAGCTTTAGAGTTGGAAATTGACCATATAATTGACCTTTGGATTTTGGAGGGGAAAATGTAGATGTTCTATGGACTCATGAGGTTAAAGTAGAAGTTTTTGAGTTTTGGGAGTGTTGCATGCAAGAGGTTATGTGTAAATATGAAGCTTTTTACCAAAAAGAACAAATGAAAACCACCAAAACAATATTCTTAGTTGATACAAAAGCACAGATCATTTGAAATAACAATGCACCTCTTTATATGTTCTGCCTTGAGGCAAAATCAAGTAAAGTCACATTTCCAGTGTGAAGAAAACAAGATGGCTTGGCAGTTAGCTGTAAAACATATGAATGTCAAATTTTCCAGGAATCCAAGACATTTTCATACTAGTGATCATGACACACAACCATGTGACATTAGTTGACAGGCTGTATTAATTTGCTTTGCTGCGCCTTTAGCTGCATGGAAATTCAATGACCGAATGAAAACTGTCCTCATATCTTTGTTTGAAGCTACCACCAACTGACACAATCTAACTGCAGCAAAATCTGCCAACCAGCACGTAAACATCTTTATAATAGTAGTTGGTCATTTTCACAGTAAATAATGATTCATCAAATGAGACAGATGGTGATATTTAAAGGTAATATGCAGTAAGTAGAGCCAAGCTAGAAGCTTCCCCATTAATATAGTAACATATTAGTAAAGTGTATATTAGTAAACTAATATTGGCTGCTTACTAATGGGTTTAGGCTATGCATCCAAACTGAGACTGTTTACAATTTGCCTTGCTAAAAGCAGTGACTTTTGCTTTACTTAACTAAACTTTTACTTGCTGCACCTATGTGTGTAACCTATAGTGGCTGAATTAAGTTTACCATTGGCTTCGATGCAGCCTCCACATGTGTCTGGATTTGTTCTGTTTCATGCACTGAGCTACATTAGAACTCACAGCATAATGCCTTTCAGTTATTGGCAATGGACAACAGACAACATGACACGACTAACATGATTGATGTAACAAGCTTAATGTAATACCTGGCAAGATGGTGAGAAAACATACTTCATACATTTTGAACAACTTCTTAACTGGATTAACCAAAGAAAATATAACTAATATTAATAAATAATAAATTTAACAACTCTAAAACACAATGGACAAAAAATATGAAGTTAAAGTAAAAATAAAGCACATTTTTCAGGCTTTTGATTTAATAATTTCAGGTTAATTGCTGTTTCTAATTCAAAACACTAAGATAAACGCAGCCATCACTAAAATTGATTTTAAGTAACTAAAATATCAGAGTGGATCCGTTATGGTACAGATCTACAGTCACAGTTTAACTGTAAAATTATCCATCCATCCATCAATTTTCTGCCGCTTATCCGGAGTCGGGTCGTGGGGGCAGCTGCCTAAGCAGGAAACCCAGACTTCCCTCTCTCCCGCCACATTCACCAGCTCATCCGGAGGGATCCCGAGGCGTTCCCAGGCCAGCCGAGAGATGTAGTCCATCCAGCGCGTCCTAGGCTTCTTTCCGGTGGAACATGCCCGGAACACCTCACCAGGGAGGCGTCCAGGAGGCATCCTAACCAGATGCCCCAGCCACCTCATCTGGCTCCTCTCGATCTGGAGGAGCAGCGGCTCTACTCTGAGCCCCTCCCAGATCACCGAGCTTCTCACCCTATCTCTAAGGGAGAGCCCGGCCACCCTGTGGAGAAAACTCATTTCGGCCGCTTGTACTCGCGATCTTGTTCTTTCGGTCACTACCCACAGCTCATGACCATAGGTGAGGGTAGGAACGTAGATCGAGAGCTTTGCCTTTTGGCTCAGCCCCCCCTTCACCACAACAGACCGATGCAGAATCCGCATCACTGCAGACGCTGCACTGATCCGCCAGTCGATCTCCCACTCCACCCTTCCCTCACTCGTGAACAAGACCCCGAGATACGTGAACTCCTCCACTTGGGGCAGGACCCTATTGCAGACCCGGAGACGGAACTCCACCCTTTTCCGGCTGAGGACCATGGTCTCAGACTTGGAGGTGCTGATTCCCACCCCAGCCGTTTCACACTCGGCTGTGAATCACTCCAGTGAGAGCTGAAGATCACGGCCCGATGAAGCCAACAGAACCACATAATCTGCAAAGAGCAGAGACCCAATTCTGAGGCCACCGAACCAAGTCCCCTCAACACCTCGGCTGCGCCTAGGAATTCTGTCCATAAAGGTTATGAACAGAATCGGTGACAAAGGGCAGCCTTGGCGGAGTCCAACCCTCACTGGAAACGATTCTGATTTACTGCCGGCAATGTGGACCAAGGTCTGACACCGGTCATACAGGAACTGGACAGCTCGTACAAGAGAGTCCGGCACTCCATACTCCCGGAGTACCCCCCCCTCCCACAGGAGTCCCCGGGGGACACGATCGAATGCCTTCTCCAAGTCCACACCTACAAAGTCGATCATCGAACTGCGGCCCAGACTGTCCTGGTGCCAAGTGCAAATGTGGACACTTTTTTGTCTGAACAAGGTGTTCGTCATGGACAATCCATGACGAGCACTGAAGTCCAACAGCAAAACACCACTCGGATTTAGATTAGGGGGGCCGTTCCTCCCAATAACGCCCCTCCAGGTCTCGCTGTCATTGCCCACGTGAGCATTGAAGTCCCCCAACAGAACAAGAGAGTCCCCGGAAGGAGTGCTCTCCAACACCCCCTCCAAGGGCTCCAAAAAGGGTGGGTACTCTGAACTGCTATTTGTTGCATAAGCACAAACAACAGTCAGGACCTGTCCCCCCACACGAAGGTGGAGGGAGGCTTTCCTTTCGTCCACCAGGGTAAACTCCAACGTACAGGCACCAAGTCGGGGAGCAATGAGCATGCCCACGCCTGCTCGGCGCCTCTCACTGGGAGCAACTCCAGAATGGAAGAGGGTCCAACCCCTCTCAAGGACAGTGGTTCCAGAGCCCAAGCCGTGCGTCGAAGTGAGTCCAACTATACCTAGTTGGACTTTCGGGCTGAGCCCGACCGGGCCCCATGGGAAAAGGCCCAGCCACCAGGCGCTTGCCTCCATGCCCCACTTCCAGGCCTGGATCCAGAGGGGGGCCCCGGTGACCCACGTACGGGCCAGGGAAACCTACTGTAAAATTATTTCTATGAATGTGCACATGAAAGTCCAGTAAAGTACAACTAAAAATGAATAAGTGCTGAAGCATTTTTTCCATTTGTGTTATAAAATTATTATTTTATTACCATGCAGCCATCAGTGGAAATGGCATGCAATTCTTAGATGCAGCTTGATGAGTGAGTGAATCTACTGATTTGTCTTTTTTTTCCAGTGTGGTGTGTATGTAAGTTTTCTAAATGACTTGAGAGAAAATTATCAGTAAAGTGATCTCACACTCTCACTCAAGCACACATACAGTGTCTAGTCATTCCCCATGAGTTTTCTTGTATTATAGAAAGATTGGTGTGTTGTTGACTAGCAATCCTACAGTGAGAACCTGACCTTTCTTTAATGCTTTCCTTTAGCATTTGCACAAATGGGATTCTTATGTACAAAGCCTGGTGAGAATTAACACAAAGGCCAACAACTGGAACAGGATTGTCAATGCCAATGGAATTACTGCGTGACCAGAAGGAAAAAATATACACCACCCTGTTCTTCTGTACACTCTTGGATCACAGATGTTAAATCCTGGGGCTGATATATGTAGCTTTGGACATGCAACCCTCTTTTATGTACTGTATATGCATATAAATGTATGCCATCTTTTTGTTATTCTGAGAACAAACCAACATGTGCAAGATGATTGCAACTGAACTGACTTCCCTGTGTCACATGCATCTGGATGTGCAGTCATGTGTAGCGTTTGGTCATAGCAGGAGATGCTTCTGTGTGTAAGTAACTTTAGGAAGCTCAGCTGTGGGCCAGCAGGAGGGTCCACTAACCGCTGGTCCGCCATGTGACCTTTGACATCGAGCAACCATATGTTGAGCAAAGTTAAGAAGTCAATATGTGAGAAAAGGTGAGAGCTGAGGTGAAAATCATACCACATTTTTCATGGATAAACAATCCTCAAAATTGTTATTGCTATTGTAATGACCACCTCCTTCACTATGTGCAGAAGTGCATGCATGTGTAAAAGTGTGCAAGTTAAGAGCAAGAAAGGGGGAGAGTGTAAGAGAAAGTATATCGTTTGCTGCCCGAGAAAAGCAGGAAACAGGACAAGGTTAATGTTCTATGACAGACAGAAGCCAGCAACTCTCTTTAATGTTGCTCCCATTAGGGCGCTCGCGGTGCTTGCATCCCACTCTAGCATCCTTTAGAAGACGTCCCTGCCAACAACTGGTGGGAGAGCAGCAGCGTGCCAGCTGCCAAACATGACATTTGCTGGCTGGGCCACTGAACCCCAGCGGGTGACATCTGCAGAGCAGCCTTTCATCCCCTCACTGGGTACCTGTGTGGCCCCCGGCCCCTGAGAGCCAGGATGAATGCACTCACTCTTCCTCCCAGCTGGGTTTCTCATAGCCACAGGGCCACAGCTCTGACATGCAGATATACAGTGCACACACAGACACACACATTAATATGTAAGTAGATGTGTTCACACAACCACACACAATCAAACACACACTCATATGCACACACCACCTCCACACAACAAACAGCTTCCAGCGTCAACATCTGCAGCTCTGGGGGTTGCTTTTGTTTCCCACTGTCGTTTCATCATCAGGGGCTGGCAGTCAGGTTGTGCTGCTATTGTTGTCATTTCAACCACAGAACCTGCTGCAACTGGCACCTAGGGATGCTAGCTACCCCTCACCAGAGGTTGATCAAATATGCTAATAAAGCTGAGGCCAGAGCGGATGAACACAAATAAACAATCTGCTAAAGACAAACGAAGGTGGAGAGAGGGGTGGGACTAAAGAATTAGGTCTATTCACATGTAAAAGTATTACCCTTACATCTGTGTGCACTGAGTGTTTACTTCTCAGCACATGTTAATGACAGAAATCTGCTTCAACAAATTTTAAACTAGTTGAGGTTTCAGTACATAACATTTTTACAAACTTGTGTGGAAACATTGGAAGTCTGTGAGGTAGACAAATGTAAATATTGTTTTCACATTGCATTAACGTATCTATCAAAACGATCATGTCCCAATTCTTATGTTCACACTTCTGAGTGGTGTGATGATATAATAGATCAGGATTTATGACTCATTGATGTGTCTATCAACAGAGGAAAAATGTTGCTGTTTTTTTCTCAATCTCTTTAATCAGGTTTGATCTTTGACCACTTGTTGTTATGAGTGGTTCTGTGTAAGGGTTCTGCTCCCAGCTAACATCCCATTAGCCCCTACATTAGGAAATTCTAATCACTGTGCCGCTGGGATGCTGGGACTCACAGCTCCTATTTCACTTAACCTCCAGCAGGAGAGATCAGACTCTGCGTCTCAATGTTTGTCCCTAATTACCTCCCTACAGTGAGCTGCCACACACAATTTAATCCAATTTTCATCCCCTCTCATCTTTAACATTTCACGAAGCAATCACACATGCGTGCAATGGTTTATAACTACAACTCTTACGTTTCCCACTGGTACTGTAATCACACACCTGATCTCCACAATTTAATCAACACATGTCACTTGTAGTTTTGTTTTGATTTCAGTTTGCACATCTTTTTTAGTGCAATCTTCAATTTGCCAATGAAAGACAGTGCTAAAATGTACAAAAACAAATTAAGTCATGCTGCTTTTTTCATGTGAAGTTGCAATGCAACGAAGTCTCCATAACAGCTAGCTTTGTTTTCCTTATAGATAAATAATGATCCAATAAATATGTAAAGTAAGTGTAAGTGGTACAAAAAAGAAAAGATAAAAAACAAAACAGATTTGGGGTGAGCGATCTGCATGTAAAAATAAACCAATGAATAGTCGGTGACTGCTAAATTAGTCCTCTGAAACTCAGAATGTGTCCTATATTATTAATGAAAGTCTTAATATTTTTGTAGTATTATTTTGTGACATGTTTGATCCCTATAATACCTTTGTCAGCCCCTCCATGAGTTACCATAACATATAGTACACATTGTATTGCGTTTGGTGATGCGGTGATGGTAGGTTTAGGGTCCAGTTCCCCTGTCAGAAATCTGGGAGTGATCTTCTTGAAACTTGACAAAAAAAAATTGATAATATGGTCAAGACTAGTTTTTTTTTCATTGGCGTTTGCTAGCCAAAGCTAAACCTTTTCTCAGTTGTTACGATCTTGATCTGTGTTAATCACTTCCAGACTTAATCACTGCAATGCTCTTTATGCTGGATGTCCAACTTTAACTTGTACAAAATGTGGCTGCCAGGCTTTTAACAAGCACACCCAGACAAGAGGACATTAAACCTGTTCTCTGTGTCCACTAGCTTCTAGTCAAATTTGGGATTGACTTTAAACTTTTAATGTTTGTTTTTAAAGCTCTCAACAGCCTTGCACCATCTAATTTATCTGAGTTTTTTAAATGTTTGTGAGCATGGCAGAGTCTTAAAGACACATTACATAACTTTCCAACCTTGAAACTGTATTCTGGACTTGTTTGATGTGTCAGTGACATCTATCATGCACATTTCTGGAGCCGTCGCCGTTCAGCAGAATCCTGAAGCTGAGAAACTGCACTATACAACATTTTCATCCAGGACACCACATGACATTGCACCCAAGTTTCACATCACACGCTGGCAAACGGACACCGGCGGTTTTTAAACATGTTGGAGCGTGACTGATTCCACAAAGAAACACAAGAAGACATAATCAGAGAAAGAAAAAGTTAGACTGCCTTTTGCTGGCTGGTGAGATCTCACAGTGCAGGTGGGATGCAAGATGGATGCCAAGTTAGCCAATGATAGCGGGCCCGTTGCTTGGAAAATTGAAAAGTTCTGTGATGCATCTTTAAGGTAATTCAACCAGTTTTTGCTCAGTGTACTCAGATTTAGGTGTAAACACTGGGGTGACCAAGCTTTTTCATAGCTTTTTCTGGAATAAGCTCTCATCTGATCTGTGTTATTTTGGATCTGGTTGTTTTTAAAGTTGAAACTTAAAATCTATTTATTTACGATTGCTTTTAGTACCAAGTAGTGTGGTGACGCTTTTATCTTATTCTGTTTTATTCTGTTGTTTTTTCTACTTTTTTAACTAACTTGGGTTTTATTATGTTTAGTGTTTTCTTCATTGTACTTATTTATATTTATGTATTTTACTATGTAATTGCTTTGCTCTAGTATATTTTAGTATCTTTTAGTATGATACTACTTTTAGTAGTATCATATTCTGCACTACTGAAATTCAGAGGTAAAAGGTTTATAGTGTGTAAGTGTTTAGTGGGCTGTTTTGGTGTGTGCAGTTGGCATGAACTCCTCATGTCTACTGGGGATTGTTCCAAAGATCAGAAGGAATCATCTGTAGGTTTTCTGTCTGTACAGTGTGTACTGTATTTTGTTCCTAAAACAAAAATGGTAGCAAAGCACTGGATGTGCTTCTCCTGTTACACAGTGTTACACATAGTGTAACACATTTCCTTAAGTACTGAACTTCTGTTAAAATGCTGGAACTCCCTGATTTATTTAAGTATTTCCCCCATTTTTTTATATTTACTTGGCAGATTTAGTGTCAGTCTCTTTAAAAGATGAAAATCTTATGTAATGGATTGTAAAAAAAAAAAGCTTTGAAAAAACAGCACAAAGTGGTAACAACAGTGACAGCAGTTGCATAGCTTGAGATCAAACTATTAACTTTGCTTTCAGTGTTAAGACTGCAGCTTCCACTATTTCTGCCTGAAACAAAAATAGAAGTTGTAAACATCAATCAGATGTTTGTACGTAAAAATCAATTGGAAAATATGCCACAGCAGCAGCTTTGCAAGCTACATCACAAGTTACCTTTGGTAAAGTTTGTTACTGAGGGATAATTTCTTCTTCTATCTAAACAAGATGTAATTTTATTTCTTCCTATAAACAACCATAATTATGTGCATATGTTCCTATATTTACATGTTTACATCTTAAGGCCCATTTATGCCCGAAGCAAAAGATGGATACATGGACGGACAGTTTCGTTAGCATCCTGCGTATGATACGTGCGTAATTTGGTCCGTTTTCACAGAGCTTAGCTATTTGCCGCTTGACACAGAAGATGGAGCAATACACTAGAATTTGCAGGGGCAGTGCTGAGCAGAATAGCTGACATGCAACCAGCAAAAGAAACAAACCAGAGAAGAAGAGGATCAGGAAAGAAAAAAAAGACAGAAGAAGAATGAAGATGAGCACAGCAACAACTGTAGAAATTGCGCGCGCTTTTGAAGTAGACTGTATGCTAAGGTTTAGGGCGTGTTAGGAGTGAACTCTGAACTCAGCTCTGCCCACTAGTGGAGGAATTGACTTGACAACCATGGCAACGCAAACAACTCCAAATTATTCTGGAGTTGTCATACGTATGACAACTCCAGACAACGCACCTGTGATGACATCCCTATATGCTATCCTGTGTAACACAGTCTTGGTCCTCATTATCATTTCTCCCAGGGCCTGTTCTGGTGTTCAGACTCCCACCAGAGGGGCCTTTGGCTCAGTGGGAGAGGTGTTGGAGGCGGCCTGGCCCCGCTGTGCTCCTTCCTTCCCCCTCCACAGGGTGCCAGGCACAGCATGTACCACTGGCAGGCCGAGCCTGACAATGAGGCTGCCTGCACAGCCAACGCCGTGTTTGAACAGGGCAGGGGGTTGCCACGTCATGCTGAACACACACGTGCAGGAAGGCCAACTTGCACACATGAAAATACACATGTATGCACACTCATCTCACAAAGCAGACTCCTGGTGGGTTTGACACATGTTCGGAAGATGAGGCAGAACTGAGAGTAAGCGTGTGGAGGGAGTTTGTGCAGGTGAGAAACAACACAGAGACTTCAAACATGTTTGGTTCTATTGAGATTTGTGGAAAGTATTTGTGTTGCTCTGCTATTACGTCATGGTAGACTGAGAATGCAATGTAGGACAAGCACACTGATTTATGCAATAAAGGATTAAATCTTTTAGGAAGTTTGAAATAAAAAGTGACTGCAGTTCAGTGTTTTATTATCCAACCTTGTCATCGTTGATGCAGAAATCCAGTCTCCTCCTCCTCCTGACTTCAGCATTTCAGCATGTTGCGTGTTCCACATTAACTTTTGATTCAGTCATATGTTCAGCTCTCAGGTGTGCCTCTGAACCATGAAATATTAAAAATATGAATTCAAGGAGATGTCACATTCTGTGTTTCATTCATTATATACACCTACACTACATTGTTGACTCTTTGAATTCTAATAGGTACGAATAGGAAGAAGTGGTTGCTGCCTCTATGTTGGCTCTAGAACTTGTTTATCAGGTGTTATTCTGTCTCCTTTTAGTTGTTTAGATAAAACTCAAAATCTGGCAAATGTGGAAATGTTAAAATAGCATAAGAAAGGAATCTTCTGAGAATACTGGTTTAAAATACACTCACCAAGCACTTTTTTTAGGTAAATCTGTTGGATTGCTTTTGAATACAAATAATCGGTCTTTCAAATGGCAGCAACTGAATTTAGGCATGTAGACATGGTCAAGATGACTTGTTGAAGTTAAAACTGAGCATCAGAATTGGGAAGAAAGTTTGAACAAAGCAGTTGAACATGGCATAATCAGACTGGTCAGAGCATTTCAGAAACTGGGATTTTATCACACAACCATCTCTATGATTTACAGAGAATTATTTAAAAAACTAAAATATCCAGTGAGTGTTCGTTGTCTGAACCAAATGCCTCACTGGTGCCAGAGGTCAGGGGAGAATGGGCAAACTGGTTTGAGATGATGGAAAGGCAAAAGTAACTAAAATAGCCACAATGGGTCCCACTCCTGTAAGATAAAAAAAAGAAAATGAGATGACATTTACACAGGCTTACCAAATTGAACAATAGAAGATCATAAAAATGTTGCCTGGTATAAGGAGTCTCAGTTTCAGCTGCAACATTCAGATTGTGGGGTCAGAATTAGGTAAAAAAAAACATGAAAGCATGAATCCATCCTCTCTTGTATCAACAGTTCAAGCTGTTGGTGGTAGTATAATGATGTGGGGGATGTTTATTTGGCACACTTTGGGGCCAAATAAGCACAGTTTGAATGCCACAGCCAACCTGAGTATTGTTGCTGAATGTGTCCATCCCTTTATGACCACAGTGTACCATCTTTTAATGGCAACTGCCAGTAGGATGATGCCCAATGTCACAAAGCTAAATTATCTCAAACTGGTTTCTTGAATATGACAGTGACTTTACTGTACTCCAATGGGCCTCCACAGTCACCAGATTTCAATCCAAAAGCATCTTTGCGGTGGAAGGAGAGATTCTAATTATGGATGTGCAGCTGACAAATCTGCAGCAACTGCGTGATGCTATCATGTTAAAATGGACCAAACATTTCTGAGGAATGTTAACTTGTTGAATTTTTGCCACCAAGAATTATAGCAGTTCTGAAGGCAAAAGAGGGTCTCTGTAGGAGTTTGTACCACCCAGTTCCAAATAAAGTGCAGTGGTATCATATATTAACCACTTATGCATGCACGTACTGTACACGTATACACAGACACACGCATATCAGACTGCAAAAACATAAAACAGAACATTTTGTCTATCACAGTCCACCTCTGTTCTGCCACAACATCAGCAGCCCTCAAAGTCTCCCTCCAATCTTTAACTCTTCCAGGCAGTCAAGGGAGACGGGGAGTTCAGGAGGGGAAGAGATTGGGTTACCGTGACATAAATCTTCACATCTCCTTCTCCTGTGTGTGCAGAAGCTGGGCAGCAGGTCGACGAGAGTGCTAGCGCCAGTGTCTTTGAGAATGCCGGCATGTTCCCTGAAGGAGATAGAAGAGATAGGCCTGGCGCCTCAGGAGGAGTCTTTCACCCTCTCTCCCTCCTTCTCTCTCTTTCTCTCACCGTGTCTGCTTATCTCAGGGAAACCACAATAGGGTTTTGTACACTGGAGCAAAGCAGGGAGGCTTCAGATGGCAGCCGAGTATGATATGCAGAGGACAGAGGGATAGAGAATCGCTCCCTCTGTTCAACACAATGATACGGTACAATGCAACACACTGCACAGCTGTAATGGATGAAGCACAGCGCCATGTACCTCCAGCATACATTACATGCACACTTCTTTTGCTGTTTGCATTGATTGGTTACAGGAAAGTCAGTGTTTGCTAAGTCCATGTCAAATGTTTAAATAAATCAATAAATCTAATTTAAATTTCTGTTTAAACTCTAACGAACAAATGTGCCACTTTCCAGGCTGATGGTGCTGCTTAGATATCATGTCTAGTTTAGGATATACAGATATAAGCATGACAATGTTTCAGATAAGTAGCTGTTCTGACAAGCTGGCCAAGACCAACCACATGACGACAGATACCAGTTTAGATTTGTGGAATTTAACATGGCTCAGTACAGATTTATACACTAATCACCCTCATTGCTAATGGTCTGTTTGCTGCTGCTTGGAGGAGTGCTGAAGATCAAAGTGGTGATGACAAATAATGACGTATTGCTGTCCACAACAGCAGCATGTTTGTGTCAGTGTCTGCTACATTAATGTAATGAATGAAAGCCATCACATATCTACAAAGAACACAGAAAGAAGAACACATTTGAGCCTGAATGGTGCAACACTGCAACCTCAACCAGGAAATGAATATGTGCAGTTTCTGCAAGACAGTCAAAATATGAGTTGTCGCTTATGCTTCAGTTTTTAGTTGTCATTAAAAGTCCAACATTGCCAATCTGTAGCTTACTGCTGGAAAATCACGTAGAGCTCTCCATAAATTTTATCTGCTGGAAGCTTCACAGCCGTGGTGATTGTAGAGGCCAAATGCTGTGCCCTTTCATATGTTTAGCTGGGGAAGGCGAATTGGAGAGCTAGCAGCTGTAATGGGGAAAAAAGCCTCTGCAACACTTGAGTCCCCCTGACGAAGAGAATACAGCAATTATTCTGGAAAATCAATTTTCCTCCCAATCTTTTTCTCTTATCGACCAAGAGGCTCCTAGGAGGTTGAGAAAGTGACAGGAAAATTTATATCCCAGACTCTATTAGGTGAGCTCTATTTGCTATTACAGAGACGCCCTTTATCACATTCAACTCTGTTGTCTTGAAACTTTGAGGATATGTGAAAATGGATTGCTTTTACTATCTATTCATGTCCATCGATTTGATAGTTTTAGTGCTGAATTTTATTAGAAATGACGTTTGTCATGGTTTAAGAGCAGAAAGGATTAGCATGAATATGAACATTTTTACTGCTGCAGCTACTTTCTACTGGAATAGTCTGGAAAAGGTTTAAGTGTGTCATCGGTTTTCCTGTTGTGTGTATCTGATCATTTACTTACTTTAAAAAGTGTGCTCCAGCAAGACTGATCACCATATTTATCCCATCAATTCATCAAATATTATGTAAGTTGTAAGAGTCGATTATCCTTCTGACTCGTTCTCTTTTACTTTATTCAACTTTATGCCTTTGTCTGCCCCATCACTTATGTGTGTCGCTGCTCAATTTCATCTATATATCTATATATAGTATAAATTTCTTATACAGCTGACTCTATATGTATATGTGTGTGGTGTGTCTTGCCATCCCAGTGATGTAAATCACATGTGGCAGTGCACTGATATGCGCTAATAAACCTCCCTGATCTGGAAATGCTGAAGGCTTTTCAGTATACACCCACCACTCCAGCCCACTGGCAGTTCCTGCATGTCCCACACACACACATAGACACACTTGCAGACATCCCCCACCAAGACTACCATGGGGCCATTTTCATGATTAACCATAACTCCTCAAGAGAAAATTTATTATATGTTGTCTTTTTATCACACACACAGTTGTACTGACACAACTCCAAAACCAGCATGAGCAGAAAAAGACAAAAACACACAAATACCCACGCCATCCTCCCTTCCATTTCTTAATATCCTGATGCAGCAATGGAAAAGGGGGATTGGAGGATTTACAATGCTGGTTCAGAGAACAAGCATTTGTTCTCAGTTACGAGGGACCCACTGTGGGTTCAGCAGGCGTTGCTGCGTACCCCCCACTTGAATAAATCCATACCGCATCCCTACCCCCTCCTTCCATCTCTCAGCGGAGAATTAAAGTGCATGTGGTGGGGGTTTTTTGGTAAGAATACTGACTGTTGAAACAGATGTTGTATGTGTGTGCCACCTATGTCAACATGGCCGGTCTCCGGACCTGATGCTGCTTGCAGATAGGACCCTGCCCACAGAGCCACGGAGTCTAGACTCCAGATGTGTTCACACACATACACATGGAGACAAGGACCAATGCCAGTCCAAAGTAATAATTCTACCAGATGACAGCTGCTTATTAAACACAGAATTCAGTACGGATAATCATCCTACTCTCGCCACTCTTGCAAAAGATTAAAAAATTGCAGATTTTGTTGTTTATGAAAAGCAGTGGACATCTTCACTGTACGGTAAGTGGTGGCTAAGTGCAGAAATGCCCTATCACGATGACATTTGGATACAGTTAAACAGTGAAAAACCATTGGCCACCATGCTCACTTTTGAGCAAACACCCTGAATCAGTTCCAGGATGAATTTTACACAAAACATGTACACGCATCCCAACAATGCCAAGTGAGGCAATTGCAAAGAGAAACCGACTGCCTGCTCTTAAGTTTTTCATACATTTAAGTAGCTATTGGACATGTTGTTTCACAGTATTGTGCTTTTAAATTACCAGCCACTTCTCTTAAAACTGCACTGAAATAAACAGAAACATATGCTGGCTGCATATGCTCAGCACTGCTTTATTTAGACTCTTCTATAGCAACACGAAGACAAGAGTGTTTTTGTGAAAAAGACACATGGGTAAATTGCAACTGTTATACAAAACAAGACTTGGGGAGAGGAAAAGTAAAGAGTAAAAGTGTTCAGAGCACAGATGCACCCGCTCTCTTGCTATCTCCTGTGCTTGTGGGTATACTGCCGATCCAGCTATTCTTGTTGGTTTGTTAATTGTTTGTCACCCACCAGGTGCCATCTGTCTGTAGTCCCACAGTCCCTGAGCCATGTGGGCCGGCCTGCCTGGCGCCTGCCAACGTCACTGACCTGCAGCAACCGTCCACACCTCCGTCACACACCTCCTGATCCGTCTGGGATAAATAGCCTCTCCCTCAACTTCTGTGCCGCCATCACGGCTTCCCAATCTGTCCTGTGTTAGAAGGGAAGAGGGAGGGGGGTGACAGAAAGAGACAGGGAGGATGGAAAAGAGAATAAATGAGAAAAAAGTCCGGGTATATGGATAGATAAATAGACAGAGAGACAACGAACAATACCTACAGAAGGATGTGTGAGATAAAATGGTGAGATGTATATTTATAATCAAATTTTGCAGCGAAAGTGCTTTAACGCATCTTCAAACCTAGTCAACAGGAGGTGTCACATTTGTCTCTAAGTCCTGCATATTGTGCATCAAAAATCAAAAGGTGATTTTAAGTGATGTGAGAAAAAATCTAAGATGAAAATTTCAACACGGAATCAACAGCGTCTGCACTCCACCAATTTAAGGGGCTCCCCAAGAGGCAAGGGAGGTCACCTTCACCTGGGCCTGATGTTAGGGCAGCTGCATATTGAAAAATGAGATCAGCTGCTTGCTCACCAGGATATATGCAGCAGCCTGGAACTACCCAGGGCCTACTGTAGCAACCGGCATACGGTGGCCCTGGTGCAATAAAGACTGTCTGCCTGCCTGCCATCCCAGGGCATGTTGGGTCACCTTGACAACTGGGCCCAGCAAGGGGAGCCACAACCCACTTCAGGGCAAAGAAGGAGGCAGTATGGGTAATGAGGCGTTGCCATGCAAGTGGAGCAGCTTTTGAATAACCCCATTCGTGCACAGATACACACACACAATTCTATTTGTGTTTACAGGCGGGACAACAGCTTGTTGGAGATACCTCATAGGACTTCTTAGTCCAGGAAGGACAGGATTCATGGGCATCTTGGTGGCGGTCAGTGAGTCATGAGAGCACTTTGAAAAAAGTGAAAATTATGTATGGTCAAAATTCATAATCCTGCAAGTTGTTTACTATAATAATAAAAAAAAAAATTTCCTACACTTTCAATCTTTTGCATTTTTTTTCTTTATTCTTTTAAGAATTAAATCTTGTAAGGGTTACTTAGATTTTTTTGATCTATTCCAGACCAAAACCCCTGTGGACATTGACATTTTGAGGAGCCAAAGCATCTAGCTAAGAAACTAAGTGTAAATCAGCAACACATTAAATGTTCCTTCAGAAAGGAGGAAAAATAAGACTTTCCAGTCCATACACGCCTAGTTATAATGATTGCCAGAAATGAGGTATAATCATCTTGGACTCATAAATAAGGGGAAGGTAAAGTAATTTCTCATGTTGACTCGACGTTAAACAAAAAAAACTGTGCGGGATCCTGTGAAGCCACTGGAATTCTGGGACTGTTTCTTACTGACAACCTCAATACACACAGATGCACAATCACAAGTAATGGACACTTGTGATCATCAACAAAGATGTGTCAATCATAAGTAAGTGCAGGCAGAAAAATTGTTTTAATAGCATGCTAGAGAATGTGACAGCTAAGTGACCAGGAATGCAAATGTATTTATTTATTCTGTTGTTTGGTAAGAATCAGCCTCCACACATTGTGAATTTTGCTGAGAATTCATGCCTTTTGGTAACATAACTCAAAGTGACTGCAGAACAAAGGTATCATTCTAAAAATTAATCCTGTATATGGGTCATTAATTTGTTTTATTTCTATGCATAAGCCTATTGTTTTAAGCATATTGGGCTCATCTCCTGCAGAAAATCTTAAAGGTTCCACCTCATTTTACTGCTTTCCCTCTTTGTTTACAATTGGAAAAACCCTTTACAAATATAAATTGTTAAAACTCATGGAAACTGTTCTGAAATTCCACAGATGCATGCACCATACCAGTATTAAGCTGTAAAGCCACACTGCAGGAAAAATGGATCACAGTAAAACTTTTTTTTGTTTTTCACAGGTTTCCGGAGATGATGTATGATTGCAGGATAAGAGTTCTTACTTATACTGGTCCATATCCTGCAAACCTTGCTTCAGATGCTGGCAGGTCTGGCCTGAAATCATTATCAGAGCCAGATCCCACTGGCCAGATTTCAGTAACACTCTGACATGGAGATGCAACTAGAGCTGGGGTTGAGGCTGAGACTGGGGCTGGAGCTGGCGCTGGGCTGCCAGGGGACGGACGCCAACAGGCCCAAGAAATTAATACCAGCACTGGGGCCTCACTGAGTTCCAACATCCAGCTCCAGCTGG
Source organism: Melanotaenia boesemani (assembly GCF_017639745.1). Classification (NCBI taxonomy): domain Eukaryota; kingdom Metazoa; phylum Chordata; class Actinopteri; order Atheriniformes; family Melanotaeniidae; genus Melanotaenia; species Melanotaenia boesemani. The sequence continues at coordinate 14,741,743 of NC_055701.1, forward strand.
AGCAGTGGAGACAAAACGGATGACTGGCAATGATGTCACAAGACAGGGTGGCTTGAAAGTCCTTGCGCCTGAGCTAGTCATGCCCTAGCTGGAACCAAGAGTAGGAAATCATTGTTCCTTACTGATGAATGAGGCCCAGAGATTGAAGTGTTAGTTTGTTTTGTTTAAATTTTAAGAGATTTTCATTATCAATGCAGTAAAATATAAAAGTAATTATTATTCATCTAAAGTAATGATCATTTCATTATCTGTAGTTCACCAGATTTCTTTCAGACAAATGTCATTCTGAAAATGATCATTTCGCTGTGTAGCTGCAGAATCTCTGAGCCATGCCTAAGAAAGGGAGGAGAAGTATAATAATGAAGAGCTGAAGTGAACCGCAGCTTCCAAACCAAACCACAGCTTCCTCACATTTGCTGCACTCATCACATTAAGCTTAAGTTGCCAAAATTCTGATTTAGTTTGACACAAAACTATTAATCACCCCCATGGGGCAATTACAATATTTTCATGTGTTAAACAAAGTTTGATGAGAAAATGACTTGATAAGATACAGATGACTGCAATTCACATTGGGACTGCTACGAATTCGATGCAACCCCCCCTCACAGCGGTCATGACTATACTCTGAAAGCTATGAAATCACAATAAAGTCACATTCTGTCACTGCATATTTGCAAAAGGTTAGGAGTAACCATCGTCTGTGGGGTTTGTAATGAGCTCTGGGGACAATCCAAGCAGTTTAGAAACTGAAATTTTGATTTGGTGTGTCTAATCGCAGCAATGATGGCTTAAACATCAGGAAATCATTTGCATTACTTGAGCACATGGGAATAAGTACAATATCTCAGTAAAGTTATGACAATAGATGACTGTATACACTCAGTGAATGCAAATACACACACACCGGATGAGCTTGAAATATAGTTTCTCAGCACTATAGATCCTTAATAGGAACTGAATAAATCAATGGATTTTGAAATGAAAACAACTGAACTATTTTTATATATTCAGAGCTTCTTCAGGAAAAAAACTGTATGAAACCATTTTAATCTACTGATGTCATGCAAAATAATTACAAATATATCTGCCTTCCAATTAAGCTCTTACTCTATGAGTGGGAGCTTAATCTATGACCAATTTGTAACAAATCAGTTTAAAAACTTTTTAAAATGATAAAAAGTTTGAGTAGGAAAAAAACACAATCAATGCTAATGAACCAAGGATGACTCCCTTCATAGAAATGACAGCCAACATGTTTGAGTAAGGAGGCTTGTTTCTTGTTCCCATAAATATGTTATCCTTGATTATGCCAGAGCTGGAAGGCATCCGACTCGAGCCATGAGACATATTTTGAGTGGGCTAACTAATAATGTTTGCCCCCACTGCATCTATCGTACCCTGAAGAAAAAGTAAAATTATTTTAGAAGAAGTGGCAATTACGTACATTGAAGGAGAACTTGCATTTTGAGTCACCGTGTAAAGTAGAATATGTTCACAGAGGGACAAAAACATTTTTGTTCAACCACACTTTTAATGGAAACAGAAGCTGAACATTCGGCTGGGGAACAAATACACAAAACAGCAGAGCTTCTGTTTGTCTTTTTCCACTACTTTTTTTCTTTTTACTTTTAGAAATGTCTAACACTCCCTGATGTCACAGTGTCCTAAAACTGACCAGGCTTGAAATATGACTAGTTTAATACGTCCTATATCACCGCTGGGCACGATTGAGTTACTAGAGCAACAACTGGTCTGCTCCAGTGTGAACATAACCCCTCGTCAAAGGGGTTCAAACCCAGGAGACAGAACTCTGACGGAGAATGTGAAACAAAAAACGAAAAGCTGCTCAAAGGGAAGGAAGCTTTCAGATTTGGACATGCAGTCACGGCAGCAACTCTGATGACAGGTAAGGAGAAGAGGGGCTGTTGCTGCTACTGCAATGTGGGTGGGTGGGCAATAAGGGGAGGCAGAAAGAGAGGAAAGAAGGCAAGAGGAAGGGCAAGAGTTGGGGCAGGCCTACTGGCGCTGTCACCATCCCCAGTGTGTTTGGTTAAGACCCCTGGAACATGTGGAGGAATCAGCATGAGGCATCACACCTGGAGGAAAAGACAACTAAATCCAGCCCCCAGTACAGTGGGCCCCGGCTCCAACAAGTCTAGCCAGCATCTGGAATGGATATCTGGGGATGCAGCTGACTTCACAGCCCCTTCGTGGGCTCTTCTCACTCTACCTTTGTTTAAAACATACACAGTGAAGGTTGTGGTAAAAATAAAACAAGAGCTGCAAGCGGATTTGAGTTTATAAATAAACGTTTCTCTCAAAGTTTTTTTTTTTTTTTTTTATGCTTTTTCGTGGACTTAGCATAACGTTATTGTGTTGTTTACAGAATAATACATTTTTTCTTAGGACTGCTAGACTCCCTTTACCCCAGTATGTTTCCACTTTTTGGCCTAAACAAGTGTACAGATGCCAACAGTTTTTGGTTACTGTTGCTTCAGTCTGTTTTGACATCTTTGAGTTTGTTTCACTTTGAGCAATTTCCATCCCCCTACAGTCAATGTACGATCTTCACACCCAAACACATTTTCTCAGGGAATGCTTGCTGCAACTTTAAATACCTAGCAATCTATGAGAATCTATGAAAGGTGAGCAAAACAACAAAACACAACGGCACGCCCCGAAGGAGAATGATGCACTGCAGTGGTTGTAGTTGTGTTTGTGTGTGCATTTGAGGTTTCTGAGAGGCCAACCAAATGTGTTGTGACTGGAACAATCCCGGCAACAGTGTTTGTTTACACAGAACCGCTCACTCACCCAAATAATCAGCCGCTGTGGGCCTTTCTAATCCCCACACAAAGTCAATGGAGCCAGGTTGAGCTGGCGACAGCCGCGATAAGATACTCAAACACAGCCCCTTGATCTACGAGCCTCCTCTTCTTCCCACACCCTCTGTCCCCTTTGTTTCCTCTATTGCATTTCCCTGCATGACATGGGTTTGAAGTTCATGGGATGCATTCGGAATGGTACCCACTTAGCTGCACAGCTGGATCTTTTTTCTTTTACTCCTTCCACATAGCTTGTTATTTGAATTTTTGTCTTTTCATCTTTTTTCATATTGTTGCAGCACAATGTGAGACTCAAACCAAGCTGCCATGGTCTAAAAAAAATAACACCCACTCGCCTGCAGAGGAATGCATATTTGATTTTGTGCATTGTTATGGTTTTGGCTGTGTTGGTACTCACTCTGCAACTACTGGTCCTGCATGTGTGCTGATAGAGGTATGTGGTAAAACATTCATTAACATTCCATTCATGACCTCAGTATTATGTCCACAGTGAAGGAGAGCATATATTTGCCTTTCACATCTCTCGCATGGGATGAGGGAAATGATAGAGCATTATGTGTGTCAGTGCGTATGTGTGTGTGAACGAGATAGAGCGGCAGAAAGAAACAGAAAGCGGCAAGGAGACGGATAAAATACAGCTCACTGATACAACATAATCTATCTGGAACCATGTCTCAATATCACAATATTTCACACGTTAACGTATCACAAATTTGGCAGCGGCAACCTTCTCCTCAGATCAGTGGAGTTATTTCTGCCTTGTGTAGTGGATGCTGCAGGACCGAGATACAGTTTGCAACAGCACAGATGGGAGAGGCTATAGCTTGGGTACCACAGTATCACATGCAAAAATGTTTGGTATGTTTTAACACAGATAAAGCTGACATATTCCGAGGCGTTTTGCAGACAATACCCATGAAGGAACAATCTCCCATCTGGCAGTACAGTCTCTCTGAAATCCTCTCTGTCATGCTCAATGCAAACAGGAGAGACAAAACATTCTCTGTCTGGATATCGGCCCTTATCAAGGCTGTACCTTGGGCCTTGCTGGATATCAACAAAGCATCACCCTGTAGGCTAGGACTTTTCAAAAGATAAATCCCGCACTTTATGTTATAGCTTGAATTTATAAACATCTTTTCATGGTTTGATTCTATACAGAAGCAGTTTATGCATCCATCCTTGGGGTATAAGTACGGGATTGGATACCAGCATAACGGACAAACTTCTTAGCTCTGGAACCACATGTACAATTTCCTGGCTAGGATCAAATCGATCAGCTTTACACTGCGTCCTCTTCCTTCCCACTCCTCAGTAGAGAAGGATTACTCTCTGAGGCTGGGCTACCCTCTGCCTTGATGAGAAGAATGTCAATGAAGTCACTGCTGTACTGCTTCTGTCCACATGATGGTGCAGAGGACAAGTCTGCCCCCCTACACAACATGAAAGCTGACATTTATCTTTAGGGTTGTTAGACATGCCTGTCCACTGCACACATGCTCAAAAACTGTTTCAGCAATCAACAAGGTACTACAAGTATTTATTGTCTGACGTGAAATCAACATGTATGGAAATTAAAGTTTACATAAATCCCTACATAATCTCTTCATTGTGTTTGGATAATTTTTGTGTGTAACAGCTTTTCCTGTAGTAGTTTTTCAAATAGATGTATTCATTCACAGATGTTCACATAATGTATCTAAACAAGGCAGTAATCCTTTGCTGTATGACGTTGCTGCCTTTTAGTCAGTACCATCTAATATGTTGTACAATCTGTGTCTCTGCCTGTGTGTGTCCTTCCTGTCTGTATGTAGTCACACCTGTACTCACTGTCATGATGTTATCAGACCCTAAACACCTGCCCCACCATTGAAGGTCACCAACTACATAAAACTGCCTCTAAGCACAGAGAGATGGGCATCTGAAAATACACTCAGTGTGTGTATATAAATAAAAAGGGGCATGTTTTTCTTCTGCAGTCATTTATATGCTGCTCATGTCACCTTGCACATCGCTCACAGGTGTCAGGCAACCTTGAATATTATCTGAATGGAAGGAGGGATCCATGAAGGGAAGAGAAAAGGAGTGAAATACATGAGCAGTTGTAGCTGTAAATGTAGACTATATGCTCAAATATCATTAACAACAAAACATGCATCCATGATACAAAGTCTGCATATATCATAATATGATATATCCTTGAAAAGGTAATGAGAGAATTAAGTACTGAAACAAAACAGTAATTCTAGTGAAAAGAAACTCAACGACAGACTTGGAATACAATAAAACCCGGTAGTTCAGACAAGCTCTCTTATTGAAAATGAATGGAGATGAGATCTAGACAATCACAATCAAAAGATTGTTGAATAGCTGAAATCCTTTATACAGCAATGATAAAAGAATCCCATTAACAATTAGTATCATCAAATCCTAAAGAAATAAAAACAAAATAAATCTAAAAGGAAAAGGATGTAAAATGTTATTTTTTGTCCCAATCGAAATTAGAGATTTACATTTTTATTACATTTAAAAAAAAAGACCAAGGTTTTCTTTATATGTGAAGTTTGGTTTTTACTTTATGTACATAAATAAGTCATTTCATGGTCGTATATTTTTTCTTTCATTAATATTAATTCATTCATGTTACTTAAGAAGCCTGAATGCAGAAATGTAATTATTAATCTGTATAATAATATAACTATAATAGTAGAAACTTAATTCATAACCTTCCCATGATTGGAAACTCAGCATATCAGCTCGCTGTGAATTTATACACTGCTCAAAAAGTAAGAGAACACATGATCATTACCATGTAACTTAGTCAATCCCACTTTTAGGATATCAACCTGTCAAGATAGGAAGAAACACTGATTGTGAACAATTTCACATGCTGTTGTATGAATGGACAGACAACAGGTGGAAATTAGACCAATTAGCAAGACAATCCCTATAAAGGAATGGTCCTACAGGTGGTGGCCACAGATCATTTCTGTGTCTTATCTCTTGTGGTTGATTTTTGCTTACATTTGCATTTTGCCAGTGCCCTTGAAAATAGAGGTAACATGAGGCGGTGTCTGCAACCCACAGCAGGCCAGACGGGTTACAAGGACGGAGGTTGTTGTCCTGTAGGAGGACAACAACCCAGCAGCAACTGATATCTGCTCCTTTGCGCAAGGAGGAACAGGAGGAACACTGCCAGAGCCCTACAAAATGACCTCTAGCAGGCCACAAATGTTCATGTTTCTGATCAAACTGTCACAAACTGACTGTGTGCGTAAACTGACTGAGGGTGGTTTTGGTGGCCCAACACCGTGCAGACTGATTGCCATTTGCCATTTGGACACGAAGAATTCACCATTGGTGGCTCTTCAGTATGAGAGCAGGTTCACATTGAGCAAATATGACATGTGTGTCTGGAGACACCGTGGAGAATGTTCTGCTGCCTTCAACATCCACATGCCTGGTTTAACAGTGCGGCAGTGATGGTCTGGGGAGGCATATCCTTGGAGGGCTGCACAGACCTCCATGTGATAGCCAGAAGTACCCTGACTAACATTAGATACCGGGATGTGATTACATTGTCAGACCATATGCTGCTGCAGTGGGACCTGGGTTCCTTCTGATGTCAATAGGTCAATAAGGACAACGTGGCTGGAGTGTGTCAGCAGTTCCTGCATAACAAAGGCATTGATGCTATGGACTGGCCTGTCTTGTCACCAGACTAACAGAATCCAGTCTACCACCTCTGGGACATTGTGTCTCATTCCATCCACCGCCACCATGTCGCACCACAGACTTTCCAGGGGTTGATTGATGCCCCAATCCAGGTCTGAGAGGCGATCCCTCAGGAGAACATCCATCGTCTCATCAGGAGCATACCCAGATGTTGTAGGGAGTGCATACATGCACGTGGAGGCCACAGACACTACTAACCTCATTTTGAATTTTCTTGTGGAATTTCCATAGAAGTTGGGCCAGCCTATGATCTGATCCTTTCACTTTTATGATTCTACAAGTCTGAATCCAGACCTCCACGGGTTAATGATTTTGATTTCCGTTGATCATTCTTATGGCATTTTGTTCTCAACACATTCCACTATGTAATAAATAAAAGATTTTCAGCTGGAATATTTTATTCATCAAGATCTAAGATGTGTTGTTTAGGTGTTCCCTTTATTGTTTTGAAGAGCGCATATTATCACATATATTTTCAGTTACTTTCTCCCACCTAAAGTTAAAGTACAAATGAGATAAATCCAAGCAACTCTTACAAACACGATGTCGACAGCAAAAGATAAATAATTACATAAATAACATACAATAAAACAAGTTTCTCTTCAGTTTATGTATATGCACCATTTATTCATTCACTCGACTTCTGTTGAAAATTTAGAAAACACCAAAAGTATAAAAGTTTCATTATATGATAGCAAAGCCAGAAACCAAGCAAACCACACTGCAACACAAAGAAGAAACCAGAATAGGAATAGTTCTAAGAATATTAAAAGAAAATCTGAAGTAGACTCAAATAGAATCATGATTAGAGCTATCAAAAGTTAAAGAAAATTAATTAACTAAAAAAAAAAAAAAAAAAAAAAACTGCAAATAAATTAAGACAAAATTAAAACTGCCCCAAGGATTATTCTGTGTTATCCCAGGTTGCAGATGCACACTGAGTAAAAATAGATTGTCCAAGTTTATTGAAACATTTATATAGATATTGCACATGCATCTTATCATCTACTGCATGACTGTTTTTGCACAACTAATCATTCATTGTTGAATGTGGCACAACAGTTTATGTAGCACACTGCACATTTATGTACAGATTATTTACTCAGGGTTTTATGTCTTTTTTTATCTCATCTTTATCTTTATCTTCTATCTAGTTTTATAAAGCTTTTTTTTATTCTTTATTTTATAATCTTTTATGGCATTCAGTGTGGATGGCAAAGTAAGAATTTCATTGTTCAGGGAAACCTGTTTCCTTACTGGTTAAATGACAATAAACACTTTGAATCTTGAATTTTGAATCACACTGAAGGACACTGCGGGACAATACTGGAACATTGGAAGGTGGAAAAACACTTCAAATACTTAAAGTAGGGTTTTATAAGTAAGGAACACCAAATTTCAGTACACAGTATCAAAATTATGGCTAATTTTGAAACACCATTATGCAGCATCCAAAAGTTTGATGGTGTCACTCAAGCATGTCACCATACTCCAATACTGATGGAAAATAAGCAAATGTTTGACCTTACTTTATTTGACCCATATATCCTATGAAAAATGCTCAGTCAATGTGAGAAAGTACTTCAACTTACAAGGAAAAAAATACAATATTAATATATATATATATATATATATATATAAATATATATATATATATATATATATATATAAAACCACTAATTGCAATACCAGTATGCACATCTCTGTATTTAATTTAAAATTACTGTTTGCTACCCTTAAATGACAGGCTTGCATCCAGTTTATGTGAGTCACTTTCTCTGTTTATATTAAAGCTGCCTACTTTAATCCAGAATCTTTCCTCAATCTATTGTATTTCCTTTCATTTTAAAGATGGCAAAAGATCACAGCAAGGTACTTTAGGAAACTTAAGTTTTGACTGAAAATCGGACTAAACATGTAAGCAGAAAATTTTCATCTTAAAATGGGAAATTAAGAGCATTTAAGCTCCTGCTGTGGTCACGCACCTCAAAGTTTGAGGTTGTTCTCAAGGTGTTCATTATTATGGTTGCATTGACTGGCTATTAATGTTAGCTGACTCTCCATGAGCATGAACCATATACTATATACAAAAGATGGAAGTAGTCATCAGGTGTCAGAAATAAGGCCAAATCATAGATATCTTAGATGCTAACCCCAAAACATCTCTAGTAACAATGAGCCCTTATAAATAACTGTGCTACATTTCATTCTAAGAAGTCATTCTCTAATGTAACAAATATTATGCCAATAAATCAGAATAACAACAAATCAGTTTCCGAAATACTGAAATCATGCATTCACAGCCATGCCATATTTAGTCATTTAACATATATTCACCCCATTTAGATGCAGTGTGACTGCTATGACTGGCAGACTAAATATTTGCATGACTAAAGTACAGAAGAGGTTTACCTAATGAAATGACCAGTGTCAATCTACATTTAAAGGACATAACCAATATTCTACAATTGCCTGTCTTTACTTTTCATACGATTAATTGGTAAACCACAGTAATTAAGAAACAAGGGAGACCTCAGAATAATATCCTCCAGGTTTTAAAACTATTTGGAAAAAAAAAACTCCCTTGTTAAACTGATTCTTAACAAGACTGCAGGACATCAATGCACTGCTTGGATTACTGTGTATAGATAGAGTAGAAAAAAATTGCATTACATTGTTGTGCCTGCTGGTGCTTTTGCTCAGAAATACTTCCATTTCCAATCCTTAATGACAAACAAGAGAGCTTTTCTGATTGAAAACAATTCCAGCACTTCAAGCCATAACAAAAATCATGACAAGAGCATTTTCACCAAAAGGAAGACATTTCACGCACTGGGAGCCTTTTGTGATATTTTCTCTCCCTCCCACTTACCCTCCCTCTTTCTCCCTGTCTCTTCCCTTTGTGTGCGTAAATCATCTCTTCCCTGCGGCCTGTCTGTGATCATGTTGATGGGAAACAAAGAAATCATCTTGAATGGCACATTAATTTCCTCCTTTCTCCCCCTGCCCTCTGCCTAATGAAATCCCCTCTGCCACGGGGCCTGAGGAGCCACACTGGCAAGCCGTCACCAGCCAGTAAATATGTTTACCTTGGAGCACTACGCTAATGGACTGTTTACAAGAGGGAGGCAGCAGCAAGACCAGGCACACTGGGTCTGGGTTGTGTGTTCTTCAGACCAAATGACAGCTCTTTTGCATCCCCTCATCTCCCTAAAACCAACAAACCACCAAACACCTGATTTAAAGAGGTCATCAGTGAAGAGCTCAGATGGAGGACCAGAGTGCAAATAACATGATGGGATTAGTCTGAACTAAAAGCAGAGATAAATTAAGTCAATATGCAGCAGTTAACAATGTTGTGATATGATCTTAACACAGGGGTCAAGCTTTCTTGTCAGTAAGCATTTATCCGATGTATGCTTTGATTGATTATGTTCGATTTAAATCTAATATGAATGAATGGCATTTTGAGATACATTAACACTCATTTTCTGTCTTAGAAGTTGTCTTCTAAATATTTTTCTCTTTTTTTTCCATAAATATCCATCTATAAATGCAGTCAATTTCAAATGTAGCTTGCTTTTGATATAAATGACAACAAAGGGCTAATTTAACTGCTACCTGACAGCAAATATTAACCACGTCAGGATGGCTTAAGTGTTGTCCTGACATAAGCATGGGTTTTCAGACATAATGACCCTTTCTTCAGACAACCAGTCCGGGAAAATACGTAACACTGAGTCTGGTCATTTTTTATCTGCAATGAGTTGTATATGTTGTAAAACTAAAAAAGATTTCTAAAAAAGATTTGGGAGGGTATAAATTTAAACCTAAAAGCATGAGAACAGCATATCAATTTTGAAAGTGAGTACAATTAAGTTGCTTTTCATTTATTCATTTATTTATTTATTTTGGGGTGATGAGTATTAAACTATGATTAAGGAAGTCTGTATGCAGCGGACAACACTGAAAACCAATATTGAATGGTTGTGATCTTTGGGCCCAAAGCCAGCACTGAGTTAAAAGCAAAAATGATTATGTGGTAGAAATCACTGAAGGGGTTAAGAAACACCTCTGAAACCTAATGTCAGTGAAACTTGTTCATACTCGGTAAAATCTAACTAGTTTGCTTGACTTTAACAACTATATGCAAACTTGTTGCCTCAAAGAATTTAAGTTTTTCTTCATTTTAGTGATAGAGTACAATTAACTAAAATTATCTTAGTTTGTCAAACTTTTACAAACATGATCAATTTGATTTTGTTTTAAGTTCGTAAAAGTTGTGGAAGAAATTGGATTTGATACATTTTTAATCAATTTAGAAGAGATGCTTCACAAAATGTTGGATATATTTTCAACACATGATGATTTCAAGTCCACTTTGATGAACTCAAAATTGTTCTTGCATTGTAGCAGGAACTTGGTATTTGAAGCTATATATAAAATAACTTATTATTAGATTGGGAAGCGGGAAACGCGAGCAGCTTACTAACCCGACAAGTTAGAAAATCTGTTAAATTGTTATTCACAAAATTGCAGGACCATGCATATGCAGCAGCAGCACCAATCTTTTTACCCATCGCCAAAAAAGTGAAAGAAGCGACTTAAAAGGCAGCATCACTAGACGATACAAAAAGGACAAATATAAAAAGAAAAAACATCTGACTAGCATTTCCCAGGTAGAAGGAGCTCAAGAATGTGAAAGATTTTAAAAGGGATGCTGAAGTTGCCAGCTTTCTACTCATCAAGTAAGTAAACAGTTCTGCCTAAATGAGTCTGAAGCTAACTTTTTTCATTCGGTTTTGTTAGATAGTAGCTGTGTTTCCATCACAGTATTTCACTAAATAAAAGCAATATTTGTAAAATTTCAACAAAGTGCAATTGCGATTTGCAGCCGTTTCCATTAAATGGTGTTTAGCGCATTAGTCATTATTCTCTTAAAATCTAGTCCCACAAGACTCCACTTTGGGGAGGAAGGTTTTTATCGATCTCTTTCTAATTAACTGACCTTACAGCTGCTTTTGATACAGTTGACAACACAATTCTTTTAAACCACCTGAGAGACTGCGTGGGTGTCAGGGAGTGGTTTGAGTCCTATCTACTGGGTACGTCTCTCTCCATCACACTGGGAGACTCCACCTCTTCATCTGCCCCGCTTCACTGTGGAGTCCCCCAGGGATCTGTCCTGGGTCCCATTTTGTTTGCACTGTCTCTCCTTCCACTTAGGGAATTTTTTTTTAAAAAAAACATGGCATGGCCTATCACTTTTATGCTAACAACTGCCAAATTTATATTCCAATATCTGGTAGCAGCTTTGCCCCCTGACACCTTCACTTGACTGTCTGCTTGACGTCAGGGCTTGGTTAGCAAATAGTTTCTTAAAACTACACAACGAAAATCTCTGATTGACCTGGGACCTTTTAATGACTTTACATGTCCCAAAATCACCAGCCTTGGCATCAGCTTAGACAACAATCTAAAACTTGTTATTCTTTTTTTTTTTAGAATTTTATTACTTCTAATTAATGCAAAACAATAAGACAAAACAAAACTAAACAAGAGAAAATTAGAAACATTTTAACTTGGATGATTGGGAAATGGACATGGCAGTCTATTTTAGTTTTTTATTTTGTTTTGAAATCAGTTTAAACCTTCTTGTGTCAGTTGGATTGCTGATTGATCAAAGAAGTAAAACATTAAAAAAACACTTTCAAAAAGTTCTGTGTAATTTTAACTATTTGTCATGTTCACAGTTTATGTTCTTGGTTTTTAGTATTTAGGTTCCTATCAGTCCTGTGTTGCTTTCTGTGTCCCGCTTATTAGTTCACCTGGTCTGATTATTCATTCACCTCACCTGTGTCTAATTAGTTCTCTGTGTATTTATACCCTTTGGTTTCCATTTTCCCTTGCCAGTTCATCCGTCATGTTTCCCTGTTGTGTCTCGTCCATGTAAGTCATCATCACTGTCAAAAATAATGTGTTAACGGCGTTAATTAATTTATGTAATTAATTGCGTTAAAAATTTTAACGCAATCAACGCATGTGTGGCATGACAAGCCCCATACATCCGTAATTTCTTTGTTATGACGGCGGGATGTGGAGAGCCACGATGTAAAAGATCAGCCGGCTGGCTCTATGGATGGATTTGAGAATAAACACAGCATTAATGGTGCGACCCATGGACGTCACCTCCGTGGAGAATGTGGGTGTATTAACACAAACTCTTTTCCCGGTGAGAGGGTTCCACACCCACACTTTTCCCTCATTCTTTTTAAACTTATCCTGCGTTTTGCACCAGCGTGTCTGCTCTGGAGGATCTCTGGACATCTCCACGTTTGTGCAACAGCTGCTTCTTCGCTCTACTTTAATGTTACTCCATGAATTACGACGGCTGACGGTGATCTGCTGATCGACTTTTCTCTTTTGTTGCATGTGTTTATGGATCAGCTGAGAAGGAGGAAACTAGCGGTTCATGGTTCACACCATCACATATTCACCTCAAAGTATTTTTTTGGCAGGACCTTCTCTAACAAAGTAGGTGACTGAAGTATGTAGCTGACGACAAAGTAGCTGTGGAAGGAAGTTCAGCTATGCAGAGGCAGGTCTAGAAAAGTTCTGATGGGGGCCCAGGCAGGAGAACTGACCGGTGGGGGCACAAATTAGACCGTTTTTAGGTCTAGATTTTATGAAATATTGAACTGATTATTACAACTAAAGTGATCATCTGATGTAAAAAAAAAAAGTGAAGAAAAACTTCCCAGAGATATCATTTATCAACAGTTGTTTACTTTGGGTGATGCTGCTGTAGGACGCGTCGGACGGTTCACGCCTCCGCGTTTGACATTTCAACACTATATCTTGAAATAATATTTACACACATAAGGCAAAATGCCATCAAATCAAGACTACATTTAGAGGGGAAACTAGTAATGTGTACATACAAAACTGGAGGCAGGAATATGTTAAGAGGCAGGTGCAGAAATGAAAGGTAGCGAGGCAATAACAGTGCACTTCAAGAGCAATTTATGTTAGGGAAAATATATATTTAGCAAAAGTAGGTTAGAAATTTTTCTCCACAGATTTATTTAAGCTTGACATTCTTATTCAAATAGCTGCCGTGACTGCTGAGGTGAATCCCTGGAAGTACAATCCTCACAGCTAAGCAGCCAGACAGTGTTCATCCTCACATGTTTTAGGCCCAGAGTGCATATTACACTTAATAATCTGTTGGATAAAGAGACAGTTTACAGGCGCAGGTGGAACCTAATATTAGCTCCTACAGTAAGTGTGTGTTTGTGCATACCTGAATATGTCAGTGTATGGATGTTCCTACCCACGTAACTTAATGTTCCATGAGCAACAGCAGCAGTTGTCTCCAATAACGCCCTGTTTCCTGTATGGGTGTCTGGCACCTGGCAGCACTATCACTGACAGTGTGCATAGATGTCCCTGTGTCCAACACACAAATAGACACACCAACACTACCACACAGCAAGGGCCCTGCAGCTGGTGACAGGCTGCTTCTCTTAGCCTGCTGCCAGCCTGTTCAACACACAGCTCCCTATCAAACTCTTATCTCTATTGATTTCCTCGCCTGCCTCCAAACTTAGATATGTACTCTTTAAAAACAGGCCAACTGCAGAGTTTAGGCTCTGAGAATTCTAGATATCACACTACTTGGGTGGCAAATCCAAAACATTGACGCTGTCGCATTGAGCTATCCTAATTTTGATATGATTAGCTCCTAAAAACAGGCCTTTAACTTCAAGTAGTAGATGAATAACAGATTTGCACTTGCTTGTGACTTCCATAACAAACATTTGAACTCAGTAACCTGCCTTGGTTTGGATAAAAGCAGTTGCTAAGCACACAGCTGGGTAGTTTCTTGTGATGTATGCGTTAGATCTACATTGTGTCCATATATTGACACGGTCATGAATTTCCATGTCAAATGTCTCAGCAGGATATTGCTGAAGGCTGTGATTTCTATCCAGCTGAGATGGGAGATTCAAACCCCTCCCCTTCTTCAAACCTTCCCTCACTCCTCTGTGCTTTCCTTTTGCAGTGCTTCTTCCTTGTCGATCGCTTCATCTCTTTCTTTAATTCCATCCTTCTGAGATCTTTCTCCTGCTCCACCTTCTCCTTCTGCCCCTCCCCCTACAGCTTCAGCTCCACCAACCCACTCCAGACACACCTCAACACACACATCCTTTATGTCTGCAGACTTCATCGATTGATTTCCCCTCACTGTGACACATTTGGTGCAGCCGCATGTGGCCTATTAATTATATCCACAGCAGACTTTCGTCACGCTCCCTTTTTCCCAACAATACCCCCCCAACCCCCCCCCCCCCATACCCTCACACACATGCACACACAAAAAATATGCACTTCCTTCAAAGCAAGCAGCCACTGATCTACTAGACAGCATCCATGACCCTGCAGATCACCCTTTAACCACTGGATTTTAGTAAGAGTCACATAGAGGTTGGGGGAGGACTCAAACCTGGAGCGTTGGAGTGAAGGCAAACACACAGTGGCAGTTGAGGCAAGGCCGGGCCCATGTTGCGTGTATTCTGGCTAACATCTGTTAGCCATCATGTTTGTGGCTCCATTTAAAGTCCACAGTGGACTAAGAGCCCAAGGAGGCTCCTTGATTCCCTGCTCACAAGCTTTTAGCAGCATCACTCCAAATGCTTGATGCTGCAAGGACAAACAGCAAGGCCGATAAAGAAGAAGAGCAAGGAGAGAGGGGAGAGGAGACGAGAGCTGACGCTCACTCAGCAGAACACAGCAGTACTTATCAGACAGCTTTTCTCTCTATTGTGCACACACGTTCCTGTTTGCACATTTGCCTTGTATGCATGTGAGTGTGTGTGCATCTGGCAAACAATACAGTAAGCCTTTGCTGCAGGCCTCTTATAGCCTCAAATCCTGGGTTTTTATATTTAGCTCGTAATCACTATAATTTCCAAATTAGATAGAGGCTGGCCAAGTACACATTCCTTCTGTACAATAGCCCTACATGCTTGTCCTATCATCTCCAGAGACAGTCACAGAACTGAGAGATGTTAAATATTAGAGTGATATTCAAAGTCAATCCACTATGATGAAAACAAGCGAAGCATGCTAAACAGCTGCTGTTGAGTATATTGTGTGTGTGGGGGGGGGGGGGGGGGGGGGGGGGGGGGGGGGGGGGGGGGGGGGGGGGGGGGGGGGGGGGGGGGGGGGGGGGGGGGGGGGGGGGGGTACAGATTAAGTGCAGATTACAGAGCCTTTCCCTCTAGGGCCTTCATATTCCAGATTGACAATGTGGTGGGATTGGGAGATCAACCTGGAGATTTTCATATGAAAAGATGTTTTCCATCAGAGATTAACAACTGTTATTATTTATTATCTTTTTTTCCTCCATTCTCTGAGCCTTGTTTAGCTTGCTGCCAGCACTGTGAATAAAGTAGCAGAGAGAAAGAATACATTCAGCTTAGTGAAGAGGAGGGAAAAGTGGACGGAGACGAAGGGTACATGGAGAGGTATTTCTTTGTATGAAAGTAACCTGCTGTATATCTTGCCATCAGCAATGCTGAGTGCTCATGCATCATTTATTGGCTGTAATACTGAATACCGGGTGTGTGCATTGAACAAATACATTAATCATGTGATCATCTGGAGTTGTCATGTGCTTACACTCTATCTGCTGGCTTTGTCATGCTCACTCACTGACTAAAATGCATATTCATTTACATTTGTTTTTTATTTGTTTGGTTGGTTTTTTTTGGGGGGGGGGGGGTATTTTTAATTTGTAATCTCATAATAATAATAATAATAATAATGAATAATAATAGTGAAATCCTTTTGTATTTTATTAAATAAAAAAGACTGAGTGACAAAAACAATAGAATAACTAGAAGCACTCCAAAATCACAGACCTCTGGGTCATTCACCTGAGAAAAACCCCAAAAGGCCCAACAGCCCACCTAGTTACCAACACACTTATGTGTACTTAAAGCTATTATCACTTTCTGTTTCAATCATCAGCATAGATGCAACATCTTATTTAAAATCATTGATCCTGGAAACATACCCTTAGACAACAAGATGAAGCAGATGGCTATGACAGTCTTAAAGTTATTGAAGAAATTCATATTATTTCTAATGGCAACAGTCTGGGTTAGCTTTTAGTGTATTTAACATTTACCATTATGTCATCTTGTTATTTATTTATTTATTCTGGGTATTATGTGTTATGTTAGAAGCTATAATGGCAAAATTATCCTTATCTTACAATAGTAAAGAATCATTAAAAAAATTCCTGGATCCAGACGATGGTCCGGATCATCCCCAGAAATCTAATGATTTGTTTCTTATTCCATTTCTAACATTCCCTGAAAAATTTATTAAAATCCATCCATAGCATTTTGAGTTATGTTGCTGAGAGACAGACAAACCAATACCAATGAGCACTTAACTTCTGCCTTGGTAGAGGTACTAAAAACAGCAAGGTAATGGATTTTTTTTTATATATGCAGGTTAGAAATAACAAAACATAAAAATGAATTTTCTATGGCAAAAAAAAACTAATCCATTTGTTAAGCCAATATATAATAAATAACAAATCATATAGACATGATCTGATTCATTTTGTGAGCACCCAAAGTAACTTTGTCAAAGCAAAGACATTCTTTATGGGTCTTTGCCCATTAACATGCTACATGATTAGTACTCAGAATAGATTGTTTAAATGACCCAGTAAAAATAAGAACATAGATATTAATGGAAAATGTAAAAAAAAAAAATTAATTAATTTAAAAAATCCCAGATTCCCCCTGGCTATTGATTTTGGCCAATGCTGGTGTGAATGTGTGTCTTCCATTTTTTATAGATGCTGCATCTGTGCACACATGTGTGAGGATTCACATGCTCATGTGTGTATGCAGGGTTGCACATTAATGTGCTAGTGTGCCTTCACAGATGATCCCATGCCAAAGAGGAAAAATCCCACAGGGTGAATCAATAGATAGCGCTGGATAATGGAGGCCTGCTCAGACAGCTGTGTTCTGCCTCTCTCCGTGCGCCTGGCTGGCTGCAAGTGGATGACTGGCTGGCTTACAGGCTGGCTGAGGGACTTCAGTTAGCCCACGTAGCATCCCGCACCTGCCAAGGCATAGCTTGCTATGTACTGGTCAATGGACAACACCCACTCACAGCTCACTTCACACAGCAATCACAATTACAGACACACACCCAGATACATTTGCACAAGCAGGGAGACAAACACTGCAAAGAATTAAATAGTCATTGTCACTCTGGCCCTTTAAGACATACTCATAAACTCTGAGACACATTCCTCAACATTTTTCCAACACAAATTCCTTCATTCCTTATTTTGCTTAAAAAAAAAAAAAAAAAAAAAAGAAAGAAAAAAAAAATCCAGGTAAACAAGTGAGTTCTAAAATTCTCAGTGCCACCATCATTTCTCACAACAATAGTGAAGCACGCCTCCCCACCACCACCACCAGACTTCCTAATCAATACCAATAAAAATAAATCCTTTATCTCATTTTCTTAAGTACCCGTTTTATAGATCTCCAACTTCTAACTTAACAAAACAGTCAATAAATATCAGCAAATGCCCCACACTAATGGAAATTATTAGTAGATCACAGTTGTTTACCAAAACACGAATAAAAAATTCCCTCATACTTTGTAGTCCCATTAAAAATATCATTTACAAAGATCATCTGACTGAAGCTTCTATTTAAATGTCTGCTGAAAGTGTAAAGGCCTAAAAGATTCAATGATGCTGCAAGCTTCTGTTCAAGATTAAAGTAATGATTAAAGCATAAAAACTGATGATGTTTCAGATTAATTTACACACCCACAGTCCACTCTGCAGTTTTTTCTTCCTCCTTACACTCGTCACTCCCCTTGGTTTGGAGGTTTCAGCTGTGGCGCCATAACTGATAACAAGCTGAACAAAAAAATGCAGAAAAATATTTCTTAATTAAAGAGAATGACTGAAGGTTTGTGCAATACCTTCAGACACACATGCATGAACACGTGTGAGGAGAAACACATCTTCTGCAGGCTTGATGTGCTGTTGCTAATGAGAAAGGACAGAGGACCACAGTTACCATGTCTCTTCCTCTCCAGAAAAATGAGTTCATCGTTTCACATCATTATTTAAATCAACCCCCTAATTCCTAAAATATTTGCATATTTAAAACTGGCTGCCTTTGGCCTTGGGCTGATGCAAGGCACAGCCATACAGAGAAAAAATGATAAAGCGGCTGCTATCTGTGAACGCACAGCAGAATTTTTTTTACTTCAAGCACAGAGCAACTATATACAATTGGAGACATGAACATCTTAAAGTTCTCATTATGAACAAACCTCACCGCTGATATGTATAAGTGTCTGTGTTACATGTATGTCAGGTTATACACAGACAAAACCAAACAAGGGGTGCAGGATTCAGCGTTTTACCTGTAAAAAATGTAAAAACTTAGATGTTAAGGATGAGCATTTTTCCAAATAAGCTTGCAACAGATTTAGTGGCTTTCACGGAATCAAATTATTAGCTGTGGGTATGGTAGCTGCATGCATCTCTTTCAGAACAATAAAAATCTCATTTCTGCGTCTAGTTTTTGTGCTTATTTTTTACTCAGAGTTCTGACTGAAAGTGGTGATTCACATCTGTGCTGCTTTAACGGCTTTTTTCATTATGCTAGTCCTCACACTGCTATTCTTAGTCAGCCTTGCTGTCTTTTGTTAACAAATCAAGCTACACCTCCCAGATCAGGCTGCTCCTGCAACTGGTTCATATGATTTATTACGAAAAATAATACACAGATATTTGTACAAAGCCTACAAAATCCTGAGTCCATCAAGGCAATGAAAAATCAGTGATGGTGCTCTGCAGGATTTGTTTGCTTCCAAAACAACAAGAAAAGAAAAGGCAGTGAAAAATGTTTTTAATACCTTTATCATAATTTCACTTTACCTGTACTATCAAAGTGTTCCTCTCTTAAAAACTGCATTTTTTTGAATAGGTGTGTTTTTTTTTTTCATTAGATCATTTTGAATTAAACCTGATCACTGACTCTTGGATAGTTTCATTTACATGATTGAAAAGATCATTTTATTCTCTTATGATCCACCACTAATATTGGTAATAACAAGTACAGTAAGACACTGAAAAACCAATGAGGTGCTCGCATTGAAGGAACTCCTGATTCAGACATTTTCACTTTACCGAATTATCAATGATTCTAAGTCCATCCGTATGGGACAGTGGGCCGTTATCATGTATCCATATAACTGATTAGCAGCAGTGATACAGGAAGACCGCCTGACTGGATCTGCCTGCAGACCTCAAATCCTCAGCTTTACAGCAAATTTTCAAGAAAAATTACATAAATTTAAGACATTCAAACTGTGACTATCAGCAAAACAACAATGAAAAGTTTGCTTTTCATTCCCAAAGGACCTTAAACAAATTAGATTATTGAATTTAAAAAATTGTCTTTTTTTATTTACAAAGATTCTTTCACAAGATCGTTACCAACATGGTTGCTGCTACCTGCATGACACCTTCTAATCCTGTATTGGGCTGTCTGCCATCAATGGGCTGCGTTCCATTCCTAATTACAGTCAGTTAGTGGTATTGGGAGTTTCATAGGCATTTTCCATGTCAATTTCCATGTATATGACAGAAATATACAGTAGTTCTTTTTTATTTTATTTTCATTTTTTTTTTTTTTTTTTTACAGTTTGCAATGACATTCAATAAAGCCAATAAAGCACTTCCTGGTTTTATGTCGTGATGGTGACTTGAAATTACACTTACCTTCAGGGATAGTTGAAAAACTGTGTGTGCAGATCAAATCTAGAACTATAAAAACATGACCTTTATAGATCACATTCCTCATTAAACCCTGCTTTAATTTATTTCATCAGACTGGACTTAGTGCAATGCATTAAAACCCCAGCGGTGCATTCTCTAATTACTTATGCACAAATAATGAAAATTCTTTATGTCCAGTTTAAAATCTACATGCCACCGCCTTCTGTAAATAGTTTTCACATTAAATTTCACTTGAATAAAATTTTGTCTTTTTTTCATGTTATTTCTCTTTCTGAAAACTCCGAAGATACCATCATTAAATGTCTCATTTTATCTGTCCAGTGAACACATGAGAAAATGAGAAGCCTAAATCAGTGAATTATTTAACTGTCTTATTTCTTCTGCTTTGTTTTGACATGCTGTTGCAGTTAAGCAGGTCCCTTTAGAGCCGAGTATTCAGCTCAGCCAAAGTTTAAAACAGAAACAGCAACATAGACATGGCAAAAAATGTTATGGGTGATAAACAACTAATATCTTTTCCTTTAATCTAATGTTAAATTTTCCAGTTTCACTTTAATCACCTAAGACAGCACCACTATGCAAAATTATGCTATGTAACATTTTGAGTGGTTTCCGCAGCTGCTGCCTTGAGGAAACTTGCAAGAAACAAATAACTCAATTAGAGTTATTGAGTATTTGGTATTGGTGTAATTTAATATATATTATGTGCCTAATTTGCATTTACTCATTTCATTTTAGTCTCAACTGGCACTGTTTGATTGTGCTAGCTTCTGGCTTCATCAAGTGTGTGTGTGTGCGTGTTTTGCTGTCAGGAGGCGTGGGGCAGTATAGAGTGAAGACAACAAAGAAATAGATGACGTGAAGCTGACATACAGTTTATTGAATGAAAACTTCCATAGTGTTAAGCAGTATTAACCCAATAAAAATAAATAAATAAAATTTTAAAAAAAGGACAGTTGTTG
This sequence comes from Melanotaenia boesemani, assembly GCF_017639745.1. Taxonomy (NCBI): domain Eukaryota; kingdom Metazoa; phylum Chordata; class Actinopteri; order Atheriniformes; family Melanotaeniidae; genus Melanotaenia; species Melanotaenia boesemani. The sequence goes on from NC_055701.1 coordinate 14,763,153, forward strand.
GCTTTAAATGCATCATAGTCAGGCTGTGATATCTGAGTATTATAAGGACAGTAAGTAGTGAGGAAAGGCCTAATGCTTTCCCTCTAATAGTTTTCTGTAGAAATATGACTGACTGGCTCTCTGTCCATCCATATTGAAAACCAATAGGTAACCCTCACCTTCAGACAATAGCAAGGAAACATTTAAGATTGTTCCAGCAGAGTGACTCTTAAAAGCTGAGGTAAACGCTATTGAAAATTATTCTGAAGTTATAATATCAAGCTAAAAGAAATACATTTTAAACAGAATAGTATTAGCTATACAAACTGAGAAGTCGTGTTTATATAGCTATATTCTCATTCAGTCTAAGTTCTGATTCTAAAAATAAAATATATGTATCTTGTATTTGTAAAGTACACAAGTAAATCTACAATTTGTTACCACAGCATTTTTGTCCAACCTCTTCCTTAACAAAAAAAAAGAAAAAAAAAAGAAAGAAAAACAGAGCTCTGCTTTACAACTCCAGTCTCCACGTACAGGCGCATTTACTAAATCTTCTTTTCTAAAGTTGTAGTGTGACCGAAGGTGAGAGGAAGGAAGATATGGGACACCAGGCCTCGGTAAATTGTACATGTAGATCCACAACCTGATCCTCCGAATAGAACATGGTGTCACTGTCGAAAACGGTCAACAAAGCAGCAGGAACATATGGGTCATATCAGACCTACCATGAATGGTTAAAGGTACACGGTACAGTGCATTGTACTGAGCTGCTCAAGTGTGTGTATATGTGTGTGCGTGTCTATAGTATGCATGTGTGTTGCAAGTGTGGATGCTGAGTGTGTTGTTCGCATCAGCTAAATGGAACATCACTGAACCATGCCAGTAGTGCAATCAATAGACATACAGTAGACATCTGGCTAGTGAAGGTATGTAAAGTATGCATGTGAGTGTGTGTGTGAGAGAAAAGGGTATTGTGCAGAGTCCTCTGAGTCATGTAACACTGCACTGCCTTTGTAATAGAAGAGAAGAGTTCCTGTAATATTTTATTCATTGCAACATCAAAGATACACTCAAGCGCAGGCGTCAGAACTCCCATATTCAATGTCCCGTCCATAAAGTTTATTTCATTGAAGATTTTCAGAGTCAATTTCAGTCTTTAATATTTCTCCCCTTCAAAGCTTTCAAAGTTTTTTGTTTTTAGTTTTTTTTACTTACTGTATTATTCATGCTGTATACCAAATTGCTTTAACAATTCACATATAAAAAAGTAAAAAAAGAAATGAAGAGTGAGACTGCCTGAGAGACAGACACTAGCATAAATACAGAAGCAGGGAGAGATGAGTGCTAGTGTGAATAGGAGGGAGAGAGGGTATGCTGAATCCCACTCAGACCACCTGCTCATCAGTTCCTCTGGCACAACAGATACTGTCATTGTCCACACAAACACAAACCACACACACAGACACTAAGCTCAAATATAAAAATCTCCCGGTGCGCTCACAAGAAGCCTTTCCCAGTCCCTCCCACATCAGATGCTGGGCACACAGACTTGATTTAAAACTGTTAGGTGCCATTCAATATGGGCCTGGTTCGGGGCCAAACCTCGGACGTTTCTCAAAGGTTCTGCTTAGCTACCTGCACAGCTACTTGTTCCTGATTACTTTAAATAAGTAGCCTGTGTGTTTGCATTACCAGAGTTTCTCTCTTTACTTGGGCCTCTATGTTTTGATTTGCTTAACTTGGGTTTTACCTAGGAATAATTGTTTAATTTCCAATGCAGTTTCGGTTTGTTTAAGGTGATAAGTGGAGCCTGTGCTTGACTGATGAGTTTGCTTATTGATAGACCTATCTGTGTAACAAAAACCTAATTCCACATGACATGGCTCAGACTTGTTTTATACATTTATAAATTATACAGAAAGCTGTTCTTTACAGATTTAGAGTTTTGTTTGGGTTTTTTGGGGGGTTTTTTTTGTTTGTTTGTTTTTTGTTGTTGTTTTTTTTTGTTTGTTTGTTTTTTGTTTGTTTTTTTAAGTTTATGATAAATTCGGGTTATCATTATTATTTTTATTTTTTTTTTTTTTTCATTTTTTGGCAATGCCCTGAAAAACACAATCTGTCTCCACAGTAGCCCAATGCCACCTCCCCCATCTATTATTCTCCATTGAGGGGATTCCATTGAAGAGACAGGTGCAGCTATGTATTAGCCCTACCCCCTAGTGAAGAAGAAAGTCCACACGCAGTCACACAAACACATAATGTCACACAATATATAACACACACACAAGCATATGTACAAGCACCCTCCACCCACACTGGCTGCTTATTGTTTGGTCACAGTATGCATGCGTGGGGATACTCAGGTACCCAAAGGTAATGGCACCTGGGGTTATTCAGGCCTAAATGGCAGCTCTGGCTACACTGCAGCTCACAAAGTGCTTGTATGAGCACTGCAGAGACTAATGCGCCTGTGCACACAATGTCTCGCTCAACTACAAAGGACAGGTGTGTGCGTGTCACTAAATTGTCCCCCCGTTGTCTGGGCCTCTCCGAGTGGCAGGCCCTGTCCATTAGCCGCAATTTAACAGGCTGATCAGAGTGCTTGAAAAGGGCCACATCAAACAGGTCTGGAGAATCCCAGGTGCCCAACGCAAACGCAGGCATCAGCAATAACCAAGCCCACTTACAGGCCTAATGTATTCTGTGAGGGAAATGAAGATGTTCCTCCTCCATCCAAGGCTCTTTTGTTCTGCAGCAAACAGACAGGAGGGATTGTTTCTAAGTTCACATGATGTCTGGGTGATGAGAGGCGTGAGGGCAATTATCTTTCTGAGATGCATATTAATATTTCACTAATGGAAGGATGATGGTCCTGTAATGGCAAAGTAATAATATACAGTAGAGCATGAAATACAAAAGCTGATGTTAAGTACCCAAGCAAAGCAAAAGCTCTGATCTTGGACCCAGATTATCACCTTTTGAAGCTACAGTATAATGAGGCAAAATGGCTTATTACCTTTTATGTTTTTAGAGCCACATGCAAAGAGACGCATATACTTTAGCTAAAGATTCCAATTTTACTGTACCTTTAGAGCATGCTGTTTTTTTATTTTTTATTTTATTTTTGTTAATATGCATTCATATATGTATATTTTTTCTGTTTGATAAATACTCTGCTCACCAGCTATAGTCCGATATAAAGTTGTCTGCCCTCCTTCACTCGCCTTTTATATTTATACAGGTGTACATGTGGCAAATGTACCACAATGCCAACAGAGGTGGAAAATGCCGGCTGCTAAGAAATAGAAAAGGTAATGATTGTATGTGCTAACACTTTCATACATTGTTACAATATAGTTAGCTGTATTTTAGCCTGGTACCTATTGTTTCACGTGACTAATCAGCTAAGTATTTTTAGCCGGGTTGTTATGTTTGTAGCATTTCCATCTACAGTGTTGATCGCTAACTTTCTGGTCATCATTACATGTGTGGTGGCTGCTGGTAGCAATCAGGTAAAGTAAGTGTGGGTTCATTCCATTAGGACTATCAAACAACCTATCAAAACAAAACAGACAACTTATTCAATTTTACTTATAGTTTGTGGCTCAGGATCGTATACACGGTCCTTGATTGCAGGAACAGACCATCCTTTCAGCTAAAGCCTGGTTGCAAGTTCCTCATTGTACTGGCCCTTATTCATCCAGCAGTCTTCAGTAAAGTGCCGGTCACAAACACAAATGCTGGTGTAACTCTGTGGCTGGTTCCCAAAAGCAAATTCCATCCATTGCTGTCTAACCATTGGAAATTGAACAAACTTAGCTTCCCTCACAGCCGAAGAAGCATTTCTTGTGTCACATGTTTACACTTGAAATGTTGCTGTTTCCACAGTGTCTTCCGCCTTACACTGAGCAGTGAAGGTGGGTGTGCCTTTCTTCTTGTGAACGTGCACAATCTGGAGAAGATGACCAATAACTGAGACATGGATCTGAGCAGCTTCCGATAGCGCCACAGCTCTACAACTCCTGCTACCATGATTCACACTGCTGTGGGTGCAACTGTTAAACTATTTGCTCCTGTTGATCAAACCACTGGGATTGCTGGTGCTTTGCTTTTAGAGAGTTCCTTTACCTGTGGATGCTTTGCATCTAGAGCAGGGATCCCCAACTTTATTCTGCAAGGCCCACAGACTTTTACTGTTTCCCTGATGCAACACACCTGACTCAATAATAGTTCAATGGATAGAGCATGTCAGAGATATATTTAATCTGAATCAGGTGTGTTGGAGCAGGGAAATATCTAATGCCTGCAGGAAAGTGGGCCTTGAGGACCACCGTTGGGGTTCACTGTTCTAGAGGACTTTATACCCGCAGCTGCTTTGCCTTTGGAGAACTGTTCGCCACGGCTGTTTTGATTTTGTTTGGTGAATGATATGGGCATCGTAAATCTTTTATTCGTAAGAAACATCACTCCATTAAATTGCTCTTAAGTCGAATTACCCATGTGTTGCCTTGCCATTCCTGTAACCCACTTTTGAAGTCCTGGGCTTTCGTCCACGGCTCATTAGCCTTCCCAGGCGCCACATTTATCCTGGGTGGGTCATCACTGAGCCAAGCTGTGATCTGCAACTTGCCATGTGCTGTTTTATTTTGCCTTTTTGTTTGTTTATTTGTTTGTTTTTTTAATCTTATGTAAACTATGGCAAACTTTGTTTGGTGCCTTTTTATTGCCTTTGTATCTGTTTTGCACTGTGTATTTGTTGGTTAATGCCCCCCCCCCCCCCCCCCCCCCTTTTCTTTTCAGTTGGTGAAAGCTTGACATGGTTGTGCTCCTCAGTGTTAGGATCCCTTTCTTTTGGTGTGAACAGCTTTCTGTATGCTGGTTGTGCCATTACATGTCTCTGTGCTCTGTGTTGTGTTGTGCTGTTTGGTGGTGTGTATGTTCTGTATGTGTGTTTGGGGTGACTGTGGGATTCCCTCACTGTCCACCTCCCCACCTGTCCACCGGTAAGTCTCACTTCGAACTATTTTTAACAGTTTTATTGGCTTTTAACCAAAAATAACAATAATATTAATAATAGTAATAATAATATTGATAAAGGTTTTTTATTTGGAACATCATCATAAGCTTCATAAGTATAACAAACCTGCAATGCCTTGTGTTAAGTAAGATTAAAATCTCTGGGTGGATGTCCCAGAGTGGCACTGATGGAATTTTATTTTTTATACCAAAGTTAAAAAAAATATTTAAGGCAACAGGAGTGCTGTTATCTTGTGAAAATGTCAAAGGCAATGTACAGAAGTTATATGCTAGCAGGAGATTCATCATAATAGCAAAGACACCTCTATGCTTATAAGAAGGCATCTGTATCAGGACTGTTTTTGGTCAGGAAACATAAGAAGAAAAACCAAACTGAGATTGAGAGTAGACTGCACATTAATTTCAAATTTAGTTAGTTCCCATTGGATCAGTGTTGACTGGCTTCTCATCATACTCATATATCTCATGCTTGGACATTCAGCAACTAGTCCCCCCCCCCCACCCCCCCGTCTGCCGGTGCAACTCTTGGTTCTTTAACCTGGTTTTTATTATTTTATGAATACTCCACTCGACAGTTTTTATTAGTAAATGGATATCAGCACACTGGTTACTTTGAAGTGCACTGTGGCTAATTCAGCAAAGAAATGCAAGAGGACAATATCAGAGGAAGCAAGGACAAGAAAGACATAAAGGGATAGAGTAAGAGATAATATAAAGGTCAGTATCAAACTAACTTTTACTCACTGGAGAGAGCTCAGAGAAGAGACAGTGTGCAAGACACATGCCAAATTAGCCAGTGTTAAGGGGGCACCTCTGAGTAAATCTGTCAAAGTTTAGTGGTGGGGCTTTAAAGTGCCTTTTTGTTCAGTCACAAGAAGAATTAAAAAAATAAAAAAAGTATATAATCTCAGGTAGGCACCTGTTGCTCACTAGCTTGTAAGTCAGCAAAAATAAAAATACATGATTTTATACATATTTGAATTCAGGTGTAGCTTGTGCCTTGGGTGTAAAAAAGTTTGAAGACCTCTGCCATATGATACACACTCACTTTTTGTTACAACACAATTTTGTATTATATCATTTCTTCTCCTGTAACTAGGGCAAGGCTCAAGCAGGGCAGCAGAATTGAGACCAAAACAAAAGGACACCATGTCCCAAGTTACCTTGTTGATTTACGACCAGAAAATCGCCCCCGCGGTGACCTTTATAGGTGTTACCCAGACAGGGATGCAGCGCTCAGGCCGAGATGACAAAGCTTCTCTCAGAAGGTCAAGTCCTGCCCCGCAGCAACGTTCTCAGAAACTCATCACAAGCCCTGGACACACTTCTCCAACTGCACTTACATCTTCTGGGAAAACTGTCTAGCTGCAGGCCATATATTGTGACACAAAAGCAATCATAACCACCTGCTCATTGACGTGTCCCAACTGTGCTGAAGTGCACTATGCTCCCCTCTCAGGTTCACTTCTCAGCCACTTTTCATCAGGTTTCGCACAGCGCTGATCCACGTTAGCTCATTCATATGGCGGTTTTAGTCATGACATGCTTCAGCAGTTTAATTGTAATTTCAATCAAAACTCAATGGTAAAAGTCAATGCTGCCAACAAAAAAGGGATCACACTTAAAATTTAAAATGCAAGCAAGAGTATTAGAAAAAAAACTGATAAATTGAATTTTTTTTGCGTCATGAACACCCATCACATCTGACCATAGTATGTGACTGATGAGCTTCAGATGCACAAGCATAAAGAGATAAAGAAAGAGGGAGAGGGAGATTGGGTCCTTTTACACTAACAGGTGTGCAACACTGGTTGGCCTCTTTGAAAAGCATCCATTTCCTTAGCAACTGGACGTCAGCTCATTTCAGCCAGGCGATTTTAGCAGATGGCTTGGTAAATACCTCGCCATGTGTTCGCGAGGAGAAACTATAATGCATCATGACAAAACACATGCACATTTGCCCAACCTCACACACCATCTTCACATAATGCACACCTTATCTTCACTGTTCTCCCATTTAAGTCTTGTTTGTATTTAAAAAAGGGAAATTGTATTTTCATACATGTGTATCAAGGTTTCAAAATACTTTTACAATGGTGGTTCTGAAGTTAACAGCAAAATGTTATGCACAGTCTGCCTTTGGAAAATGTCCTGAATCATTTAATGGATTTCGATCAGTATAGTTGTCATTATTTACATATAATATGTAAAGAAGACAGTAGACAGTAGAATTCTTCATTTAAAATCACAGCAAAGGAACCAAAATGCTCAATAAACTACCTTAAACCTTAGGGGACTCATAGAGAATCCTTTCAAACTTACAATGTGGATGAACACAGCTGATAATAGGAAATAGCACATAAATGTTGCGGATGGAGGTTTCACCAGGAAACCAGTATCTCTGACTACTATTTTTTTTTTTTTTTTTTTTCCTCCTCATTACTTTCTATTGCGCTGTCTTTGCTGTTCTGCTCTGATGTTGCCATATAATACATTTCTTGGTTCTGCCAATTACCCTCCATCTAACCTCAAACATTTCAGTCTGTTTCCCATTCTCTAGCCACTGCCATATTTTCACCCTTCCCTTTGTCCTTTTCCACTGTCAGTTACTCCAATTTATTGCATTTCCACCCTACACTTTTCCATATTTATCCTGCATTCTGCCTTCTCCTTTACTGGAGTGTGTATTGAAAGGCAGCTGAGACCAGCTGTTAAGTCAAGTTCAATGACAGACCCTTCCATTAACGTTTAAGCTCCCTCATTGACCCAGGTATGGGATTTGTGGTTATTGTTCATGTATGTGTGCAGGTGTGTTTCCCTGTGTATGTGCAAAAACAACTGCAGTGTGGTGTTCATACAAGTAGCCTAATATGCATGTTTGTTGTTGCAGCTCAGTCTCATCTAAATAATGTGACAGCACACACCTGTCACTTACAACATAATTCTATATACAGCTTAGAAAGTTTTGTGTTAGTTTACTGACAAATTACAGTTCACGAAGCCCTGCTCCTGATTGCTATTGTTGCTTTGACTTTCAAGATACATGTTTTTATACAGCACATAACACAGTTTAATGATGATTATGGTAGATATGCAGTTTACAAATATTGTTTATCTTCTCAGTCATTTATAAAATGATGGGTTGTTGATTTCAGAACTTACAAGCAGGGTTATTATTTGCAGCATGTAACCACCAAGTTTACCAGCCAAAACAAATGATTGCTACAGACATATTTAAGCAAATGTAGCTGCTGTAACAAGATCCATCCATCCATCCATCTTCTGCCGCTTATCCGGAGTCGGGTCGCGGGGGCAGCTGCCTAAGTAGGGAAACCCAGACTGCCCTCTCCCCGGCCACATTCACCAGCTCTTCCGGGGGGATCCCGAGGCGCTCCCAGGCCAACTGCTACTCTCTGAGTCGCCACCTTACCGTGGTGGAGGAGTTTGCGTGTCCTGATGATCCTAGTGGCTATGTTGTCGGGGGCTTCATGCCCCTGGTAGGGTCATCCATGGCAAACAGGTGTCTAGGGGAGGGACCAGACGAAGCGCAGCTCAAAAGCACCCCTATGATGACGACAAATCATGGACCCAGGTTTCTCTTGCCCGGACGTGGGTCACCAGGGCCCCCCTCTGGAGCCAGGCCTGGAGGTGGGGCACGGAGGCGAGCGCTTGGTGGCCGGGCCTTTGCCCATGGGGCTCAGTCGGGCTCAGCCCAAAAGGGTGACAAGACCCCCCCCTCCCGTGGGCTCACCACCTGCAGGAGGGGCCATAGGGGTCAGGTGCAGTGTGAGCTGGGCAGCTGCCAGAGGCGGGGACCCTGGCGGCCTGATCCTCAGCTGCAGAAGCTGTAACAAGATGTTTTTAAATATTTTCAGCTAACAGTTAGCCTATGGAGCTTCACATTTCAATGAAAGAAATTATATTGTCATTGCTTGGCCATCTATAATAAAGACAAAAAAGATAAAAAAAAAAAAAAAAAATTTAATAAATGAATAAAATGCACACGAACAAAGTTACCCCTATATTATCATGTACTTGTTCTTTTGAAAGACAGTTGATTTTGTACAGCAACTTAGAGTATGCACTTAATTATGTTTATTAAAATATTTGTTCAATTTTTGTCTCAAAGTCAGTGCCAATGAAATTTAGAGGATGGCTTGAGGATGACTCATATCATATGTCACACAATTAACCACTTAGTTGTTGCATCTGGTTCATACTCCTTACCAGCGAACTCTAACAGCATTTATTAGTACTTATAGTGGTACTCGGTATCAGCAAGTACTCAAATGTAAGTACTTGTACTCGGTTTGTAAAAATGTGGTATTGGGGCATCCCTATAGAATACATTGATGTATTTATTGAAGTACATGATTAAATTTCCCTCAGTGATTTTCTATAATAAAGTCATTATAGCAGCTAATTCCAATATTCATATTGATGTTGACAAAGACAGCTTCCTGCCAAATAGTATTTAATCTTCCTTTATGGTATAGATAAAAATAAGGTGGTTGGTTTTTCTCACAACCCTCATTTGTCTGAGCATTCTTGAACAACTTGAGATCTCATTTTAAGGGTCATGGAAAACCTGGTAAAAAATATTCATTGCCTTAGGTATCTTTCTGACAGGTCAATGATCAGATATAAGAAGCTGTTTAAATTTCCCTGAATCACTGTTCATGAACACAGCCATTGGAAGATTCCCAAACTTTGTCCCCAGAAAATCTGACTGCCGATCGTTCTGCAATTCTATTATTCTGTTCTCTTGGTTCTTTTGCTCCACTTAGAAAGAAAGGACCCCGTACGAGTATGTACACTTGGTTCCTTCCTCAACTGAGTTCCTTAAACATCTGGAAAACTGGAAACAAAATGTAATTCTATTAAATCCAGGGAGAGCTATTTAGCCTGGAAAGAGTTTTTTGTTATGTTAAAGCATTGCACAGATCTAGAACAGCATACAACAAATTATAGTGGGAAATAGGAATAATCCCAAATTTGATTTACCAAGAGCCAGAGTGCTGTGGATAACTGTATTCCCTCAAGGCTCATGACATTGTTTTATGAATAAAATTATATCTATAATAGAAAAAATAATCTCTCTCAACCCTCAGTCATCACAGCTCAACTGCCTGAAGGCATGGTCTGAGAAACTAGTGCACTTAATGCATATTTATTCCCAAATTTCCTTCAAGATCAATAAAGTGACTGTCTGGGTCAGTTTTCAGAGTGTGAATGTGAAGAGAAAACATGAAGGAAACAGAGCAGTACCACTTGAAACCATGTATGTAACACAGTATGGCTCACATTTGACCAACAAAAGAAACAAAAAAGAAGTAGACACGATAAATTTAATGTTCACACAGACCACTACCATCTCCCTATGTGCCTTTTTTTTTGTCTGTTTCTGAAAATGTGTATTATCATTGTCTCCTCCACCGTCAACAAGTTTGCTGTAGTCTGAAACTGATGTTGGAACGTTTGACAAAGATGTACTCATTCATGTGTGTATACAAGGAGCATGAATGGACTTTTAGTCTGTGCTCACACTGGACCTCATTCACCAATCTTTTTTTACAGAGAAATTGGTTAAGTCCTACTTACAAATGTTTAACAAAGATTGTAGCGTTCCTGAAAATCTTTGTATATTTGATTTGTTCTTAGGTTACGAACATTTGCTGACATGAGCAAATTCAGCATCTGTGTTTTCTTTTGCTTTGTACTTCTCTAAAATACAATACTGGAATTAAAGTAATGTTTTTAACATAACTGTGGTCATTTACAAAGCATTTTGTTTTTTAAAATAAATAGCAAGATATTGCGGATTCATTTCCCTCAGAAGAAAATTTAACTGTTTTTCATTCATTCAAGATCATGTAACAGTAAAGACAGTATTTATTTAAGTTGCTGGTGTTCCTAAAACATTGACACTGCACAGATGCCAGATCTCCTTCAACCACAAGATCACTCTATCAATGTCAATTTACCTGCAATTCACAGAGACACCTGCTGAATGTAGTCGTTGGTAAATAAGAGTTACTACAACAGTGTCTTTTATTTATAATGATTGTTTTTATTAATCAAGCTTAATAAAGCTAAGCTGACCAACTATCAGACTCACCTGGAACCTTCATCAGATGCACCCTCTTGCTCCATCAGCACACCTCATCTTAAGAGGATGCCACAGCAGGTCGCAATTTGCTTTATAAACTGTGGAAGGTACAGTATGTAAAAAAGATAAAAAAATTTATTCTACAGTTTATTTTTTCCCCTTTTAGCCTCTACATCCTGATGAGCTCGTGGGACCTGCTTCCTGTCCAAGTTCAGAAGTAATTAATTACCCATTTGGACATCAACTTGATTTTTTTATGTTTTGAAGCTCAGTGTGTGATTATTTATAACCACATGTATCAGTTTAAAAATAGGGACAAACAGGTTTCAGTGCACATCTTTATTATTATTTTTTGTTTTCATTCATTCTTTTGGCATCCTTTTTGCCTTCCCCACCACTGACTGTATGCACAGTCTGTAGAGTCATGACCTTTTATGAGCATTTTTGGGGCCTTTACCTTTGCAAAGTGGGGCCAGCTGGCTCATCTTTTAAATTATGGAGAGACTGGCATTTATCCTCTAATAGGAATGATAGGAATAATTTTGCAGTCTACGAACATGTTTGTTTATCTGACATAGGTTTTTTGTTGAAACAGTTAACTAGAACTAAAGAACAAATTAAAGAAGATTTGTAAGAAGATATTGGTGAAGGTGGACCAATGTTTTTCTCTTATTGACCTAGCTAAGCTAATGTAAAGTCATCAACATGTCTGTTGGACTACTTCCAACTAGACTGTTAAAGGATATTCTACCCCTAATCAATTACTTTATACTGGATTAGATCCATGTCTCTTTTCAGGCTAGTACTTTGTTCAGAGTGCTGAGGCAAGTAGAATAAGAGGCAGAACATTTAGTTTTCAGGCTTCATTTAAGGAAGCAGCTGGCAGGTTTGGTGCAGCTTAAAACTCCATGTCTTAAAACTCTCAGGTTTTAAGACATGGCTCAATACTTTTCTTTTTGAAAAAGCTTAATTTAGTGTCTTGTTTTTTAGTAAATTGCTATTATGCATATGCATACATGCATATTTTGGTCAATTTTTAGAGAGGGTGCAGATGCATTGCTGGAAGTACCAAACAGAGCAGTACCACCTGAAACCAAAGGGGCAGTGTTGCACAGTTTAGCTAAAGTGTGATACAACATATAAAACAATGAAGAAGAAGCCACACTCTTTTCAATGGCCAAACAAACCACTTCCATTGACTGTGTTGCCTCTTATTATGTCCCTTTAAGAGATCATGATAATGTAATGTACATTATCATGATCTCCTGCACGGTCACCATGGTTGCTATTGTCTGATAATGACATCAGCGCTCAGAAGTGAACTCTGTACTTCCCTTTAGTGGACACATTGCCTAACAACCACACCAGCATAATGGGCATATGAATATGTGGGCAGTGATGCTTAAAAACATTTGACACAGAGGTACCTATTTATGTACATAAAGCGAGCATAATAAGGCTTAAAGCATTTTATATTGCAATTGTGTTTTTGTGATAAAGCACTATGAAAATAAAGCTGAATTAAATTATATCACTTATTAAAGAATGATCGTATTTGGTGCAATGCTGTCTGAGAGATCAGAGATTAAGGATGCCCAGCTTTGCACCTTTGCACTTAACACACTGAAATTTCTCATATTGAGAAGTGTTGTTATGCACTTGGAAAGGGAGACCCATTTATGACAAATCGTGATTATAGTCACCTGTTGGCGTCACCTGTTCGAAATCCTTTCTTTAAGCTCCTTACAAGATACATTTGCCCCAATGTGCTGAAATAGTGAAATGGATGTACATTAATAAATTAAATGAAAATCTTTTCCAATCTGGTAAAGTGTTGTTTTTACATATGAATTTGTTCATAAATAAATTGAAGCAGATTGAAATGAAGCATTAAATATCTTGTAGCCACAATATCTGCAAAGAAACAAGTCAAAATTGTTTTTGGAATTACTTTTTCAATAAATTTTCCTTATTTTAATAATATTCTTATTTGGGTATAGATATGATCTGCTGTGTTTTCCTCTGACACAGCTGTCCTCACCTGGTTCACTGGTGCCAAGACATGTCCGTTTATAATGTCATTTTTTAGACAGTTTGCTTTAGAGTGAGGTTGAGGGGTGGGGCTCCATGTCTGTTCAGTTTGTGTGTGTGTGATTTGATTTGTTTTGTGGTGAACTTGAGTTTCTGAAGTGGGAAGATGTTTTATTTATTCATCCATTTATTTGTTAATAAAAAATGTAGAATTACTTTCTTGGTAAGATAATTTAAAATCCAAACAATGCAGTACAATGTAGCTGACATACGGAATCTGCTACAGAAAATCTGACATGTTTAAACACATTTGATTCATGACTGCACTGTGTCCATGTGTCTGACAATATAGAAAATTGTGCAAAAAAAAAAAAAAACAGCAGAATGTACACCACTCAACAGCAAGTGAAACTAAATACTTCAGGTTTCTGTGTTTTATAAATGCTTTGTATCAAAAGAGCAACAAGGCAAATGGTTAAATTCATGCTGCAAAAAATCATTTAAAAGAAACATGTACAAACCAATATGAAATATTACAAACATTTAATTTTAGACTAACCTGTCTAAATGTATGTGTGTGGATATAGCTGGTTTTTCTGATGACAGCCTGTGCCCACCACTGCTATAGTACAGTATGTTAATGCACATGAACAGAGCTTTGTGTCTCCTTCCCTGCCCACTGCCTGTTCACCACTCAGCTCTCCATATGCCGCTCCCCTGCTCTCCTCTCATCCAGCCACTGGGAGCTTGATTAAGCCTGACTTGTCACCAAATTACACACACAAAGTTTACATGCATTCCCCGGCTCTCCAGCTGTTGCAGATTTGTTACAAAGAATAAATCTTGAAGCAGTTGACTGAGCAGGTCTGGGATGTCTGCCGCCTCATTGATAGGGAGAGACGAGAGAGGGGGAGGGGGGCACCCAGTGAAAAAAATGACAGAGATTTAAAGCAAGATGGACAGGCAGAGGCAGGATGAGAAGAGCCAGATTGATTCAGAAATTGATTTTAATCTGCTTTGATTACTTTTATGGGGTTCTTACTAACAAAAACATCTCTTAAAGGAGTCTAGTGAATTCTGGATACATCAATTAGACTCATGTTAAATCTGTTTTATTATAGTTTTTACTATTTTCTTATTCTTTTTAGATGCCTCACAAAGAGAAAGCATGTCCTACACTGGGAGGTGGTTGAAACAGAAGATTTCCAATTAATTGTTTATATGAAATGGTGCATAGCCTTAAATCAAAATCTGGATTTAACTAAATGCCAGACCTTTAATAGTGGTGGGGGGAGCAACAACACCAGCAAATGTCCCCAAAACAGATCAGGTTACCAAAAGTAGTTAGATTGGAGAGAAAATTTGTGTACCTGTCAATACAAATTGTGCACCATAGATGAAAAATGTAGGTTTTTGCAGCTTTCAGCAAATTAAAATACTGTTTTTTAAATTTTGCATCTCTGGATAAAGCATCTGTCAAATAGGCTGGTGGAGTTTACCGTTTATTGTTCAGTCATTCATTCAAAACCACTTTGAGCTCAGTCTGCTGTAACATATACAGTTGTATGCATGTATCTCACAGTAAAATTGATGTTGTGTAATAATTTCTGTAATAAATAAATAAATAATTTGATTTAACTACAGCAGTGCCTTATCAAGCTGCTTTGTGTACCTGTTTGCCACATTATTTGTAACTTTCTGGGAGAAAAGTGCTTGCTCTCTTAATTTCTTCAGCATTTTAAACATATCTGAAACAAAAATCCAGGAAGAGCGGAGAAAAAGTTCCATGTCTTTTGGAAATAATGGGGATGCTCACAATAATGAATGGATGTGTGGTTGACTTGCATATAGCACTATAGGATAAAAAATGAGTCTGGATTTATGTACACCATTGAATTTTTTTATTGATTAATTTCTCTATTTTAGCAACTAAAATGAGTCATATGACAATTCATAATTATAAACACATAATTTCCTCAGCTATCACCAATACTGTTTGTCTACTGACTGTATGAATTAATACAACCACAGCCTGATTTTTTTAAACATTCATATTAATGATCCCAAATTGGAATGCCTTCATTAATGCAATACAGAGGAACACAAACCGGAGTCCAGAAAAAAAAAACTGTGGATAAAAACTCCACTAAAAGAGGAAAAATATACTTTAAAACTAACATCTTAAATCAAGCATATTTAGTTAGTGTCTTTATTTAAACAGTACAAAAAGAAACAAAGATTATCAACATCTAATTAATACATCAATATTCATAAATTTTATTGATGGAATTATGAGGTTAGCTGTCATTGTTTGTCTGTTTTCTGTCTTGTTTTGTTTGTTTTTTTTTGGGGGTTTTTTTACAATGGATTTATATAAAAACTAAAACTAAACACCCAATTTAGTTGTCAGAGGTTGGTCACGGTTAATGCAGATTCCTCAGAAGTCAATGTACTTGAAACCTTGACAGTTTTTTACCCTTGCATAATGGCACTATATTCTTTCTTCTTCTGTTTCTCCTCCACCTTTTATGATTATGATTTCTCTCTCAGATCATCTAAATGGCTGTGGCAGTAATTGCTGTGTGGGCATCATTACCCAAGAAAGCATGAATAAGACACAGTAATGAGCAAAAGCCCCGGAGCTCACTAGACCGTTGATCAATACCATTAAACAATGTGCACTTTGAGCTGAGCTGCATTTGAGAGCTCAGACACTCAAATGGATATTCCTTATAGCACTAATGGCTTTGAACTGGGCCTCCATTACCATGTACAAAACACAGCTTATTAACATAATCAAATCTCTCTCTGTGTTTTTTGCGTCAGAGATAATATAAAAAGACATGGGGTTGCTAATGTAATTAAGCGAATGCTATAATTGCTATCCCCAGATCACATGACCTTTTCTCCTAACAAAGCTGAATAAATAGTGCCATTACCGTGACTACTTTGTTGTGATTTTGGTGCATTGTTAGTGTTCATCTTACTTGATGTTTGTATGTAAAAACTTTAACTTTAGCTTCATGAGCCTACCCTGCTTCCAGATCACAAAACTAAACAACAAAAATGTAAACAAAGACAATCAAAAATGTAAAAATTCCAGTACTAACATGCATTTCTGTTGTAGCTGGAACTGGCAAGAATATTGTGATCAGTGGGTTTAATTAAAAACATTTTAATTTGCGTCTCGGGGCTCTATTCATCACACCCAGCTCAGCTAGCAGCCTTGTTCTGCCTCCATATGCCCAATAAATAAATAAGAAGCTAAAAGAGATTCCAGGGCCTGAGAATGATTAGTATTTCACTAACAATTACCAGGATGCTAATGGCCATTGTATTGATTGCACTGCCCTTTGTGATCAAGGTCATATGAAAATGTAATCAAAGCAGCTTTGATAATTCCTGCTGAGCCATGAAATTAGAAAACGCAATAGTGAAGCTTAGCTGTAATATCTTACCTCCATGTATGATGTACAAAAAAGCTCGCTGCTCTGACTTACCCTGTGAAACCAAGCTGTTCAACCTTTGCATTAGTTATTTTTAAGTAAATATAACATGTCAGCACTTAAATAAGATCAGTTTTTCTAACATATTTGTCAAGTGAATGCCTACTGTATACGTACACCATAGACAACAGCATATCTAGTATGTCATCATTAATATGGATCTATTGTGCTGTGCGATAGATGCATGTTAATGCGACACTGTGAGTTAATAGAATGACTGATGAGGTCGTGAAACTGATCAGTGAAATTGTGTCAGCTAACAGTCACTAAAAGCACAATGAATGACTGAACGATAACGATGCATCCTCAAAGCTGCAGATGGTTCTTCTGTATGGTAAAATTAAACAATGGCTTCATAAATAACTATTTAACCCTGGAAGCATTTGCTGTCATTCACATTTTGGAGTCATTTCCACAATTCAAATGTAAAATTCACTCATTAATTCCTTCAGGCAGATGCTCAGCCTCAGTATATCAGCTCTGTCAACTCATTAAAAGCACATTCTTTTATAGAGGACTGTCCAAAAAAAACACGCCATACTCTATTCCTCGGTCACGTACACACTAAACAGAGGTGGGCGGAGCCAAGGACAGGGCCAACAAATCACCTCACACTCGACGCTGAACAAGAGTAGAATAAGAAAAAAAACAGAAAACAAACAAGACAATTTAGAACACAGTCTGTCGACAACAGTTGAGCTGTTGATAAAGAGTTCACTTGGTGAGAGTAACTAAAACCCGATAGTCGACTGTTTATTAGTGATCTCCGCTGTTAACGTTCAGCTGATTAGACCCATTTAAGCTCCTTTATGTGTGTAAGTACATTTGAAAAATCTATTTCAAGCATTGTCATATATCTCCGTCCTTGTACTTCCATGTGTGTTTTTCTTTGCCATGGTTGTTAAGTCAGTTCCTCCACTAGAGGGCAGTGATTAGTTCAGGGTTCACTCCTGAGAGCCGACGTCAGTCTTAGACACCGTTTGGCGGCGGCAATGCATCGCTAAAAAGTTGTTTCCAACCGCACAACCCACCCTAAACATTAGCATATAGTCTTTCTTCAAAAACTCGCACAACTTCTACAGTAGTTGTGCTTGTCTTTATTTTTCTAATGCTTCTTTGTTCCCTTCCTGATTCTCTGTTCTTCTCTGGTTTGTTTCTTTTCCTGGTAGCATGTCAGCTATTCTGCTCAGCACTGCACTGTTATTGCTTCATCTTCTGCGTCAAATGACAGATAGCTAAAGGCCCATTTATGCTCGTTGCAGACGTATATGGAGACGCACGGATACGCAGACGGATGGACAGTTTCGTCCATCTTCTGAGTCAGTTACAAGCGTAATTTGGTCCTTTTTCAGGGAGCTTAGTTATCTGTCGAAGTGGAGCAAGCAAAAGGATCAGCCATCTGGAACTTTTCACTCTACTTCAGCCAACACATTTAATGGCTGCGTGTAAAACCTGCGCAGTGAACGTTCCACAAAACTTAAGAAATCTACTTCAGCAGGTTGCTGACGTTGTGTGTGTGAGAAAACTCAACAAGATGGGACTTTCTGATTTTTCTCACCAAGTTAGTAAAGCTATTGTTTTATTCAGCAGCTTTTGGAATGAATGATTAATTAAAATATTCCAACGTGCTCAAGTTTTTGCAGAGTTTTTACAGCAACAACAAAGAAAAACAAACATAATAGGTTAATGTGCACAAATGTGGACTATTGTCACATTGAGTTTATCTACCAATGAGATAAACACAGCTTTGCTCTCAACAAAACGCATTAATAACCAATCAGAAGCTAAGATGGGTCTTGGAAAACATGTGGTTGAGTAATTTCTACCAACCAAGTGGAGCTATTGTTTTGTTTTGTTTGTATGTTTTATCTTCATTTTCAGCTCCTTTATCTTTTATTTTACATTGAACTGAAGAGTTTTTTTCTTGTTTATTTTTACATGTTGTTTAATCAAGTTTGTCGAGCAATTGTCCCCCCAAGTGTTACATTTTTGAACAAGCTTGTGAAGCTTATTTAAGATTGTTAACGTTGATTTAAGATCGCTGTACTGGTGAAACGTACTGGTGGGAAAAAAAGAGTAATTCAGCACATTTATATCTCTTTCTTTTTAAAAATTAGTAAAGACATTTTTAAATCAAATCCAAGTCTTTTCCATACAATGAGATTTAATTTGTTAGGTAATTCAGTGCTGTTTTTCTGTATTGGTATCGCTTCGATATCGGCCGATACCTCAGATATTGGTATTGGAAGTGAAGAAAGGGGAATGGTGCATCCATAATTTCCAGTACCTCAGGGTGCAACAAGCAGTAGGTAATGTAATGTGTTCATTATCTACTACTAAAAAGGAAATAATATGTATCCATGTGTTTTGATGCAAAGTATTTCTTCCTTTGCTAAACGAAGGAATTCAAACACTGAGTAAACACCAGTCCCATCCCTGTGCATGCCTTTACCCTCCAGACATCCTCCCCCATATCCCAGAAACCTCTGTGTGTTTAGGAATCAGGCTCCACCATGACTCTGCATAGCGCCTGGGAAGATATCACCACACGTCCAAAAATTTCCATCAATAGCGGCTCAACTCCTCCGCAGCAACTCTCTGATAGGTTAATCCCTGTATCACACTTCAGCACCAGTTCACTAAGCGGCTTAAAAGGACACATTAGAACGATGACAATGACCTGCTAATGGTGTTACATTTCTCTGAAGCATTATGAGCTATCTTTGTCACGTTTATCTTATAATGAGATCTGTCAATTTGGGGGGAGGAAGATCCCAGCAGCCAAGGACGTAGATATTTCACATAATAAATAATGACCTAGAAAAGGGAGAAAACAAACCTTGATCCCTCTCCCCTGATCTGTTTTCTTTGCAGGCGACAGAGCGGGCAGCCCCATGGGGGCCCTGGAGCGCAGTGTCACCATTTAGATTACTGGCTGCTCTGCAGCCTTAAGTCCTCAGGGCCATAACAACACCCCCAACCACACCATGTGTGATTGATGACTGCTGGTTCCCATGGGCGTTTTACAACATTTCCTCAAGCAAAGTCCCCTGAAGAAAATGTGCCATAATTCATCATGCTATTACTGTACCGAGTCCAAATAGTAATTTTGTCCCCTCTAATTTCATTATGGCATGCATTTTCAACTTCCTGTATCTTTTTAAAATTGCATAATGCACAGCTAACAGTGAAGCAAAATGTGACAAATCTGAATTAAATATAAAACTTTACACCTTTCTTCTTTAAAAAAAGGGTTTTGCTATCATGCATAAACGATATCATGTAAATATTCTTAGCAAAGGTTGTTTTTGCTGCCTAAAGCATTCAAAGAATTTGTGTGATAAAAATCAGCTGAGTCACAATATAATAAGCCACTATTTCAATATCCAGATAAAGTCTTTCTCCACACTTCCACTAAATAACATTTCACTGTCACCGTTTTTATTTATGCCCTCCTTATTTTGATTAGTCGAAGTAATTTGTGTAAATTTGTTATAAAAATGTTCCAACTGTCTCAATAGATCTTAGATGTTTATAGTAAAATATCAATCTCATCCTCTTTGGTGAGTTTATTTAATAATTAAAAGACAAATGGTGCTAAATAACACTGTCCAAGTAAGTCATTCAATTGTGTCATGCATCAATACATGTGGTTCAGAACTGACTGAGAGTTGTGAGTTGCTGTGTAGTTATCTGTTAGTATAATAAAACAGACACAAAAGCAAAAATCATTGGCATTTATATTTTTAAATACAAAGATGTGTTTTGTTTTCCAAATACACAGTTGGGTGCCTTCTTAAAATGCTCAGAATTATTGAATAAAATGTGAAAAATTAAAGAAGTCAAACAACCAAGCAGGCCAAGGTGCACGCCTCATGTGTGTGACCTCAGAAAATCTACATGCAAACCCCTGCAGAGTCTAAGAAACAGATTATTTAAAGTTCACCCATATATGCAAACCAAACATAGTGTAAATGGGGGGCAACTTATGATCAAAGCATCACCTCATCTGTCAAATATGGTGCTTCTGGTTTGGGCATATTTGACTACCAGTGGAACTGGCGCAGTAGCTTATGTTGTTGCCTATCAGATTCTAATGTGCCACATCTCGAGAGCTGAAAACAAACTTCAGGCAAGTTTATTTGTATAGCACATTTCATGTACAAGACAATTCAAAGGGCTTTACATAAAACATTAAAAGCATCACAGGGGGGTGCAAGAAGCAATAAATAGTGCATTAAAAACAAACTTTAAAATAAATTTTAAAAGTTAAATAAAAACAAAAAGAAGAAAACACAGACTTTCCACTGTTTGTTGATAGGAAGCTTGGAGAATAACTATAAAGGCAGATAAATTAAATAATTGTGGTTAAACTGTAAAGTTTGTCAGTAAAAGGGGGGAAAAAAGAAAAAAGCTGAATTACTTGGAAGTAGAGATTGATGATTGAAATGACCGAGCAAGAGCAAGTCAATCACACACCCCATTTTTCTTTCTATTAATTATTCTCTTTTTGTTTTGCATTTTACGTGGGTTACTGCACAGTAGCAATTAACTTTGCCCAAGCAGCCATTTGAATGATTGAAGAACTGACTTAATGGGATGAGAGGACTTTGTTGTCCTGTTCTCTCTCAGATACACACAAACACACACAGAAACAAGGTTAGGATGACACACATTATCATTAGTTCTCAACATTATGTGTCACATGTCAGTATGTTTTGTGAATTTCCCTTAAAAAATGACAAAAATGAAAGTTCACACGTGGACACACACATTAAGAAATTCAGGAAACATAAACACTTCTACACATGTCTATGTCCAGAAGAGTAATCCAAAAGGCACTAAGCTTTATTACTTTTCATTATCCCAGACAGCCTCTTGGTTTAATCTATACAAAGCACGTGCAAACGAGCTGTTACATTCTGCCTCCAAGAAAGGGGGACAGGACAAGACGGCATGCTGCCTGCCTGCCTGCCTGCCTGCCTGCCTGCTGTGAGGACCCTCTCTGTGCATGACACAGACATGGGCTTTGGTGACCCGGCTGGCGCTCGCCTACGTCTCCTCGCCGGCTGAAGGCTCAGGGGCCGCCATGTGGCATCTGCTGCCACAGGGCTGTGTGTGAAACTGGGGACGGGATGGGCCCTCTGTTCACCAAGCCTGTTTAAAAAGCTGCAACGCATTTCTGCGACCTGGTGTTGTGTTGCGCACCAAACCGATTCAACAGGGAGGAAGTGGCAAGGTCACACCTCGCTCTGCCTGAAAGACCTTCACCTGCCACATTCTGCTTGACTGTCATGCTCTGCAGACATGGGTGGGGGGTTAGGGTCACGATATTTTGCTCAAAATTCAAAAGATAATCCACTGTTCACTCTCTTTCCGTGCACAGTATTATTCAATACAATGATGCCACTAAAATATTTAAAAGAAATGTACAAATAATGTAAAAAGTGTCATTTCTAGATAGAGTATTGATTAATTTTGTGTCACCCAAGCATAAACCGACACATTAATCTAAAAGTACAAAATATATTCTCAGTGTAACACGTCTAGTGCTCTTTGCTATTTATCTTGATCTGTGTGACATCTATAGTCAGAGGCAGTATGGTGAAGTTGATGGAACACATCCATAATGGAAGCTATTCCCTTGTGAGGGACGGGGGCGTGTTTACCCCTGAAGGTTACTTCTTGTAAATCCTTGCATAGTTTATTCAAATGGTGCCCTAACCATGGTCTCCAGGATTTTCCCCTTACAGCAAGCAAAGCATGACCTTTACATTTGATGCTTGACAGTTCTTCAAATTCACCCAACCAGAACATATTAATGCATATTTATGTGTTGTTACTGAGTAGTGGATGCTCTTTATCTCGGGAAGAACAAAAGACAAAGAGCTGTTTGCGGACAAGTACGTGAACACAGCATGCCTCCACGCACATTCATGTAAATTTTTGGGGACAGCATCATATTTTCTTGGATATTGGTGATTATTATTATAATTTAGAGAATGTGGTGGAGAAAAGCAGAGCTGAGGTTCACTGCTTTTTAATTCTATAAAACCTTATGCTACTAAAATAATAAATAACTCTACTTATGGGACCAATCCATCTCAAGCTTTCCGCAGCTGCTTCCCAGTATTCGTGTTGCTCTTTGGCACAAAATAGAAGGCAACTGTATGGTTTTTACATAGTTCTATGTAAAAGCTAATATTGGCACCTGGTCTGGGGAAGATTCAGCCAAGATCAAATATTTAGACTGGTTAGTTTGAAGGCTGTCATTTGTCATGAGTATATAGCCAGTCCTCACATGGCAGTCTGACTGTTTGAGTCTGGGCCAGGTGACATTTATGTCTGTCACAGTGTGTCAGTGACTGGGAATCTCATCAGTCTAGTCTAAGGACTAAAAATTCACAGCTTCAAGAATGCCCTGGTACTCAAGCTGCAGATTTCACTAAGACATCATGTCTCACTTGCAGCTACTCTTTAAAAAGCCCAGATGTTTCTATCAAAATTCTTCAATGAAATTTTTTCTTATCACCTAGCATAAAAAGATTTTCATTTAAAACAAGAGAGGAAATTAAAGATGAAAATGCCCAAAACAGAAAATAGGAGGGATATTATGTCTCTTATATCAGCCTACGCTCTTCTATTTGTGCACCAGTAAATAATTTCTTGCCTTTTATGGCATGTGTTTGTTTGTGTATGTGTGTGTAAGAGACAGCAAGACTGACAGTGAGAGCTTGAATGTCATTGTGTTCATTAGTTTATGCTCATCACTGAATGGAATCAAGGTTAGGTGGGCAAGGTCCAAGGAAACAAGGTGCAGCAGTCTAAACACAGACAATCCTTCCATTCCAACTTTATCCAATCAAGGTCTGAGCTGAGAGATGAGAGGCAGGATTAGAAAGATAACCTCATCCCTCATCCTTCTAGATAAAAAGCCAATACAGGGCTATCATGCAGCAGCTGCAGCCCTGTAGCTCCACAGCGACAACAGATGAGCACCTTTTTAGGGTCAAATTGGTTTGAAAATGTTGACAGAATAAAAGACTTTTAGGAAAAGTGCAGGTTATAATAATTTTCTATTTCTGTAGACAAATATGTGCACCATTAGCGAGCCACCCACTACCTCAGTTATTTGGACATTGTAACCTCCACGCCTCAGTGCCACAAAGTTCTCTAGCGCAGCAAAAATCTAAACGGCCACATGTGTGGGAGCTCAGAAATAGCGCACCATTAAAAGGTCCTGACTCACCTTGTTTTAAGTACAAGGTCTAATTGCGAGCCTCTTTTCCAAAGAGCCAGAGCAGCAGCTGGCAGCAGGCAGTTTCTATGGGGAGAGCCACTAACAGAAGCTAGTAAAGAAATAATGCTTGAAGACTCACTTAAAGACTTTCATGCTATTCTGAGACCATAACGTTAAACAAATTTTCTGTGACTTCTCACCAAACATTTGACTCCTAAATGGTGTTAATTCCTGCTCCAGTTAGGTCAGTCTTAAGTGTCTCTTATTAAATTATTCACTATGTGGAAGCCAGTTGTTCAGCAATTTAAATTAGTAACATTTAATCCTTGCTTAAATCACCAGAGGCCAATTTTTGCAAGATAACTCCAGAAGAAACAAAGGTGAACAGTGGTTTGTTCTTCAGGTGATACATCTTTGTTATTAAAGGTTAACAGCTGCTGAGGGGCTTATTTTAGACAAACCAAACAAGGACCATTTGTATTCTATGTGGAGCACATTGTGTACTGCCCCCCTTTACTTTCTCTCATGTAATTATTCCTCACTTTTCTCACTCCTTGTGTTGGAGGTGTTTGAATTTTGAAACAGTCACATATATTTATTGTAAAATCTTGCATCTAAGACAGATTGTTCACAAGCCTGTAGGCAGGCAGAGTCACAGAGAAAGAAACAGATTAATGCGCACACACAGAGGACAATAGAACAGTTTTTCAGTAAAAACAATTTGTCTAATATGTCAGGTAGAGTATTTTGTGTTCAAATCATGGGCAGAAAAATTCATAGTTTGTATACACTTTTGAGCCTCTGGGATTTCAATCCACAATTCATAGTGGACACCTCCTCAGGGCATAGTTGACCGCAACCACGTCAGGAGCAGGAGGCCGTCCCACGCACTGCAAACACAGCACACTGTTGCCTTTCTTTCTCTGCTGGCCTCACATTGCAAAAAACACCCAACACAGAGGTGTAACTGACTCCCACACTGGCTTGCTTACTGTCTCACCTACATGCACCCTCACTCAATTACTCTCATTCCCAAAACAGCAAAGCCGCAAAGAGGTTCTCAAGGAGGATTTCAGCTTCGGCAACAGTATGAATCACCCAAGCTTAAAGATATTTTATTCCAGCTGCTTAATCTAACTTCTGCCATATTGCAGGTGGTCTGAGGAATTCTCTTAGGTTGAAAAAAAAAAAAAAAAGATTTTAAACCTGTGTTAGTGGTTTAACAGAAGAACTGCTGAGACTATGTCCAGCTGGCCTTGTAAAAGTCACGGACTCCAGCGAGGGCTAGGACAACGCCATTTGTCATAACGTCAGCAAATTCAATAATTAATGGGCCGTATCCTATCACAGCTCTCCAGTTTACCACCCCCAAAGTCTCAGATCTCTGTCCCCCTGTGTTCTGGAGCATACTGTAGGTTCTCTCAATGGTTCTATTGAACATTTAATTCCTCATCATTAAGAGATGTCCAGTTCCATCCTGGCTATTATTTGCTCACAATGGCAAATGCACGCAGTCAGCATTTCTATTCACATGTGCTCTTCAAGAAGATTTCATCCCGGAGGGGACCAGCATCAACACAGTGACTAAATATTTTCATCTGATGCTTAAGAATTAGATTTAGCTCTGATTAATGATTTTTTTTAGAATAAGTTAGAATACAGTAAAAAACAGTAAAAAAAAAAAAAAGTCACTTTACCTCTAAGACTTTTTGAATGTCGATGGATAAAAGTTTTAATGCAGGTGTCTGTGCACCCTGGATTTGATCAGCTTCAGGTTAAGTGTTTACATGGAAGAAAGGACAAAGACATGTGTTACAAGGGCCAAGTATTTCAAAAGGGCCTGTCCCAATCAAAGCCACCACCAGATGAGAGAAAGTTTGGGAGACTGGGAACATGGCGTCACTGTGCTCTCATCTTCTCTACTTCTCCTACTAAGGTAGAGTATATAGGTGAAAAAAGGTCCATCATTGACCCAAACTTTTAATGAGTGTGTGTTTAAAGTGTAATATGATTGACAATGCTTAAGTGTTTATATTTAATTAAAAGTTTTGTTTTGTGATATTCCATTTCTGATTGAGGCTATTTTAAAAATTAAAGATGGAAAACAATGGGCAACAACCAGTCAGTTGTCTAATTCTGTGTATCAATATGTAAAGACATTTAACCTATTTGTTAGTTTGGGGTGCATTCACAATGGTGCTGTGTCCACTTTCACAGATTTCACATTATCTTGAGGGAGGGAAAATCAAATTTCACCTTGAGGGACAATAAAGGAACTGAACTAATACAGTTTACTGAAATAGCGTGAACAAGCATTTGCACTGGTGCGAAGAATAATCTGGTCTGCCTGAAAACCAGGGGCCTTGGTTTAGTTGCAAGTGAACCCTGGTGTGGTTCTCTTGCAGTGTGAAGGCTAATGGACCATCCAGTGAAACAAAGAAACGAAGTGATGCAGGGTGTGTTGTAGTGATAGCTCGCTGCCTCACTTAACTGCACAGGTTCCAGTGATGATCACGTTAGGTCAGAACACCAAAGTAAAAACAGAAACCCCAGGACTGGATAAATTTGTTTTGTTTATTTTGGCATTGTTTACATGCAATGAACAAGCCATTTTAGGGTCCTGGCTAACTGATAAACACTTCCAAAAACTCACAGTTTGGCTTATTAAACAGAAACATGTATAGTCACAGTCAGTGCTGGTTCATCTACGAACTAGTTCAAATATTATTACATGTTTTGAGGCAAGTTTTATTATACAAATGAGCTAAAACAAAGAGACATGAAATGACAAAGCCTTTGTTTTCTGTTTCTCTTCAGAAATACATCTACTTGCAAAAAATCCATGACTGAGCACCGAATGCGGTCTCTCCCCTTTGTCCGTGTCCTCTCCTAAACCTTATGACCACACAGTTCAATAGAGTGAGAATCTATGAGTACAATCACCCAGTGTGAAAATGTCAGCTCCCCCTCCCTCAGTTTCTTTATTGATGCTGACATTTAGCCTGATACCAGATTGGGGGCTGCAACAGTACATCAGATGGAAGACAACATATTATGCCACTATATAGCAGGACCTGAAAAGTGTAAAGTCATCTAATATGAACTCTGTTTTATACATCAAATTATTTTATCCCTTTTTAGTATAGTATTAATTACTCCTTCAGAACAGCATCAGTGTGGTTTGCTGCAGCCTCCATTACAACTACACTAGATGCTGTTTCTAAGAGACTATATTCCCATCTTTTAACCCCCACCCCATCCATCCCTCCCTCCCACACACACCCCTTTCTCTATCCCTCTTCATCACCACTCTTCTCCCCATCCAACCTTCACCCCCTCCCCCAGGTGGCTGTGGGGCCGGCCTGTCTGAAATGTGATAGGCATAATCCCATTTAGCCTAATTGCATCTGCGGGAGAGCAGCCCTATGTGTCCCATCGCGTGCCTACCGAACCCCTTAGTACATATTATGCACACATTTCACATACAAACCTCAAAGAAAAAAAAAAAAAAGAAAAAAAAGAAAGGAAAAGAAAAGAAGCAAACATGCTCTTACACACATGCACGGGCATGCATCCTCCATCAGAACCTACACATATGTACTGCACTGCACATTTCTTTGTTTGTCTGCGCTGATAAAGCTCCAAAACTTATACGCTAATCATTGTCTTGTTCTAAGGCATGATGATGGGGATCTTTGCCCAGTCTGCATTAGTTCAGATAAGAAGTCAGACAGCTGTGTTAAAAGTTCTGCAGTGACTGACCGGATGTAAAGAACAAGGGTTTAATTGGTGCATGTGTGTAGCTGTGCACATTTAAGCCTGCTTGTGTGCATTTGCCTCGGGGGATTGCAGTCCAATGGGTGAAAGGAGATGATGCTGCTATTTGGAGACGCATGGAGTTGTCCACTGCAAGGGAAGCTCTAATGAGACTGTTTTCAGGCTGCCGGTCACATATTATCACACTAGAGTGGATAGGGCAGAGACATTAGGGCCAGCAGCATAGCAGGATACTAAGGGTCTGTTCATGGTCTCTCAAAACTAGTTAGCAGAGTAAGCAACCATATCACATGCATCTGACAGAGATGCACTAATATAATAATCATTCAGCTGTCTAGTGTTTAGTTAGTTTGTTTTTTACTTGTTTGTTTCTTTTGTTTGTTTATGCAGGGTTGTTGATATAAAAAGAAAAACAGGTAGTCGAGCATCACCTTAAGAGGGAAACGAGTTTCTGACATTAGCTCTAATCAGGAAAAATGTGGAAGTTTTTGCATTAATCTGAATGTTTTTCATAATATCTGACATGTTCTACACTTTTTGTCTTCTAGCGCATGCTCATGAATCTGTTATTTATCATTTTGCCATTTTGCAAGGGTGGGGAGAGGGTGGGGGGTTGGGGTGGGACATATCGAGCCATAACAGGCCACAGATCAATCTGCAACACAAAGGAAATCAATGCTCCGGAACTGAGTTACTCCGATGGGCTGAGTGCAGATCATTAGATTTGAATGGAGGAATGAAGGACCATTACAATAAAGGGAAATAAAAACCAAGTTTCCTGTGGTGGAATCTAGTTGTGTTGCAATAATTGTGCTCAAAATACAAATCGTCACAAACATTGTTTCTGGAGATGGAGGTAATCAAAATAATGACTACTTCACTGTTTTGGTATTTTCCATTAAATAGCACGCATCATTGCAACCAAGACCGGGGAAAACAGAATTCATGTGACTCATTATCTGTGAAATGAAACTATTATCTTGGAAATAATAAATAGGCCTACTCTGCATAATGTAATATCACACATATAGAGTGCAGATCAGTACATCCTACTGGAACAAGACCCATATGGTCACATTGTTTTGAAAAGAGGAGATGCACAAATGCTTAATCACCTGTTATTCTTAAGTATTGATAAAATTGCAATGCTGGTTTTCAAATAAGACAGCTTGGGTTTACCTGTACTGTGTAAGAATAGCCACAGCATAACAGAATCTCCAGCTGTTCCTTTATCCACTGCTCAATTTAGTCATTAAAACTTTCACATTTATTCAAGCATTTCTTGAGAATGCTGCCAAATCACATTCCGATGTGTGATCAGTAAGCACATTTATCAGCATAAAAGATCTTAGAGGAACATATCAAAAAGAGAAGTTGCTGCAGGAGCTGGAGCGCTTGAAAATAGTAATCTGACTTTCTATACTCTAACAGTGTATCCATCCATCCATTGTCTATACCCCCTTGCTCCTGGATTACGAGGTATAAAAGTTTAAAATAATATTTAAAAGATTTCTCACTCTAATGAGTGAAGACTAAAAATTTGTGTATTTTCCTGTACCAAACATGGAACTTTACATGCATGCAGGCCCTCTAGGACTCGGGTAAAGGTGTGTGTGGGTGCAAATTTGATTGCACTCAAGTTAAAGCAATTTCCTGCGGAATTCAATTCTTGTCCTACGTTGCAGGTGAGCTCCCTGCGGACGTCTGTGTCTTCTCAAAGAAATAAAGCACCTACAAACAGCAGCCTTGAAGGAAAGTGGAGGCGGTGGGGTGGGGGGGTAGAGCCAAAATGCAATTAATATGCAAATTCAGGGGGAGACTTAATGGGGAGTCTTAACAAACATTTGTGTGTAGGGAGATAAGGCTGTTTTCAGGTTGTTTTCCTCTAACCTCTGCTTGTCCAAAGTCAAAGCCTTAGGGAGCTGAAACTCTTGAAAAGGCGTGGATGTTGCCGGTAATGGATTATTGCACTGGGAGAAGTAGGGCAGGTTAAGGCTGTGTTTTAGAGTGCATGCTGTTCGTCATGTAACATAGTTAACTTAAACAATTCACTTTTTTCCTTTTATATTATTCATTATTTATATTATTCTGTCTCTTTTTTCCAGGGATGTGCAATTTTCTCTGAATCCCATCAGAGTTTGTCATGGAGGTGATGGAAGCAGCAGGGAAAAGGGACGGAGGCAGGAGAGGTAGAATAAGTAGCCTGAGGCAAGAGATGCAGAGCAACTGAGAGAGGAAAATGTATGCATTCAGACTGGGCATTTATTTGAAAATTTCAGTGCCAGCCATACTTCATGAAGCACAGGTAGGACATGAAGAAGGAAAAGATGAGGAGTTTCATGTGAAATGACATACCTGATAATGGAGGCACAGGAGGAAGAAAGACAAATAGAGACAACTATGAATCATGGTGGAAGAAGAGTAGTAAGACTAGCAGCTGCAGAAAAAGATGAGATGAGAAGGGAAGATAGACAGATTCAGGCTGTCATCCCACAGGTCAAATCTGCTGTAGAGGCCACAGCAGTTCTGTCTGATGGATCTAAATCCCTTGAGATTCAACCCCCTTTTCCATCTCTGCCTCCCCTCAGTCCCCACCCTAATGATTCATCCACCACCTCCAGCCCTCCTGTGCCTTCACCATGATTCACACCCACTTCCCAAGTTAAATTATTGCTGCGGTCCCTTGGAAAGCTCCATCACTCTCCCTCCATCTTCGGTTATCATCAAACAAGTATATGAGCTGAGACCAGTGCATTATTGCACTGAAGAGCCCAGCTCAGCAGTTTTTATTAGACTGTGCGCATTTGTTCGCATACTCGAACTCACACACCGTTGGCTTTGATGGCACTTTCAGAGGAAGACTTTTCAATCTTAAAATGCTTGAGTGTTTACAACTGATGATGCAAAGTCGATTTACTGGAGGGCAGTGTAATTCCACAGGCAGGACACTATAAATGTTGATTAGATGAATGTTGAGTGGAATATTTAATCATCAGGGACCCATTGGTATTCTTTTCATAGCATGAAGCCTCAATGGAAAAGAGCCTAAAGCCATATACAGTTCATGTTCTCCACCATAAGGTTAGTTTCCAAACAAAGTGTTGTGATGTGAGTCATGATTATTTAGGTCAAGGTTATGATTAAGCAGGTAGAAATCAGTCCCAGATTATGTTAGTCAGGGATCAGTGTAGTATCAGACTACAAGACTTGCATGAAATGATACCAGTTATTTATCTGCTATTCACCTTGTTTGTTACACAGTTGTTTTTTGGACAGTGTTGGAAATGTGAACACAGTTTCTAAAAACCACTGGTGATGAAACAGTCTGTACATCAAATGTGAAAGAATCAGAACTACTACTGGCTGAAGAGGTCTGCAAATAAACATCTTGCCTAAACTCAGTCAGAAGATTTAAAACATCAATACCAACAAAAGCTTTTCAGTATTGTTTTTTAACTAAATTTGATAATAAAATAATCTTCGCCTGTAATACAACTGAAGCAGGTCAATGGCAGTATCCATTACCGAGTGCAGTGGTTATTTCCCTTCATGAGGTCACAAAGGGAAAGATGTCAGACTCGCCCATTTGAGCACACATTCACAAAAATAATTGGAGCAAGCAAATGAGAGACGTGACAGAATTTTCTCATTTTTGGGCCTCATACACAGGCTATGAGGACATATGTGACTGTTAGAAAACTTTTAGAGAAGTAAATTTTGCATAATATGGGACCTTTAAACATACTAGGAAGTTTTTTGTTTTGTAATTGGTACACTTCATTGATCCACACTAGATTCTTTTCTTCTTTATTTCATTGCAATATTTTATTATAATTTTTCAATTTTAGTTTACATGTGCAACTCTCAGCTGTACCTGGTTTGCAAAGGTAGGCAAAGAAATTCTTATTGTCTGATGGATTGCTATGTTTATGAAGTTCCTTTAGTCTAGCAAATAAGAGACAGAAAGCAAGAGCATTGAGCTATTTTAAGGTATGAGTTAAAACAGCCTAAGTCTGTGGTGTGTTTTGTTTTTCAGGGCTAACAGTATCACTAAATCCATGCAAACAGAGCTTGTCTGCATGGCTGGCTCGAAATTTAGTGATAAAATATGTTTATTTGTAATCTTGTTGAAACACAGACGCCCTCCAAGTCTCCCACCATAGCTACACACCCATACGGAGGGGATAATCTGGCATGTACTGGAATCCTGATTAAAGTGTCCTACACTCACCTGTCCAAGTCCAATCAGGGCCTGTGCTGATTGCAGCAGCTTGCAGCACAAGAGAAGGGGAACAGGTGGAGGAGGGGTGGGGGGCTAGCTGTGGGCTCCATAGCTACTGAAGTGACACCGTGTTGAAGCCATGGCAGGGCGGCTTGAAGCTTCAGCCCCGGGGAGGATCCATCCCTGCTCTGCTCTTCACTCCGGCCAGACGGGGTGAATCAATCATCACCAAAGATGTCAGCATCTGCCCAAGCAATTTCAGATTGGAATAAATGGCAGATGGGGATGTTGTTCCCTCTGTTTAATCAGTTCCACCAAATGTGGTTTTATCTCTTATAAAATGAAACCATCTGTAGCACGTAGGTGTAAGGATCAAGTGAGGGAGGACGGAGGGAGAGGGTGACGGAGGGAGAGACGAAAGATGCACGTGTGTTTGGAGTGTGCATGGAAATGTGCATGTGTATGCTTTTTAATGTGAGCGCTGAGTATGTGTGGTGATGGAGCGCCGAGAGAGGGAGAGAGAGATGGAACACTGTGAAACAGAAGCAGAATAGTAGGAGTGAAATGGAAAAAAAAGAGAAGCACTTATCCATTATAAAGAGGGAAATGTAATCTTTCTGCAAGCTCACACCTCCACTCTAATCTCCTCTTTCTTTCTCAAAGGAGTGCCACCCAGGGGCCATCACCATTATATCTAGACCCATCTATTTCCCTCTCCGCCTCCAGCCAGACACTGGGGCTGTAATTTGGTCCCCCAGTCCCATTTGAAGTAGCAACATCCCTGATAAATCCTTTTATTTTTAACCAGGGATGAAGCAATATACCTTTCAGAGTTTTTGCTTCAGAATTGTCTTGGTATCAGCTCAGCTTATATTTGTGCAACCAAGTGACAAAGAAGATATGCAATAAAACTTTTTAAAGAAAACCCTTTGATTTCACTTAGTTAATATTGAGTCCAAGTCTGCAACCTACACAGTGTTTTTATCATCTTCATAGCATCTGAGTAGCTAAGCTTTAGACATGTGGAGAGTGAAGAAGAGTGAAAGTAAGTAGCTAGGTGGGAGAAGAAAAATACTGTATTCCCACTTTGTATGGTCTTCACATGTTCTGGCTTACAGCTGTCATTAATGAAAGTCTGACAGGGTAATTCACTGGAGACTCTGCAGGCAAGAAAATTCAACACCTCCGGCAACACATCGTCACTCTTCTATCATTCATATCCAGACAGGGAAGGGCTTTATGTATATGTGGAAGGATTTCCCCTGCAGAAAATGTATCTGAATTGCATTTATTTCCCAAAAGAAAAAAAAAAAAAGTCAATTGCACAGACAGACATAGAGGGTGACCAATAGTACTGATTTATGAAGGAAAACAAAAATCACAAATTTTGGACATAGGAGGTTTTTGCCCGACAGCAGTGATTTGCAAATCATAATTGTTACATTTATGACAAAAGCTAATCAACAAAATATGAAAAGTATGTTAAATTGGCTTCATATTATAGGTGAACATTGACAAAAAGAATTAATCCAAAAATAAATATTGTTTCAGAGTTGTCAGTTTTGGTGGCCTCATTTCACTTTTTAAAAGTGCAACATCTGCAACCGAAGCTTCCAAACCAATACATATGCTAAAGCAAAGGATTATTAAACAAATGTTAGAGGTAAAACTATTATGTTTTTGGTACTAATATTTTTTCCCTTGAATGTTAATTGTAGCATTAGAATTCAGTTTTCTAATTCTAACCATCTTTACTGTTTCTCTGTATGGAAAAGGGTGATACCCTTTTTTAATATAAAGAGACACACCTTCAAAAGAATTAACTCCACCAGTTATTAAATTTAAAGAAATAATTTGTAAAGTGTTTCTGCTTTCAGCCCTTGCTATATTAAAGCAGTGCGTATAGCATTCTCTACAAGTTATAAAAATGTAAAACGTTTTTACAAGAGCACAAGTTTTCCATTATCATCTGGTAATAAAATGTAAAATAATAATACTAAAATTAAATGAATAAATGTTCATTATATAAATATAATCTAATTAAAGTTCTTTTAAGTGAACAGAGGACAGTGCTGCTAAACAATAAAAGTCCAACATAAAAACATGCTTTCTTCTGTAACTAACTCTTCATTCATTAACATTTTACATATGTAGAATCATTTTTTAAACATAAATCAGGAAAAAAAAATCTTACCAGTATTTGTACCATGTAACAGTGGCAGTAAAAGAAAAACATTAGTTCTTTGCTATGTTTCCAGAGGCTTTTTACCGAACCCTCCCTCCATCTTGCAGAAAGCCTGTGTCTGTCTCACACCCTGATGCGACAGGATGTATTGTGATAATTGTGAAAATGACTTAGACTCACACAGAGTGCTAAATGGTCTCCATAAGAGCCAGCTATATCTGGACAGCACAGTTCATATCCACTTTATTTTCTGGTTTTATGAATTTTTAATATTAAGGCTAAAACGTCTCACAGAAATGATGAGACCTTCCAGCAGTAGCATTCTGTACTGATGTCGAGTAATTCTTCAAGAAATATTTTTAACCTGTGAATCACCACGAAGCTTCATCCAAATGAGCAATAATAATTTATGCAGAGAATAGTTTTATAGGCAACTATGAAACTACAGGTGGTTGTTTTCTATCCGTTCAGTGAATAAGTGACACTCTTCTTCTATAAACTTTTTCTCCTTTATTTTCTGAAACTTTACTGTTTCAGAGTTGATGTGTTAATTAGACTGTGTAGAAGATGATCAACTGCACTTAGTACAGATGGCCAGTTGGACATTGTGAAGTAAATGTGACCATTAAAAGGATATCAGCTCATTTTTGGCTATCTTCATGGTTCTGTAATTATATTTATTTTTATCTTTCACTGGAGTCCCCAAGTGAGGCAAATGAAAATTAAGTGACAAAAAGAAATATCATAAACCCACGTGTTCTTTGTGAGTACGTCTTTGTTTAAATACAAAGTACATTTTTGACAGTGACTAAGTTGACTAAGATTTTTATACTAATAAAACTTTCTGAATTTGAACACCCTGTGCTGATGCACCAAATACATTCTACCCGGGGTTACGAGAAGGGAAGAGGTTAGATTAGACAAAGATTGGGTGGGCTATTACTAATAAACTATATCTATTTAAAAAGCCTGGGACCACTGCTGCAGAAGAAAACATTTACCTTTTACATTAACAGTTAGCAGTGACAGAAGAGGTACTTTAACTAGTCTGTTCAACAGGACAACGTGGTAATCAGTCCCATAGCTGAAGGACAGGAACCTGTTCTTCCATTTGCAAAGGAAAGTATTAGCTGATGGCTAGACATTCAGAGGACGCAAGATCGGAGTAATTACCTTGCAAAATCACCCTGCTTCTGTTCGGTGCTTTCTGTGTCTGCTATTCTATTTCAATCTTCACAGAAACCAATTTGGACTCCTGCAGGCTTTCAGACAGTCAGGTAAGCAACCAGGGAGGCAAGAGCTGAACAAAACGAACAGCCAGCCATACATATGGATCAGGTCGGCAGGCTGAGCATTAATGGCCTCCCACTGGAATCTAAAACACCGGCACAGGCCAGAGTGGAGCTCCTGTGGGAAATCAGAATACCAGCAGCCATTCAGGTCAGCTTGTACGTGTTCGCTGCATGTTACAGCTCCATTTTACTCCCCCCACACCCTCGCAGCCAGGGAGCCTCCTTCTCTGAGGTGATTTATACACTTGCATTCTGTATCGAGTGGAAAGCGTTGTAGACTGCTTGCTGGAACAGAACTGGGAGTCTGTTCAGAGTGGTGTATACAAGGTTGAAACACGATAGGGCTTTGAAGACTGATATATGTGAAAAGAAAATGCTGCTTTTGCTGTTGCAGAAGCAGTTTTACATCAGGTCAGTAACACTAAATCTCTGCTGTTCTAAAAGCAAAATGAAACGTGTCACACGAAGTGAAAGACAAGACAGTGTATATTAGTCAGTTATAACATAACTTATTCTAGTTAATCATGAGAAACTCCAACAAATATTTTTTAAATTTATTTGTGCTTCTTTTTTCTGTTAATCTTTTTACTTATCATCTGTTTAATTTTACAGAGCATGCCAACTTTTCCATTTTTTTTCTTCATTTTTTCTTTTTGTTGCAAATTAGTCAATCAAGCCTTAATTATTTAAAATAATTGACAATGTCAAAAACAGCAGAACATTTAGAAAATTTCCAAGGAGATTTTTTTCTATTCATTTATTTATATAACTACTACTCTCAAGTGTGTCAGACCAGTAAAATAACAGCATGATAACCTTTAAGTAATAATTAAAACTCTACATTTTTGCCTTTTAGTGCAAAGAACTACAAGTACATAATCATGATGTTTACACTGAACTATCCTTT
Source organism: Melanotaenia boesemani (assembly GCF_017639745.1). NCBI lineage: Eukaryota > Metazoa > Chordata > Actinopteri > Atheriniformes > Melanotaeniidae > Melanotaenia > Melanotaenia boesemani. The sequence goes on from NC_055701.1 coordinate 14,799,441, forward strand.
TAGAAAACATCATGAACAACCGGAAATTTCTTGAGAAAAATCTGTGCTGTTTAGATGATGTTTAGCTTCAGTCACACATTTACATATTTCATTTATTTTATTGAAAAATACAAAATCTCTCTCTCTCTCTCGCTCTCTCTCTCTCTCTACATATATATATATTATATATAGTTATTAAAGAAATATGAAGTTTGTATATAAAAAAACATTGTCTTTTTATTATAAACATAAGACACAGCTGTTTAGTTTTAGCACATTGAGTTATGTTTGTGCAAAATGCTCTAAAGTTCATTTTTAAACATTGCTGTGAGTTTTATTGATGATTTCATCAAATGTTTAAGTCATGTCTGATCAAGATTGTTCCAAAATAGCTTTGAACCACATTCCTTCCTTAAAGATGGTGGCTCATCACCAGCCCAGACTGGAGTCTAACCCAGTGGTTACAAGGTGAGAGGCAGGGTAGATTCTGGTCCATTCATTAGTTCATCACAGACTTGTAATGTAAATGTAAATTTAACAAAACAGATCCCAATGAAACATCAATAGAAACAACAGATCGAGGGGGAAAATTTCTCAAACAAGAGAAATCTCATTACTACATGCTGCAACAACACAAGTTGCACTTTGAGTAAGGGACTTACTTCATTGCAGCTTTCTGTTACTATTGTTATAACTCATGTCAGCGATTTCCTCGTCCTATAAAACAATACTGAGGTTTCAATACATTCATGTTAGTTATGGGGAAATTGCAAAAATTACACAGGAGGTGACTGACTCACGATGAAGAGAAACAGAACACCACCTCACAGTATGCCTCCTGAAATGCTGCCAGTAGTCACGTAGGGTTCATACAAAGATCCTGCCTTTTTTGTCTTTTTGCTGTTTAACTTAGCGGTTCAGTTTACATCTGAGTTTAAAGAACTTTAACCCATTTCTAGCTTAAGCCAATGTGGTGGGTGTTATGTGGAAAACAAAGGGCTTTATCTGCTCCAGTTTAAGAATGCTGACAATGTGACTGTCATAAGCAGGACTTGTGACCTTGCTGAAGTGCCTTTCCCTCCCACACACTCATATATCAATACTGTCTATGTCCTCAGTGCTAAGGCTCTTGTCAGCACAGACTTCTGACTACGGCAAAACATTGGTTGCTATTTTCTTTTGTGGTATCCTAAAGAGAATTGATTGTATAGCTATGATTGCACCATTCCATGAAAAGTACCAAGAAACCACTCAGTGTTTGAAATATTTTATTCTACGAAATATTCTGTAACAAAACACAAACACATTTTAGAGCTACAAAATACTAGAATATTCTGTAGTGGCACAATTTATGTAATTTACTTAGCAAAGATCACAACATAGACTTCATGAACAATGGAGTAAACATAAACAACTCTTTTACATCAAAAATGCCATTTGGAATTTCACAAAAATCTGTGTAGGCCCACAGTATGACACAGTACAATGTATATCCATGAAACAAAAAAATTACCTTAATTTATTTTTTTTTAAAAAACAGGGCAGGATTTCCAGTCATTATGAGTTTATCTCTGTACAATTCATTGTTGTTTTGCATATTTAAAGAAAAGAAAAGAAAAGAAAAGAAAAACCTTTTTGAGTCAATTCACCACTTGTGACTTCCGTTGTTTCAGTTTGTGACAGTTTATTCCACTGCTCAATATTAGACCACATGAATAAAAAATATTAACTGAGTCGTGAAATACTTTACAAAACTGAATCTTTTTTGAGTCTGACACTGATTAAAAACACGAGTTCTGTATCAGGCTTTTCTCTCTCTGCTCTGCCCTGTCTTTTGTAAACGCACATATGAGCACATCTATGCTTTGTTGACCTGCATCTCACTGATAGACTGACTCCTATCCTCCTTAATCGCCATCCATCCATCCATCCATCCATCCATCCATCCATCCTCATCATTGTGCTTCTCTGCTTTGTGTTCATTGCTGCTCACTCAGACCATGTGGGTGTGTTTGGATGTGTGTGCCTGCTATAGATGAAGCAGGGATGGCTGTGTCTTGATGCGGCAGCAGCAGCAGTAGCAGCAGCAGCCTGTGGAAACAAAGGCAGGGTGATTTATAGCCCCGTACTGAGAGCATAAATCACACCTGCAGCGCCGCGCCTTTAAACGCCCTGCGTCCTGACAGCATTTACCTTTTATAAATGATTGGGCTGAACCTCCCATGGAGCCTAAGCCCACAAAGCTCACTCACTCTGCATCCAACTCTTTCTTTGTTTCCCCTCTCTCCCTTCCTCTGTCTTATTTCAATTTTCTCTTGTCATTCTCTCTAGTCTTGCATCTCTCTGCTTCTGTCTTCTCCATTTGCATCTGAATTTCACCCTCCCCTTCTCCCCTCAACCCTCCTTCCTTCTATCCATCCTCACCATGGCCTCCCTTTACCTGTTTACAGGGAATGATGGGATCCTCCCAGTGGCTCCTCAGTCTGCATTCCCCCACTGTTGACATCTGCGGGGAATACAGCATATAGCTAAAGCTGTTTAAAAGGCGGCTGCACTGCCACTGAATCCACAGCCGTTAAGGAAATGAATGTGTCAGTCTTGGCCCTATCTGCCTTCCTCATGACCACTTTTTTTTTTTTTTTGTGAGGAGGAGGAAGTGTGATGGGATACACACACATACACACACTTACACACATAGAGCCATACCTGTGTATCATTGAGGAAATGTGAGGCGGGGAATACACAGCCCCAGCTGCAGGAGTGTGGCTACAGATAAAGGTGACGTCTTGAGGCCATTACTTATCCAGCACAGCAGCAAAGGTTTGCAGATATTATACCTGCTGTCTCCACATAATAGCTCTCGGTTGGAAGCCACACAAACACATTTGGATACACAAACAACGCACGCACACATGCAAACGAAACAAGCACAAACAGTGTGGTACGCAGACAGGCCCACACGCAAATATACATGAGTTTTCGCCGTTAAATCTGCACACATACACATCGGCACACACTGCGATACCTCGCCTCACTGAGTTAAAACAGATGAAAGAGCTGCTAAATGAAATTTGACTCAACAGTTTAAAATACAGCACTGCGAGCATCAGTAGAGCAATATTTCTCAAAGCTGCTGCAGTAACAACCAGCAGGAGGACCTCGATGGAGGTTTGTTTTAAGCGTTTGCTGTTTCTTGAGAAGTCTGAATGACTGGTCCAGATGAGTGTTAACAGTTGCAAAGTGTTGAAATTTCTTGAAAGCAAATTAATCTTAGAAAAGTTAGCAACTACTATTCAAATGACTTCATTTGTTATGGAAACTAAGTATCAGTTCTTAGCTCATATACAGTAAATGTGTAAAAATTGAGCAAAAATATGATAAAATAAAATAAAACTCTTTACTATAACAATATGAATGATTCTACCTTTCCTGTAAATCATGTACAAATTATAATCTTGAAAAGGAAAATCACAGATCTTTATTTTACGCATATTTAAACACAGCAAATTAAATCAGCTAACTTCCACCTTAAACAGAAAGCCTCTCATCACATCCCTGCTAAACCTCCAGCATGCACAGTGGATTTATACCATCCATGCATTAACGCTTCATTTAGTCCCAATTCCATCTGTTAAATCCTTACACACTTGATCTTCTCCCTCTTGCGCTGGGTTCTCATACAGTTCCAATTTTTTATGGCAGCAAATGAAAAAGAGGGACCAGGACAGACAAGATGAATCGAAACCCAGCCAGTCATTTCAGCTCCAGTTTGAATGTGACAGTTGTTCTTTGTATTTGCGTTGGACGGTCTACAGTGGAAACCAGAGATGCCCTGCAAATGTGAGCTATTCTGCTGCCAGGATGCCGCTTGTTCTACTGTAACTGAGCAGGAGTCTGCTTGTGTGGAGAAAATAAAATACCAGCACCCTTGCAGTGAATAAAGCTGTGCAGACATTCTCAAGGTCTAAATAGATTCTTTTAATTTATTTATTTCTAACAGACAATTAGAGTGTATGTTTTCAAGAATTATGCTCAAATATGGTTAGTGCTGTTTTGTGAAGCTGAAAGAATGTTATGCATACTTTTATAATGCTAATCAGCAGGGCGGGAGGTGAAGGATGACAGCTAGTCGTGGAAGCCAGCAGATAGACAGACTTTTGTGGAACATTTAAACTAAAATGACTCACTTGGTAAGTAAAAGTGATAATTTCCTTCAAGAGGAAAAACAAACTCAGACGTTACTTTCCTCTGAGAACAAGTTCTGCGGAGGCTAATCTCAGGCAGTTACTAGTATGCCCTCGGCTGGTCTTGCAGAGAAGCCTTGCATGTAGCAGACCTGACCTCTTTGTTGAAAACTACATTTCGACAAGGAGGAGGACATCCACTCCCCTGAACCTAACCTCGCTTTGTTTGAGGGATCAGCAGAAGCAATGGTCCACACTGTAACAGCACTCACACAACCCACCAACAACTTATTGTGCCCTGGGTTAATTGGTTTGATTGTTGCACCGGGCTAAGGTGGATTCTATGGAGGACTCCAGGCCATGCAGTCGCAAGGGGATAAGAAGCTTTCAGATGGTACTAATTAACTATTCATAGGAGTCTAACCTTCTGCCTAAAGAATGTGTTTACCTCATCCTCATTACCTGCTGGAAGATCTCCTTTTATAGTGGCTGAAAACCTTTACAACCTCTTGAGTAAAGGTTTAACTATTTTAGCTATGCCATCTAATTAATGTCAACCTCCCTCCATCTGGTCCAAATACACAAGACATTTTTTTGGCATAACAAAAATAAATAAAATATTCAACATGAGTCATCTGACAGAATGAAAGCTTGACAGTATCACCCTGCCAGACCCTCACAAAATAATACAAATGGGCCGTACAAAGCACAAATGAACCCTGTGACTGAATATATGAGAGAACCAGATACATTTAATACAGGGCTTCACCTGAAGAAGTTTAAAGCACTTCTGCTTTACTCAGATAGTAGCATTTGGGGTATTTTTATATGTCTCTATGAGACTTTTGTCTGAACTGTCTGAATCTGAACTCAGATAAAAGCACCATTCATGGCTCTTTCAGTAAGAAGAGTGTGTTTTAAGATAAAAAAAAAACAGCGCACACACAAATCAAGAGCTGTTTGAGCTTTATGCTTATTAGCTTGGAAATACTTCTTTTATCAAGGAGTGACTCCTCTTAAATCACTTTCTAGGGAGTTTCTGGCCTATCAGGTAGCTCATGCAATCCTGCATGAGCCAAGATTGTCTGTGAATGACTAAGGTGCAGCTGCCCTAATCCAAAGTGCTCTTTACCCATTAATGAGATAAATTATGTGGCTGCACCCTATCAGAATCCAAGGCCTACAGAGCACCTCACTGTGCCATGCAGTGCTGAATCTCAAGGCATGCTAAGAACGGTGTGCCCTTAAATGTCAGGTCATCTTAACCTCAACCTGTGCCATTTCAGTGTGAGACCTTGCAGCATGATGGAGACTACAACTCCCCCAGAATAGCTAATTTTACAAGCAGCAGCAGCAGAAAGAAACAAATTTATCAAAATGCTTGTATTCAATCATTCTTCCCAATACAGCACTGCAGGAGGACAATATTTGTATGATATTTCTGGCTGTTTACAATAAGTGTAATCCACCCCCCATCCTCCTTTATAAACTGCACCTGCAGGAGTCCCAAGTCCTTCACTATAGCTGGTGTACATTATGTGGCCTAACATCATAGGTAAAGAAATATATAAATAAATATAAACACTGGCTCCGGAACATGTTTTCCCCCTCCCTCCCATCCCTACACTGAGAAGTAATGAGGGGCTACCTGTAATTACAAGCAGCTGCTGTCTTCCCTGACGAACGCTAATTGCCAATAATGATTTTGGAGAGCTGTAAAAATTCACCGGCTGACGCTCTCTCTCTCTCTCTCTCTAGCTACCTCTCCCTCACTCTCTGTGGTTTGAAGAGGCAGACAAGGAGAATTAAAGGAAAGAAGAAGAGCGAGAGAAGTCGGTGGGTTTATCTCCTCCGTTCCTGTGTCACTGTCTGGAGCACAGTTCATTTCTTTTGCTGACCTATCAGAACCCTTAGTCACTTGTTTGCCATCCCTCTTCCTCTCGTTCTCTGTCACCTGTTTGCCATCTCCTTCACTGGCTGATAACAGCTTTATCAGAGTTGTAATGTGCAGGTGGAAGTTTAAAGGTCCCATATGAGAAGGAACAGAGGGGGAGTGTAGACAGAAAAGCTTAGGTGAATGGGTGATGTGCCTAATAAGCTACATGCATAATTAAAAGACAACTATGGCACTAATTAATAAATGCTTGTGTTTGGCTCCATGTTGTAATGAAGACGGCATCAGCATGTCAGAGTGTGTCTGAGGGAAACTGAATTAGTCCCCAAATAGTGGAGAGGATGAGTGAGGAGACTTTTCAATGAATACATATATATGTACATTTACATATGTAAACATTTTTTTACACTGAAATTTCTTAAAACCACAGAGTCGTATAATTTCAGCATTTTTTAGCACTGAGGGAAAATGAACATGTCCACAATTCATCCTGCATGGTGCCAGAGTGACGGCATTACCAACAAGCAAACAGCCAACATTAAAGAGCAAGAGGGTTGTGAGCAAAGAAGCCCAGACTTCCATCAGAAAGTTCGCATTGTACAGCCAATGATTTCTCATTTTGTTTCTTTTTGATGCCACAGTTCTTGGTGACAGTAACATGTCGCTCAGAAATGTAAAAAAAGCATCACCTGACTGCTGACATCAGGATCCCTGTTGTCACATTGTATGCACAGGCCAAACTATACCGTACCATTTTTAATGGGTGAACATTGTTCAGTCTTGATCTTCTTTTATCCATGACTATGTAGTTTTTTGTGTTAAACCCAAAGAGTTTGTTGCCTACACCTAACCAAACAGCAATTGATAGTGAAACAGAAAATAAACAAATGTCACACAGGACGTAACAGTACGTAAACTTTAGTTACTCCTACAAAATTAAATACAAATAAATGTTTTATATGGGAGAATAGATAGCCAAACTTTTTCCCTGCCTCATATTAAATACTTTCTCACTGTTTAAAAGAGTTGCGTTTGTTCAAAGCGTTAATATGTCTTCAGCATCTCAGATATGTAAATGACTTTGACATAGATGTTTTGATGCCCTGTGAGTGACATGAAAATGATTACATAGCCTAAAAAGCCTGCAAAGATTTTCACTAAGTCCTCACAGAAAGGCATCGCCCTCTGGATATAAACTGTTCAACAGATTTTTCATATCTCTAAGATACTTACAGCTATGCATAATGAGTGTTGTGGTATTTCGATTGAGACTGTGGAACATCGGTCATCATTTTAAGCCTTCCCTATCTTTCCTCAATCCACTGACCCTAAAAATGGCTCTCAGTTTGAAACAGAAAGCAGAAAAATGTGCCGCCTGTGCTTTTCATCTTTATCTGCTCAGGTATAGAGCGCTTTCCCGTCACAGTGATAAGTGTTCGACAACGGAGTTAGCAAACATGTTGATGGGGCTGGTCAACTGCTTAAAGTCCACACATGAAAGAGTTTGTTGGTCAATTTTATAGCACACATAACTCCACACCTCTGAGCTGTTATCTAAGGTTATAAACCTGACAAAAAAAACTAAGTTCTCACCATTCATAACACTTTTATTGACTGCCCTCTCTGAGTTGTTATCAGATAATATGCAATTAGTGAATCCCTTTTATCTCAAAAGGTATTACTGTTTTTGTTGACTACCCAGGGATGACTCACTCTAATGTAAGTTCATGCACAATACAAACTCCATTAAAGGTAGAGGGTGCTGACAGCACAACAGGTAAGTCAGGAAACATTGTCTCCAGACAGCATTTCTTATTTATATCTTTTATACTCTCAGAAAAATAATAATCATACTGTCAATCAAACAAGAAGCCAAAAAGAAATCCATTCACAAATCATTTTTTTGGAAATTCAAAATAGTTTCTTTGAAACGAATTTGATATTGTTTTATAAATACAGATCCATTTTAAGTTAAATCTAAAGGCCCAAAAACTGAAAGCAATAAAGATTAGATTTAAACTTTGGACCCACAAAGTTTCAAATGACAAATTACCCCTCTACCCCCTCCACCACTTAATGCACTTACATCATTTCTTTTATATTACTGAGCATTTTGTACAATATAAAGTGGTATTTTCCTTTAATTGTAACATATCATATTTTCATCATTCTTAATTTCTTTTCAATTTCCCACTTCATTTTATCAAAATCAAAGATAATTAGTTATAATTTAGAGTTAAATTCTCAAACATAAAACAATTATAAGAACAGAAAGGTTTTCATGTTTAATTAAATAAAAAATGTTTCTGTTTGTTTGGAATAAAATCACGTTTCTGCTTTATTTTACTATGGGTTGCACTAAAAATAAAAGGTAGCTGCCTACTTTTAATGTACTGAATCACCAGTTACCTCATCTATAACATGGTTATTCACGCTCCACTTTTATCAAGAACTGCTGGTTTTTATGGATCTGTGTGGTTTCATGAAAGACCTCTGAACACCCTGAACTGTGGGAATCTCTTGCAATAAAAGGTGCTCAAACACTGTCTTATCACTGCTCCCTTGAATGGTCTACATGTTTATTGTTATGCATTCATTACGCTGTTAATTGTTATACGAGTCTGACTTCCTTTTCTGTGAGAAAATTGTTATGACATTGACTCACATTGGTGCCATAATCTGCATAGAGGTTTTAATCTCATTTTCAAAAGCAGAGAAGAATATTACTTTGAGCTTTTGGGAGGTAATAAAATGAGATTTCACTGTTTAACTGTTTTGCTTCTTTCATAGCGCTGCACATTATAAAAGCACCTGTGCCCAACTTCTTCCCTCATCATTTTTCTTTCTAAGACAAGCAGTAAAAAAAAACACTTGAAATATGTTAACTGGTTGAAGAGTTCAGATAAGTTATTGCCTTTTAGTTTAGTGCTGCAATGACATATTCCTTGTAACATTTAGCAGTTGGTAAAAATTAAATTTTGTTTTTCCATTTAGCTAGTGTGTACCTCAGTATATATATATATATATATATATATACATATATATAGATATAGATATAGATATAGATATAGATATAGATATTTTTATCTTTTATCTTTGCAGATGCATATGTAACAGACATGTCTGCCAAGTTCAGATTTTTTGCAGAAAAAAATTTTACTTACATTTTACAATAGTTGAAAAACATCTTAATATATAAAAATTTGTAACATTTAAAGCAAACTCCCTCATCTGTTTTTAAGTGGGTGCAAAACTCTGAACAGTCTGATCCAGTTTGGGCTGATTCCCTGTAGCCAGCTACTTTGGGTTTGAATATGCTGCCTGATATTTGGTATGTAATAAGAGGCCTGCAGCCTTTCCCTCTCAGTGAGCAGTAAGGGCCTGTCTTCCTGATAATACCATGCATGGATAACTGAGTGAGACGCCATCAGATACTGAACCAGCAGGCTTAAGGGAAATGAAATTTATTTGGAGGCAAGAGAGTGAGGGCGGCTAGCAAAGCGGTGAGGATAATTGAAACTGGGAGCGCTCAGTTGGGGAGAGAAATTGAGATGTTGTCACCAAGTCCTCCTTATCATCATCAGGACCAGTGTGCAAAAGCAATTAAAGAGGCAAAAGGAATATCTGAAGTTATGCAGAATCCAAGAGAGCAGAATGCAAGTCAACAAGGTGCCCAAAGGACCCGCAAACTCACACACTCAGGCTGTGACAAGACGATTCAAAGACTAGAAATTATAGATTGCAGTTATTTACTTCTTTTTTACAGATATCTTGCAGTCTGAAAATTGTTTTTAATTATTCTTGGATACGACATGGACATATCCTAAATATGTTCAATACTTAAAAATGAATGTTTTTGTTTTTTTGCATGTTTTCATGGCTGATAATTGCATTCGCTATGTGTGGCCCAGAATGTGATTTCACTTTTACAGTTAAAAATAATAATTGGCCAAAGTGAAATTATGTACAATGATGGCAGAAGCCCATGCCAAATTGCTCTCACTGTGATACCATATGAGAGACTGCGGGTGCAATTTGTTTTTTGTTATTTTATCCCTTTTGTTTTGTTTTTAACTGGAATCATAGTATAGAAAATTAAAGTTGTACCTAATGATAAAAAGTGGCCCTACTTTATTTAAAAATATTTTCATTTTTTTGTATTTAATTTTGATCATATCCATCCAGTTAACAATTCCACTGAGGTTATTTCACGATTCACCTCAGCTAAATGACTGATCAAACATGAAAATCAGTTTCAACAAGTACAGAGACTGTTCAGTCTCTTTTTTCTTTCTTTTTTTGCACACAGTAACAAAGTGGAACAATGATGACGGTTTTACAATCTTTCATATTCCCATGTTGGATTTTTATGATGTTCTGGCATACCTCAATAGGCTAAATCTTGTCATTTCCTTTCTCCAAATAGAATTTCTAAGGGGATTTAAATGGGCCAACTATGAATGATGCCATGGGCAAGATCGCTTAAATTACCAACAATGTGGAGAAAAATGAGTCTGAATGCGGACAAGCGCCATCGGGGGGTTTGAAGATGTGGGTAGACTGATGCACTTTCAGAGACAATTCATCAAAAGCCTCTTTTCTCTTTCTCCACATACACCGGCCATCTCTTTCTCCCTCACACAGGTTAAAATAACCTCAATGTTGATATCTTCCAATTAGAAAAAGATCATATAGCTTCACTGATTTCTAGCTACAACCAACAGCAGCATTGGTAGGTGACAGAAATTTCTAATAAGAGAAATTTTAAAATAGCAAACAAAAAAAGAGATAGCAGAATGGGAGGATAACAAAGAAAGAGCGGGATGAGTCAGAGAGAATGAGAACAAGGGAGCGGGTGAGAGGAGAAGAGCAGACCGGTGGTAGCTCGGTGGGGGGGCCCATAGTAATGAACAGGTGGTGGGGGGAAGAGAAGGTTAAGCCTGTTTCTGTGGGTGTCGCTGGAACCTACCCCGTGCTGTGTGGACAGATGTGTGGACGGGCCGCTAGCTAGCTCTCACTGTCTCTCTCCCCTCCTGCCTGGCCAGTGCTGCCAAAGCCCACTAGCTTCTGCTGAAAAACTCACTCATTTATCCGCCTTTGTTCTCTGTTATTTTTGGATGAGTAAAATTTTACTCTCTCCACGGAGAATCACATTCCTGTCTCCCTGTCTCGTTAGCTTCTGTCCATGCACGATACACAATAATGTGACATTTGGGAACACTGGGATGCTTGGTTCTGTTGTTTCGTTGCCACTTTGAATGTTGTCTGCCTGTGGCATATTGTAAGAACAATTAGGAGAGTTAGTTGCCTTTGTTTGAAAATCCAGGTGGTTAAGGGAGCCCCAGACAGGTACTATTCTAATGAACACAGACGCTTATACTGTTGTTGCTTCAGGCCTGTTGACAGCAAGAGAGAAACAGGATGTTGTCACTCAGATCTTCCACTGACTGTGTGTCGGTTGCTTGTGAGTGAGTCGTTTTACTGAGGGCTGTATGTGACAGGTGTTTCCTTGTTTGTCTATCAGACTGGTTTTACATCATCAGCTTTCGAGGGATGATTTAGAATTTATCAATGCAGGACCCAGTGGAAGGAGCCGGAGTTCAAACTCTCTAGATAATCTAAGTAATCAAACTGTCATTTAGTTAGTTCTTCAAAGCACTTCCTGCTTCAGAATGGGGAAAAAATAGTAAGAGAACTGTGTTTGTGTGTCTTAGGTAGAAATCACCTGTGTTGGCACAGCAGAGTCTGTATTTTGTCAGTGCATACAGATCTGGTCTGCACCTGTTGTCAGACACACACAAGCAAACGCACACACCAGATGAAAATCAGTTGACAGCATGGCCAGCCTCATCAGATGTGCCCACTCTTGTTCCGTTCATTAACGTCCAACCGAAGGCGGCTGGCCTGAGGCCTACTGCTGGTCCCATTGGCTAAACAGCACCCCTACAAAGCAAACACAGGGAGATAGAAAGTGATATTTAGATATGCAGGCAAAAAGGAAGATAAGGAAACAAAGTGAAGCACAAAGGGTCCAAAATGTGATTCTTTAACAGAAAATTTGAATGCGGCAAGCAAAACAAGAGAACGAGATTGGCAAGCAAAGCCCAAGCCTCGGTTTTGGGGGTCAGCTGGGAATTTTGGATTGGCGTTGCCTGTATGACGCCTACACGCTCTGCCCATCCTCCCTGGGATGCCAGCGCCACCTGCTTACATTGTGGATGGCAGCTTTGTTGCCCAGCAGGAGGGCTGGATAGACGGACTCACAGACAACATGTTTCGGCTAGTTTGTTTGGAAACCTGCGGCCGCCCAGCCAGAGAGAGGGAAACTTTGGGAGAGAGGGGTGAGGGAAACAGAGACAGAAACAGGAAGAGGAATAAATAGTTTGCCACATCTCACTCCTCTGACTGGTTAGACATGTAACAAACAGTGACCTGGAATGACCTCAATGTCCAATTACTGAGATTTTCTGGTTCATTATTGAGCAAATAAAGAAATAATCATACTAACCCCCTACAATATTTGTCTCAAACTACTCTTACATACAATAGTTCAAACAGAAATGAGTGAAGGAAGTGATTTCCCAAAGCCTGTAATTTAGTGTGAACTTTTACCACCAAGTCAGCATCTGAAGTGACACGAACCTGGAAGAAAACACTAAAACAAAATCATTGCAAACGTCATCGCCAGCACCTGCTTTGTTTCATCATTTTCTTCAACCTCTATCTTTTTATAATTAGACAGAGCAAATGAGGGGATGCTAAAGAAATCATCCTGTGTATGCTGTATTTTAAAGAGGAATTGTAAAACTATTTGAGAACAGCAGTGGAGCAGATCTTTCTGTTTTTCCTGAGGTAAGGGTGAAGAAGGTGTGGGCAAGACTAAGTGAGACAAGAGAGTGTAAGGACTGGAAGGGAAACCACCTGCGGAGGAGCAGAGAGCGTTGGGGCCGGAGGAGATGAAAGAGCGAGGTTTTGATAGCTTCCTTCAAAGCCCCTCCAAAAAGGGTAAAAGTATCCCGGAAGACACACACAACCACACACTCTCTATATCTAGAAGTAAGCATCCGGTGTCAGAGGAGTTTCTGAGAAAGCACTCTGAGGTATCTGATCTCTTCTTTTTTTTCTTCTTATAAACAAAACACTTCTCTCTTCAATAGAACAGTTTGTTTCTTTTGTTCTTGAAGCAACTCCTAGACAGGAAATCAAGGCCATGAGATGAAGATCATTTAGTTTCCTTCTTTGTCTTTCTATGAGGTTTAAGTGCTCCTACGCAATGTCACACCAGCCTTCAGCAATATATTTTAGGACTCGAGAGGGAGGATGTTTACATTGATGATGAACTGGCAAGCAGTTTTCAAACATAAAAGAAGTTGCTCGTCAGTTTTAGCCTCAACCTACTTATTTACTTTACATCCTGTCCTTTTGCAGGACTGCACCAACAATTTAAAGAAAAAGAGGGAGGAGAAAATTGCAGCTTTATAATTCCTTTTACTTTCAAGTTAATATTCATGCACGGGCACCACAAGTCTAATCAATCATTAATATGCCACTAGATGTAACCTCTTAAAACTCATGCAGACACTCTCACATATTCACATCAAACAGAAAGGTCAAAACACATCTGCAAGCCTCCATTAGATATGGAGGATGATACTTTAGCAACCTTCTTTGGTCCTCTTATGAATTCAAATATAGTTTATTAGCATGAAGGAGTGTGAGTCTGAAAAATCTCATGGTGAAAAATGTCTTCAGCTTAATAAATGCAACAGAAATACATGATTACAGTAATAACTGTTTTTTATCACAATATCAACAAGTGCAACATCAATATTACAGAGCTAAACATCTATTATATCTAAATATTTATGAGGGCCGCATTCCACTACATAGAAGTTCTTTTCTGTGCATGTCCTCCAACCAAAAAAACATGTCTGGGTACAGAATGTATGAGAATGAAGCTCTTATAATTACACCTGAGGTTTGCGCCACATATTGCAGTAATTGTTTATATGCAAGTAATTTCATAATCCTAGTATTCAACAATGCTATTACGTACTGTATTTTTTATAATATTAATATTCTGCACACTATAAAATATGTGTGAAAATATACATTAATGCACACAATGTATATGGTTCAAAGTTATGATGTTGAAACTAAATATTTGGATCTGAGGAAATAACAATCCTGTTTTCCTCAGTATCCTAACAGTCTTTATCCTGAAGTTCCATGACCCTAAATTAATGATTAAAGTATTTTTTTCTTACATGACAGGGGTCTAAATGCATCTAGCTTGTCTCATAAAAAGAGATGTGTAAGAACCTTAAAAAATGTTTTTTGTTGGCTGTTGCCAATGATGTTGACATTTCACTGTAATGAAAATGTAAATACACATCCAGGGTGTGTTGGTAAGAATATATTTTTAAAAGAAGTTTGTAAAAATGTGTGAACAGTACAGAAACTGTACTTTAAAGATGCAGAGAGTACATTTGTTTTAAGGCCACAAAATTTAGCCCCTGAGCCAAGGAGCATCAGTCAATGTTGTATCATGCAGTGGGGAAGATTTTCCCGCCACTGGCACTGAAGAAAATCACTTTACTAAAGTAATATGAAAATTGAAGGATTTTTTTGTTTTATATTTCCTTTCATTTTTAGACATTTTATTAAATTTTCTTATCATGGACAACCTGTTCAATGACATTTAAAGATAGATGCAAAGGTATTCTCTGGTTATAAATTTAATCAAGAATGTAACAGGAAAAAGTAAAAATTAACACATTATTACATATAATAATAACATGACAATTATATGTTTTTGCATGCCTCTCTGTTGCTCATAACTTTTTAAAAGACTGGCAATGTTTGTTTCTATCTGTTATGACTCCAAGCTGCTGTCAACACTCTGGGCGTCAATTTAACTCCATAATCTTCCCTCTTTGTCTCTAAGGAAAAAACTCAAATCATAAGAAATGAAATAAAGCAGACAAAAGATAGATGAATTGATATTGTGAGTGAGAGCGTGAGAGCAGTCAAATCACATAGCACTGCAGGAAGTCTTGATCCAGTCAATCATAACAGTCAGCCTACTCAGCTTCCTGCGCAGCAAATGAGATTTTCTGCCTCTTCTCCCTCGCTGATGCGACTTTGAAAGGGGATGTGGGAATAATATGCATTATTACTTTTATCCAATGTAAGTGAGGCAGGCCAATAATTGTGCAATGCCGGAGTTTTATTGTTCCCAGCTGCTGTGATCATTACTAAACGTCAAAGAGATGCAACATTTCCTGTCGACTTAACGACAGTAATCACTTCCCTCTCCCTGTGTTCTGTCTCCTCTCACTCCACTGAGTACTGCGCCACCCAGCCCAGCCCTGCGAGGTGCGGAGATGAGGCTTCTTCATCATCTTTATTGGATTCTTCCTGCAAACCAAATCATTGTAAACACACACTGCATCACTTTCCCATATTTTCTCATATAGACTGACTGCCTCACTGCAGCTGCTGGAATTATTGACTAATAATAAACTTCTACGTCCGTTCTCAGAAAAGTCCCTGAGCGAGTCACAAAACCTGCTGAACTGCACCTTCGCTCCACTGTTGATGCTAAGCTACAAAATATACATGGTGATGTGGAGGAGCTCTGTGAAGATTTTTACCTCTCTTTTTTCTTTCACCTCATTTTCCTTTCTTTACCCCTCTCTGTTTGTCAGGCAGGTGAATGGCCTGCAGACAACACACCAACAAACTCACTTGTTTTCCAAAAGGTGTTTTTTTTGTCTTTTTATTTTTTTTTAAGTTGGCAGAAGCTTCACAGGTATCCCAACTGAAGTGAGAAGGAGAGAAAAAGATCTGAGGGACACTGTGACACTGTAGTGAGTGGTACATAAGGTGCACATTAGGTGCTGGGGGCAGAACACAAGCTTTGGGGAATCATGTCTTCTTTTGTGAGATGAAAATAAAACTTCCCTGCTGTTTTGAGGAATAAAAAAAATTGGATGTTCTTATTTACAGCACTGTCTAACTGTATACAATGATTTGCAAAGGGCTTATAAAGTTTCTTTGAAAATAGCTCCAAAACAATGTTGACGTAGGATTTGTTTGTTTCTTTGTCTTTTTAAGGCTATAAATATTTTTAGTGCATCGCTGATCTGAACTATAGAGAAAAGTCTTTGCCCTAAAACCTCACTTAGCATTAATGATGCTTTAATGGATGTGCAAGTCACACATGGCATGTGCACTAATGTACACATATAACATCATGGATGCTAGCTGAGCTTTTTTCTAAAAAGTTAGTTGGGAGGATGTGGCATCCATTTTTTAAAAATTCACATTAAAATCAAAGCATGGCAGTTTTCCACCTTGCCTTAGTCCATCTTTAAGAAGAGCTATTGAACTTTGGCAGGTTTTCTCAGTGAGACATCCTCTAAAGACAGATAATTCTGCATCTACCTTGCATCCTTCCTGTAACCTGAGCTTTCTGTGTAGTTAGTAAAAGTTAGTCCAATGTTGACGCTGGACTTATGTCTCTCTTTTCCCTCTTTCTCCAATAATCTCTTCTGGCGTTTCTTTGATGAATCAGTCACGGTGCCTGTTTAAAAACTGCCGTGTATTGATATCCAGATGCTGGCATGTGATGCAGTGCTGTAAAGTGACGAAGTGTCCTGGAAGATCAAGTAGTGAAATGGGATTTCTCAGCCTTGGGACGCTTTTGCGAAAAATGACTCCATAAATGTACATGATAAATGTCTCTGTGCTGTCAAAATGAGTCAGAAACACATTTTTAAATCTGAAGTTACATAATGCTACTTTTAATGAATTTGTAAATATGAAAGTGGCAAATCTTGTTCATATGCGTTTTCTTTGCATAGTGAAGTTTGTAGATGCAATAATCAGTTTTATTCACTAACAGTAGTTATCAATGTCCTTACATTGAGACTTACTACAACAGAATTTACAACACAAATTCTTTGCAATTATAAATTGAAAAAAAGTTGAACTATGTGCCCCGAGACAAGTCTTTCAAAGACATCACACATATCAGTGAGATGTTTTGTAGGGAGGTTTTTGTGCATTTATTCATTGTATCTTATTCTTATTCCTGTGCCACAACAGAACGTATCCCACCCCCATCCACATTTTCCAAATGTGGCACCATATTGAAAATTAGCATATGTTTTAAAAAATGTTATAGAATTGCTGAATTTAAATATTACACACATCTGCACCACTAATACTGTAGGGTTTGAATGATTTCTAAATAATTTCATCATGTTTAATTAACATTTCACACAGTTCTCCAACTTCTCCAACATATTAGCTTTCTGTTCATTAGGATGAGTTGCATCTGTAATTTTATTTAGATTTTTTTTTTTCATCAAAATCTCACTTTAAAAAAAGAATCTGTTATATTCTGTAGACCTTTTTGCTCTGATACAGCGTTGTCTAAATCTACATGTGTTACAATTAAAACTACTTCTAATCCATCTGAACTGCTGCAAATCTTTGATGGGCACAGAGCATTCTATCAGAAATGTCATAGCACTTGCACTCAACACATAAACACATTTGTCCCCTAAAAATGCTAAGGGTACCATCGTCCATGGGAGGCACCACAAACAGGGAGAAAAAATTTAAAAATTAAACTGTTTTAAACCAGTGCTATTAATACTAATATTTTAAAATATTGCATATTAGTGTGTTACAGCTAAATAATGGAAAGGCATTTCCTCTGGGTTGCTGGCTGCCTCACTGCACTCTACCTGTCCTGTGTGAGGGTGGGGCGCGAGTCAAACGGCAAGTTGTCTTACTCTGACCGGACATGATTCCAGTAGGTCTACAAGTGTAAAACAGTCCTGCCACCAGGAATGATAAGGGGCCCCCGTGTATACCCTACCTCAGTACAGCCCAGTCACAGCAGCAGGACTGAAGGTTTCGCCAATAGGCACTGAAAAAAGTTATGTAAACTCCAGTTTATTTAAACCTACCAGACATCTACAATGGTACAAGAATATTTCAGTGGGATTTCCATCATATGCAACAGCCATATTGATATTGATTAGAGATGACATTAAAATTTACTTTACATCAAGAAAAACTAGAAGAGTAAGACTGTACAGTGAGTTAGTTGAGGTGTTGTTGAGGCCTCTATTATAATCAACATACAGCTTCCGGCGTTGGAATCACAGTAAACAGCGATAAACCAACAGTTCTCTGATTTCTCTTTGTAATACTCTGTACACTAGTTAGTGAGTCGTGTGGCGTTTGTGCTAGTTCACTTGATTTTATGTTCAGTATTTTTATTTTAGATGGAAGAAAAAACATCTTCTATGCAATACATTGTCTGAATTATATTTTAGATTGTGTCACTTGTTTCTTTAGTTTTATTTGATGTTTTATTTTCTACTTGAAAGAAAGGAAATCTTGAATACAAACATGCAGCTTCTGTCTATAAAAACTGATGCAAAATTGAATATGATACAAGGGGGTGCCAACTAATATCTTGCCTAGGGCAATAAATTGGTCAGGGCCAAGATAAACACACACACGTACCTTACTTCTGTCTTATGGTTTGCTGGGAGAAAAGGGAGCTCTCTTATTCTAATAAAAAACATTTGTTTGCATCACATCCATTCCCCCTCCTCGATATGTGTATTAATTTTAAACTTTTGCCTGCCTTTTGATCTAGGCTGTGGATTGTAGTCCTGCCTGCTGTCCTGTTCCCAACGCCCACATATGGGGTGCAAAGAGAATTATTCATTGTTTTTACCACACAACAAAAAGGGTTTGAGCTGAAAGAGCAGCTGCCTTCACATAGTTAATTTAACATAGGAGGTTCCCTGCTGCTCTGATGATTGGAGGCATCCTCTTCATTGCCTTTCTATGAAAGAGGTGCACTTATTAAACATAGATGGTGGTGAAAATTAGACAAAAGCTTCAGATATCAGATCAAACTGTTAGTCATTGTCAGTAACATAATTAAATACAGCTACAGAAAAGTTTAGAAAACTTCATCTAAAAATTCAACAGTTAATAATGATTTATGCTTTTGAGTAGTGTTTTTAGGGGATTTGATATGTCTGTCCATTAATACTGCTAAATACATGATTAGTAGAGCATAAAAAATATTTTAAAAAAATGTATAAAACTTGGAGAATGTGAATATTTCTGTTGATTGGAAATAGCAAACATATTACAAGGCCTGCACCATAAAAAACCATTAACAAAAAAGAAAAAAAGAATGCCTCATGATATTCCAACACAAAGTTAGAAGACTGAAAACCTTTCTCTGGTTTCTGCTGATTGAGAAAGGACATACTGTGGCTGGTGCATCACTACAGTGTACTACAAAAAAGAAGAGAAGCGGCTGAAAGCCTGTGCCAGATATCTTCATGCACCACTGATTGCAACTACTTGGCCTGATTTTGGCCTGGACCAGCCTTACGCTATTGTGTCCCAACTCACTTTCCAGTTCCCCGTGCCTGCTGCCACTAACCTATTACTTGGATTCAGTGCCCAGTGGTGGGTTGACCTGGAGTCCCACGGGCTTTCACACAGCCCACAGGAAAGATTTATGCCAAGCTTTAAAGATGCGCACCGGTGTGCACCATCAGCTGTAGGAAATTATCACAAACATCCTAACAACAAACAACAATACCCAGTCAGGAAACTGTTATTTTCTATTTAGTTTACATCAATGACAATAAAGTTAAATGAAGGGTAAAGTCCGAAATACTGAGTTCCCTTCATTAAACAAGAGATTTTTCAAAAGATATGGCAACTGTGCACCCTTCAGCCGAAGCAACAACCCAGCTGTGACTTCAGTCCATCATGGAGAATGAATCAGTTGTTCAAGATGTCAGAAAGTTTGATGCTACACACTCCCAGGAAGGCAACATCTTGTAACTTCACTTCTTATTCTGTTCCTGTGCCAGACTCTTTCGTGAGCCAAACTAGGAAATGAGACTCTCTCTGAACCTGGTAGACTGAACAGAATGTGAGAATTGACAGGTATGGAGCATCTGCCAAACTGAGGCGTCCTGCCTCTGCCATCCCATCACACTCAGGATCAATCTCCATGACTCACTGAGCTCATATCCACATGCTGCTTTTTATCAGCCTGGAAGTTAATGTACAGGTTAATTATCCAGGCAACTCTGTTTGGAGAAAACAGAGTCAGAGCCAAGTGTGGTTTGTTAGGCCAGCACTGTTGTTGTCAACTGCAGTATTCTTGACATACCATACCTCTAAGCTTGTGATAAATCAGTTGATAAAATATTAGTATAAAATGCAAGCCTGGCAATTTGATGGCCTGGACAAATGAAGGCAGATGTTGAAAAATCACTCAGCTGCTGCTTATACGTCTACAGTAAACACCAACAAATCAGCAGCCAAATAACTGCTTGTGTAGAGGATGTAATTTGTCATCTGCATCACATAGAAGCAGCTGAACTCAAAGAAACCTGAGAAATTACCATTTCATGTTTCACAAATCAATTTGCACACACACTATGAGGTCTCTATTGTCTTCATCCATTTCCATCCTATGCTGTATGTCACATGACCATCAAGCACTGTAAGATCACCAAGCAAGGATACAGACACTTACATCTTCATTCCTTTCAAAACTAAATGACAAAGCTGCAGCTGTAAGTTGCACTCCTTGCTCGCTTTTTTCATCTACACAGCTGCCTCTGACCCGTTCAGCCCCACTCTTCCTCCAGCACAAGGCTTGATCGCATCTCAATGCTTCACAAAGCATTTGCCTGTAGATGAAAGGGTCTACAGTAGGATTAAGGAACTGTTGTACATGCCCCAGTGACTGAGGAATGCTCTCCTGGCCCACTCAAGGACAGGCTTAAAACACTTCAGACTCCTGGATGTCTGCAGCAAAAGAGAAAAGCATTAGGATGCAGAATGGCCATGAGACGTCTTACTGCAAAACGCAGTAGAAGATTCACAACCTTCAGAGGCCCACCATGAAGGAGAGAAACTTTGAAAACAAAGATGTGGGAACACTTACAAATAAATGAACAGCTCATTTTTCTGTTACATTGGCTGACTCAAAGTAAATACACAGCCACACGGACCCCAAACTTCAGGGAGATTACTGATGCACTCCCTGTATTACAATGCAAATAAGACTTTTCTTCATCATTGTTGAGCACTTTGATGAAGCCACATTGTCTACATCAACTGACAGGAGGTTTGAACTCTTGTTACGGCTATGCTTATCTTACCTTTAAGCTAAGATCAGTTAGAATGGGCACAGCTCTGAGCACAATTGAACCTTAGTAGCCAAACCCTCATTAAGATGCAGACACAGGAGTATGCTAATTTTACCCTACATCCTGGAGAAGTAAAAAGACAACAAAAAAGGGCTTCATTAAAAAGACCATGCATTATTCAGAAAGCAGCAGGCCAGAGGAATGGCTTAAGGCCAATTATCCTCTGCTGGAATCTTCCTCTGGCTGGCTGCTCCAGTGTGTTCTATGCTTAATGTCTCTCCACTCCTTTCTTCATATAGCTACAGCATGCTTTTTAAGAGGTTTTGATTTTACTTGCGTAATTTGGTCATGCTTAACTCCTTTGCATTACACTTAGAGAAGTGTCTGCTGTTTAGTTTCCTCTTACACAGTGTGACTAAAATAATTGAAAAAGCTGTTGATATGGCACGATACAATTAAACAGTAGCATTGACACCTCTGAAACTGACTTCACAAGACGTGCAGTCTAAAAAAAATTCCTAAGTGTACCTTTAAGGGTACAAAAGCTTGTCGCTGGGTGGTACTTTCAAAGGTACTGCTATCATACACTCAGTAAAGTGTATTTTATTTGTCTTCTTATAATTTCTACCTCATAAATATCAGTATTGTACCTCTGGAGGCCATCTTCCCCAATTCAAAAGTAAGAAAATATTTATCTTCCACCACAGGCCAAAAATAATTTAAAATGGTCTTTTGTAATAGACACATCACATTCACATGCCAATGAACACGCAAGAAGCAAAATGAGATTCAGTGTCTTATTTGTGTAAATTTATTAAACAAAACCACAACACAACAATATGGCCATTTGTTCAAATCTGCTGTGAAGGGAACTATAAAGTCGTCTAATCTAAGAGTTAAGTGTTTGACCATTTCTTTATACTTATATGGACCTATAGATTATCTTCTGTACGTACATAGTTACTCTGAGGTCCTTTTATGAACCCTGGTGGTTACATAAATACAGACTGTACCTTAGGGGACAGAAATGTTACAGAAATTACCCAAATTTCCCTGAGGGCTCTCCGAAGGGATTAATAAAGTATTTCTATTCTATTTCTATTCTAAATGTGCTCATACTGTATCTCTTTTTATAATAATGTACCCTATCAAAACATTTATGTTAGTAATAATGTAGTATGTATTGCAGAACTGTGTACCAGACTTCTTTAGGTTTATCTAGCTACAGCTAATTTACTGTAAACTGAGTTGGAAGATACACTCTGAGCACATATGCAAGTAAAAATAAATTAAAGAAAAAGGAAACAGTACTAACACTAGATGAAGTGACTTGTCTGTCACAGTTATTTTTTAACTGACCTCAATTATTTTGCATCATTGTTGGAATAGTTTCCCCACACAATGTACTGTTCCATAACAACAAAACCATCTGATTTTCATAATTTTTTTCTCTGTTTCAGCCCTACTCCACTGTTAGGGTTAAATACCACAATACAACCAAACATCTAATATTCAGCTGACTAAATGTCATATAGCCTAGTATAATAGCAAACTGTAAAGGCACCTAGATGCAGGCAAATAGTTGATCTATCTATCTATCTATCTATCTATATATATATATATATAGAGCGAAGCAGAGAGAAAGACTGTGGAAATTCAAACGATTTCTTTCAACCGCCTTGAAGGCTAAAAGATGAGCTAAAGAGGCTAACAAGGTCTCAAAAAGAATAAAGGGAATGTCGTACAGTATCATGTGCTTCACCGAGACATGGCTGCACAAACGCATCTCAGACTCTACACTGCTGTAAGACTGTGCATGCAGACTGCGATATGAAAATCTGCAGAAAGCTAAAGGGAGGTGGAATTGCAGTGCTTTTTAACCCTCATTGGTGTCATCCTGGAAATGGCACTGTAAAAGAGAAGATCTGCACAAGGAATATTGAACTGTTAGCTATGAGTTTTTCTCCATATTATTTATCCAGAGTTTACCTGTGTTATTCCTGTAGTCGGTTAAATCATATCTGGTACTGCTGCAGACACAGGCTGTGATGTCATCAGTTCTATCATTGCTAGGCTACAAACACAGTACCCTAATGCGTTTATTGCCATATTTGGAGACTTCAGCAGCATCTCCCTCTCTGCAACATTACCAACATTCCAACAGTTTGTCAGGTGCTCCACTAGAGAAAACAAGATATTGGTCTTATTTTAGCTTAAAAATGCGTACAGCAGTTTCAGAAAGTGGGATCAGACTGATGGAAGTCTAAACAGAGAGCTAATGGACTGAACATGTTCTTCAGTAGGTTCAGCTCAGGACAATGTTCAGCATCACTGTTGTAGCTCAGTCATGGATTTTAAGAGAGCCTCATCTCCCTCCACATAAGAACATACTGAGACCTCCTCTACCTCTAGCCTGTCTGTCTCCTAATTAGGTGAAGAACAAGTGGAGAAACTGAAAATGGTTCTGAAAATCTGCTCAGAACAACTATGTTGGATTCTTCAGCACCTTTTAAAGTCTGAATAAGAACAGAGTTCCGGTGCTGTGGAAAACATCCTGCCTTGTTATGGTACCTAAAGCATTCCAACCATCTGAACCAAAAAACTACAGACCAGTTGACCCAACATCTCATATCATGAGAGAGTCCCATCATGAGAGACTCTTATTGGCTCACCTCAAAAAGCAAGTCAGCACCTTTCAGGACCCATTACCAGTTGCTTATCATAATGGGCTTGGGGTGATCATCATCTGCCTTCTTCAAAAAGCCCATTCTCATCTGGACATGGCAGGCAGCACTTTCAGGATCATGTTCTTTGATTTCTCAAGTACTTTTAATACAATTCAGCTTGCTCTGTTGTTGTAAAAGCGCCATAAAATCCAGGTGGGTACCTCCACAACAACCTGTATTTATGACTACCTAACAAACAGACCACAGTTTTGTGAGACTGAATGGTTGTCTGTCTGAGATGGTGGTCAGCAGCACAGGAGCACCACAAGAGACTGCACTCTCACCATTTTCTCTTCATACTGTGAGTCCTGCCATTTGCAGAAATAATTTGATGACTCTGCAGTTGTAGGTTGTATCAGGCCTGTTACATACTTCAAGAAGCAAGGTCTTTGTTCTGTTGTTTCTCGAGACCGCAAGAACAAGAAAAAGTTTTTATCGGTCTGGCCAATTCATAATCCACAAGAAGCTTAATCTGCAACAGAGAAGGATTACTACAGGGGGTTGTTTGTTGTTATGTGCAATGAACAGTTGACCCGGTGATTTCATACTTATAACAAGAAACTTACTCCGGGCGGGATTGTGCATACAGCAGTGTCCTTGTCTGTATACTGTATACCACACATATTGTATTCATTTTCATACTTTTCTAACCACCTTGATAAGCTGTAATTAAAGGTATCTAGTTAACCTTGCATTAAGTGACACTTTCCACGCCTACCTTAAATGTCCGACCAATCACACAATACTTCTCTGAGCCCCATGAGAACAAA
The DNA here is from genome assembly GCF_017639745.1 of Melanotaenia boesemani. Lineage (NCBI taxonomy): Eukaryota > Metazoa > Chordata > Actinopteri > Atheriniformes > Melanotaeniidae > Melanotaenia > Melanotaenia boesemani. The sequence continues at coordinate 14,824,218 of NC_055701.1, forward strand.
TTTCTGCTCAGCTGATGTGTGGAGAACAAGCCGCAAGATGTCCCCAACCACATCTGTGAAAACAAAATGACGTTATTTTGTTCTTGGGGCCTTAAGAACAAGGAAAAAGTTCTCGCTTCTCACAAAGTATTTAACAGGCTTCAGTGATTGATAAGATGCCTAGTACAGCCAACTGGTCATTTTGTGAGATGGTGCAGTAACAATCACCTCATCTTAAATACAAACAAAACGAAAGAGATGATTGTTGACTTCAGGAGAAACAAGACCAAACAAAGCACTGTTCACATCCTAGGACAAGTGATGGAGGTGGTGGAGGAATACAAGTACCTTGAAGTTCAGCTAGACAGCAGACTAGCCTGGAAATGCAACTCAGAGGCATTCTACAAGAAGGGACAAAGCAGACTATACTTCTTAAGGAAGCTAAGATCATTCAATATCTGCACCAAGATGTTGCATATTTTTCTATAAGTCTGTTGTGGAAAGTGCAATCAGCTTTGCAGCCATCTGTTGAGGCAACAGCATCAGAGCCAGAGACTTAAAGAGACTGAGCAAACTGTACTGGGGATAAATCTGGAGCCACTGGAGCTAAAGTCCAGAAAAGAATGCTGCAAAAGTTTCTGAAAATAGTGGATGATTCTTCACATCCTTAACAGGTAACACCTTTTGAATTTTTAACTGCTAACACAACACTACAAGGTCTGTTTTTGCGAATAACATGCACTCCCATAAGTCTTTGCGGTTACATTCATTCAGAATGCTACAATATAATATGATTTAATTCTTTGTAAGCCTCCATTACTAGTTGTAGTTGACTTGTGAATTAAAATAAATAATATTATACTTTATTAATCTACAAAGGTGAAATCATAAGGTTGTTGTGGGTTTTTTTTAGTAAGGGACAACAACATTTCCATGTCAGTATCAGTTAATCTTTGATTGACCTCATGGTCTTTGGAAGACAGCTATGAATGTGCACTCAGTAGGATTACTTATACTTGACTAAAGCTGGATTTATACTCATGGGGGCGTCTGTGTATGGTAGGGTCGACGCAACTGACGCCGGTGAAATGTACTTTCGCACTCAAGCATTGGATTAGGGCATTTTCAGCTTTCTTCCGCAGTAACCACACAAATTCAGCAAGAAGCTCCAGAAATCCAGAAACATGTAATTACAAACCGACCAATTACAAGACAGTGCTTCCATGTTTCCATGCTGCAAGTGGGGGTGTACATCAGGTTTGGAAGAGGTGCGCGTTGAGTCTCTGCAGAGCTTACGGTGGTGATGCCATAACCAAACTTACGCAGATGCAGCACTTAAATTCAGCTTTAGTCGCTGCTCCTCAGCCTGACTTAGCATTCGTGAAACCAATTAAACCAGGATGCTCTGAAAAGGCTTGATCAAGCCCCACTATCTTCTCTTGTCCTGGATAATTTAATTCTACTTTTGTGAAACAGGCCTCAGGGGGCTTCATGCTTACCTCCAGTATGTGCACTGATTGAACAGAAAAGTTGCAGATTTTGAGTCCGTAGGAGGGCTGATTAAAATTGTATTGTGAAAAATGTTTTATATGTTTATTTAAATTCTGTCAAGTCTAATCTCGGTGGCCTCATTGACAGACAACACCTGGTGTCCTGCCAAAATATACCGGGTAAAACATGAGCTCCAGGATTTTTCATTCCTGTGAGTTTGCAAACGGACTTGGATTACAGGGTATACTGAACAAAGACCATGTCCCCTATAGGCTTCTGTTTTTTCAAGTGGTCATACGAGCTTGCATACTCCAACTCTGTGGATTATGATTTGACATTTAACTGAACATTAACTGGTTCTTTTTATTATAAATTACTAAAATAACACATTTCTCTGGTGTCAGTGACTGAGGCGTATTTCTGGCCAGAATCAGATACAAGAAGGAAAGTCAGTGGCTAAAGGACGTCATCATCATTTCAGAGCGCACAGCAGAAGGAGGCTGCCGTCAGCGCACGCAGATGCTGAGACACAATTTATTATCACTGGAACATAGGGAAGTGTATGTTTGTGTGTTGTGGAAAGAGAGGAAGTCATGTGGCAACAGACTGTCCTTCTGTCAGTCATCTTGTCACAAGACTTGCACAGTGCTATTGTGGTTGTGTGGGTGTATGAGCGTGTGTGAGGGTGATGAGGGGGTTTATATCAGTCTGGCTGTAATGTAAAGGTAAATCAACATGAAAAGATATAAAGCAGTTTTCAAGCCGTCTCCTTCGCTTTACACAGATTCTTCCAGTGTTTCCAGTCGTATTTAATTGTCCCTGCAGGACTGTGTGAGTGTGTGTGGGTTTCTGTGTGAGCCTGGGCCCGCTCCTGGGCCTGCTTAGTAATGAGAGCAGACAGTGCATCAGCAACAGAACCCCAGACCTGTCTGCTGCATTGGAGATATATGGGGTGGCCGAGCATCTGAACCCTGCATGACACACACACACACACACACAAACACCCACACACATATGCATCTTTGTTAATATGCATGCATGCTCACTTGTACATGCGGACAAACACTCCAGGGACAGCCTGGGGAGGGCATATGAGGACACCTATCTCACACCCAGCGGAGATTACACCACCACCTTCACAAACAAATGTGTCCCTTCTTCTTCTTCTTGCATTGTGGTGACTTTATTTAAAAATCTGAGGGGAAATGCAAAAATTATCTCTATATTGCAACACTTGTAAATTAACCACAATGAATGTGATAATGTGATGAATCTGAGAAATAATTTAACAATTCTTTTCACATACTGTGAATAATGACATTGCACTGTGTCTCCTTCACACAACATCACCCGTATTCACACAAATTATAAAGAAGAAACTAAACAAAGTTGTCTAGTATCTTCTTTATAACTTGGGAATAGCTAAGCTCTTTGCCTTAAGCTGACTATGCTTGGTCAGGTAATAGAATTGTAAGATAAAGCCGTTGGCGTTAGTTCAAAAAGAAAGATCTGTTTCGCCTTACACGTTATTATCCCACTGCGTATTGACCTTTCTTCTGGTGCTCTGTCTTTGTCATTTCTATTTTCCCACACTGTCAAACTCACTTTGAACTTTAATGAGTTAAATGTCATTAAACTAAATCTTCTTGGCTAAACATAACTAGTGACAATTAAAATTTTGGTTTTAGTAATATGAAAATAAATAGAACTTGGTTCTATTTGTTGAAGGCATTAAAATCTGTGTAGTTGTGAATTAGTCTGTACACACACACACACATTGGGGATAGTAGGCCTTTCCAGAGGTAAACCTAAACCATGCTCTTTGTTACAGATGCCATTTTCATCATATCAGCTACAAAGATGCACAACTTGACCATGAAAAAAGTTTTTGGAAGCTTGCACAAAAATCTGAGTGTAAATCTACCTTCTGTCTATCTCTCACAGGCACATACTACAGGGGCTGTGTACCAAACTAGCACAACTGTCCTAATTGACTGGGCAGGGAGGTCTGCAGCATGAGCCTCTGCCAAAAACACACAGATTCAGAAGCATGTAAATGTAGAGAGCATCCTTAACACAATCCATAAAACCTTTAATACACAGCGGCCTATGATCCTCAAAACATTAACAAATTTTTTTCTAATTTAAATGTATAAGCATGTTTTTGCATAAGTTCAAAGAAATATGTATCATTGGATGATGTAATTCATCCCATTCCAAAAAAGAAATTGTTAACTAATATATGCCCCAACCTCCAGGCTGCTGTAACTTCAATTAGTCCTCTGAAATCACCAGTTTTCTGGATTGACAGATAAAACTAGGGGGCAGTTAAAACTCCTGCTTCTATCCTTGCTTCCAGGCAATTTTCAGCCAAAATCTGGACTGACGATTAAGTAGGATTATGTGCTCTGTAGAGACAACCATGTCCCGTGCTCAAACCTTTAGAGAGGGTGTGAGAAAAGTGTGTACAATTTCATGTGTATGACCGTGAGGGAGAGTGAGACACCGAGAGAAAGGGAGAGCAGAGGAGAGCAAGCTTTTGTTCCAACTGAGCCCCTAATTAGCCAGGCTAATTGAGCTGTTAATTGATCTGTTGTCTTAATTAAACATCTCCTGACGCTTCTTTGCTCCTTGTAGTTTGGAATCTGAGGGGTATGTGTGTGTGTGTGTGTGTGTGTATGTGTGTGTGTGTGTGTTTGTGTGTGTGTGAGCAGGAGTGTGGAACATGGAGGTAGCTCGCCCAAACAGATGATTATAATCTGAGTGGGCTGATGACTCCATTAGAGAATTTAGCTTTTTTTTTTTTTTTTTTTTTTTTGTTTCAGGCTAAAGGCATCATTATAGATTTGTTTGGTGTTATCGAGGTCGTAAAATACATTTAGAGCTGAATCTGATTACATTAATCTATGTGAGATGTACTTAGATAAGTCTGCCAATTTGAACTAAATCTGTTGAGTGACAGTAAAAGACCTTAATCACTTGCTCAACCAAAGCATAGTTTTTGGTTCTGCTTGTATGATGAACGAGACTGAGCAGATTTTAAGTCTCTTAAAACATTGCATTAATTTCAATGAGGAAAAAAGCTGTCAAAAACACAGGAGAAAGGATGCAATTAATGTCAGTTTCTTTTTTATTTTTTATTTATTCTTTTATTTTTTTCTTCTAATGTATCATGAAATTATGGAAATTTATGAAAAATTTAAAAGGGTGTTGTAGTTTCTAAATTGGACAGTAGGAGACTAATCCCATGTTACAAAATGGCCCGCCTATTTATCCTCATTGTATTTATCTTTACTTTAGACAAATAGGTTCATATCAGCAGTAAAATACAATAATTAAAAAAAATCACATTTCATAAACAGTGATCATTGTACGTACAAGCACTTAATCTAGCACATCCAAAAGCAAGGGCAATACCTTGTATCAGGTATTGATGGCTTGGTCATTACCAGTATGACTGCATTTTTTTCAAAACTATTAATCAGCACATGGATTTATACATAAATGTCCTCAAGACTGTATGAAAGGTAGAAACATTATTTGATAAAAACATGTGGTTTGTACCTGTCCACCTTTGACGTGAAAGCAATATTCTGAGTGCATCATAAAAATGCCACATGAAGCTTTGTCCTCTGATGCATCTGTACCACAAATAAGGAGTATAGAAACTAGCAAGCTCTAGGAAGGACTATTTTAACATCTCATATGTGCACAGATGATGATGTGATTTCCTTGTGCAAACAGTTTACAGACAAAACAGTGTACATCATTATCATCCCAAAAATCAAATATCTGACTTTATTCATTACAGTTAATTTCAGGTCTGTTAGATACAATGAAGAAAATTTTAACCTCCAGCCCTACTTGGTTCTAGCAACAACGCCACATGTCATGTTCCCAACAAGGTGTCTGGATTTTTATTTTCTGATGGAGTGTCCCAATTTTTAGTGGACTATTTCAACCACTACCCCCTGTAACTCAGTTACAAGGTGAAAAAAGGCCACGGAATTAAATGATAACAGTAACACACATTGTTGAGTATACCTGTTGTAACAAGGCAAGTAAAGTCGTTCCCATTCTGTAGTAGAAGGTTCATCATGACTGCACTCAGGCTACAACCCACTGTTTCAGTATAGTATGACCTTCCAGGGGCATGTCTCATACAGGCTGTTTTGTTTTTCTTATTCTTTTTTACAATCACGTATTCTAATTAATCAGGCTGGTTTACTCCTTTTGACTGGCCCACCAAAGTCAGCCTTACACAGTGGGACAAAGAGTGACCTTCCAGCTCTCTTGATGACATAAAAAATAAAATCCAACAAGCAAAATGAATACAAGAAAAAACTGGGAAGAATATAGCAAAAAAAGGAATATAAACTAAATAAACATCAATTAATTATTAAATAAATTAAAAACAATTAATAAATAAAAAAATATAATAAATCAGTCATGAAAATTAACATAAATGACAGTGAATTAAAGAAAATAAATAAATTAAATAAACTGGTGAGATAAAAATAAATAAAAGAAATAACAAAGACCAGAAGTGGTTTGTCACAAATTTGTGACACCAGGCATCAATGGATTGGCCACCTTTTACTAACTCATTCAAATGTTGATGTCATTTGCCATCATATTATTATTATTGCCTTTTTCTCACTTCTCTGCATTTTACTTCACTATTTCTCTGTCAGCCTCTGGTGAGAAAATGAGCTGAAGCCTAGTCAGGTGGTTATTTCTTCTCTTCCCATGCACACACACAATCACATGCACACAGATATGTTAATACCTGGAGCAAAATGTGTCTCTGTATGCTTGTGTAGGTGTGTCTCCATGTGTTTCTGTTTGTCTGTATCCACGGAGAGGATGAAAAGCAAAGACGCTAACTTTATCTTCTGCTTGGAGGGGCAGTGCCAGATGGCGCTTCAGGGTGCTTGCAACACCAATGTTTCCAAGCAGGATAGGGAGCACATAAAAGGCAGGCTTTGTCACTGTGCGACCAAGAGTTGTCAGCGAGGATGTGATGAAGTAAGACCAGTGGCATGAGGAAACGAAGGAAGAGGAGAAAAGAAGGAGGAGATGGGTAGAGTGAAATTCTCATATAAACTCAGAATGATTAATTGAGTATTGTAATGGTTAACCAACATGGATTGATTTGGTCTTCCTTGAAACATTGCAAAGATTCACAGAAGGGTTTGAACTAACCCTTGTTCAAGTTGGGCCAAACAGCAAGTTGGGTGGAGCTATAATTCAAAAACAAAAGCATACTTGGGTATAATTAGGATATGTTGAGAACCATATTTTTATTCTCTTGTTTATCTTTATGACCTTGCAAAATATTTATCCAGTTACCATTTATCCACTACTGTCTTCTACAGCCTGTTAAAATTATAGAGTAATGCACATTTACCTTATAAGGAAAAAGTTAAGTAGATCCGTAAGTGGCTTTTAAAATAAACATTAGTATATTTAATAATTTATTTATATTACACAAGAGCTTCCCTGCATCTATTTGAATGTAGTAGTTCAGATTTAGACCATATTGTAAATGTTAGGGAAAGAGTGATGTTTACAACATTTTTAACCATCATTGATTTGTTGAGCATGTTCTGTGTGTTTTGTTTTTGTTTTTGTTTGTTTTTTTTTGTTGTTGTTACCTAAATTTCCCAGCTTGGGATGAATAAAGTACTTCTATTCTATTCTATTCTATTTTTTTTTGGCAGATGTCACATCCATACCCTAGACAACAGGTTACCATGGCAGCACCAGGTGGTCAGAGGCTGATAACTTTATCTCTAACCTTTATATGTTATATGTTGAATTTTGTTGTCTAGGAAATTTACTGTATGAAAAAAAAATAAATGTATAAATTATTTTATGTCTTCATTTTTTAGTTAAAAATTTATACACCCACACAAGTTCTGACTGATTCTTATGATGACAAGTTTTCCATTTCTTTTAGGACCTCTGCTTCCCCAGTAAGCTGACTGGTATCTCTGAACTAACCTGCAACTTTGTATCAAAGTATTTCCATGTCTGGAAGCTGTGATTTCTGTGTTGATGACACAGATAGCTAAATGTACAGAACTCCACATCTCCCCTGACAGGCCTTCCATCTTAATTGGATCTTTGTGAATACCAGATCTAATTGTAGGATATAGAACATACCTCTGTGTTATGCCACAAGTTATTGCAGATAAGGATTTACCTAAAGAGAGAAGTGCAGTGTCTCCACTTCCACCTCTGCACAGAGGAAGGCTGCATAGCAGGCTACTTGTGCAATGTTGCAAGTGTGCATGCAGGGCTGTTATGTTCCAGTGACAGTTACATTTAAAGTGCACTGTTTATAATAGATATGACCACAACTGTAAGTAACAGCCGTCTGGTTTTCATCTTAGGTGTTAAAGATAGCCAAATGTCAGCATAACAGTAAAATTTCTTCATGCCATGTGTATAATTACTGCACTGACTAATATTTCACTCTGCAACATGTGGAAAAAAAGCCTAGTGCTGCAGCTTGATATCAACTGTCCTCTCAAGTTGGGGCAGAAGGGTTCATGCTCAGGCATTTGTCACACTTAATGTACATAGATAAGCTTGGTCAAGTGTGCTCTTCTGGAACATGTTACGTATGTCAAAATATGTGCACTAAAAGGTTTTCCTGGGTCTTTTTTTTTCCACTCTTTGCTTAGATGTGTATTTTGGATGTGCCAGAAGACAGAACAAAGTGAAGTGAGAGGGAGACAGCAATGGCATTAATGGAACAGTGATGGATCAATAGATCAAAGTGTGAGGTCACTGGAAGTTCAAGCTCACCCACCCATGAAAAAGGAGGATTACATCAGCTCCTGTGGCTGAGTATGTGACCAATCAGGTTTAGGATAGAGGTTAGTGATGTGACATAAAGATGTATATTTTGTTTTGTAGACTGACACAGGTTTGTGTTCTGTGGCTTTATATTACTAATGGAGCTAGTCCATACAGAACCACATGGCCAGCTGTAACTGATGAGTGGGTGGAGGCAGGCTGAGCAAATAGGAAGTCATTATTACACTTCCTGCAGCTGCTTTACACCTACTGACCACATGGACTAACTGGAACAAATTCAGTAATGAACTTATATTAACAGGTGTTTCTCTGTACAGGCAAATACACATGCACATTTTTCTTCCTGTAACCACACTTCTCTTTTAGAATGTCAGGATGCTATTTCTGAGTTTGCAAAATGGGAATCTAAAAATATCCCAAATTAAAACAGTTTAGCATTTAAGCTAAGAATGGGAAAGTCCATTAGACGGAAGAAGAAAACAGACGAAAACAAGTCCAAAGTGAGTGCACGTGTGGGTGGAATATGTGTGTGTATGTATATGCGTACATGGCGTTGTGCCTATGTGCGTATGCTAGCGATTGAGTCAGGGTGCATTTCTCTGTTTGAGGGAAACTTTGACAGACTGGTGTCTTTGTTCTAAAGTTCAGACAGGGAAGCAGATGGCTCTTCTCAGTATGACTTAGCAAGCTAGCTAGCTGTACAACCTGACTGCAAAGCCTTCACTGGTGCCACTAATGTTGCTACACCATGCTATAGATCTTGCCTTTCAGCCATATAAAGGGGACCATTTACTACAACTGAAGGTGAACATTATGAAGCTAAAATAGCTTATCTTTCTGCTACACTCACAACTGTAACTATTTAAGCTACCGCTAACCATACAACCTGCAAGCAAAGCAGGGATATTGTTTTTCAGAGGGGGAGAAAAAAGGATAGTGATGTAAAACAGTATCAACACAAACACCACTTCCATCACAGAAGCATGTTAGCATGCCATAGTCTCTATTAAATCAAAAACATTTCCTTTGCCAGATTTACTGTCACATTTATTGTGTTCCTCCTAAACAAGCTGCTTCTGCATCATAATCAAAAGCAAATTTAACAAGAGAGTCCCCCCCAGTCGTAAAAGCTCTATTTAAAAGCTTGAGGTTGCTGTGTTTTTATGATTATGTTACTCCTGTAAGCCACATGACTGATCAGCTGATTTATCCCTCCACACCCACTGAGCATTGTTTTCCAAATAAATGACTCCCACCACAGAAATTAGGACCTCACATTCCTCCCTTCATTTGAAAAACCTCAAACTTTTTTGACAGTGGCAACAATTTCCCCTTTTAACTCAGCCTCACTTTTTCCCCCTTCACAAGACGTTTGGTCTTTAATGTATTTCAGAGAACATCTGCTAACTATCACTGAACCTCATGGGATTTCCATTTAGCCCAGTTAATTACTCTATCAAGCCAGGTTCATTATCATATTCTTCCTCTTAAAAAAAATGCACCCAACACTCCACGACTGTGTATGTGTGTATACTGTAGGTGTAAGGGTAAGTGTGCCCCCAGACATGTGCACACCCTGGTGTAAATGTATGTGTGCTTGGATGCGCATGCCACCCTCTTAAACACATTCCTAATTGCAAGTGGTTCAGCCATAATACTCCTGTTAATGAACCGGAGCTGTCTATAGAAGCCAGCTTTGGAAGCCAAGTAGGGAATCTGTTAGTTTGCCTCTCAGGGGAGAACGGTGAGTTGGTATTCATCTAGATTAACAACGACAGAGAGACTTTGGCTCATCTACTTCACTCCATGCAGAGGTTAGGTCAGGTGGCTGATGGGGATCATCATTGTTTTATAGATATAGAATGTGAAGATTTAGTCCATATTTAGGCCAGTCGGAAGTCCATTTAAGTATTCTCTGCAGATGGCAGAACAAAATGGTATTGATTGTCTCTACAAAATATTTTACAACAGCATCAAAAGAAAAAAGGAGCTGTGGGATATACAGTTTCATAAGCAGTTTAACATTTCTCACCCAGAAGGTCAGATTTCTCCTTCAGAGATAAAAAGACAATTATAAAAAAGAGCAACCATAAAGAAATGCTGTCTTCCCTAATAAGGTTACCAAGTACTTTAAAATGACACTGTATAATGAGAAAGCAGTCATATAATTCAGAGTGTCTTCAAGTGAGTGACTATTGTTCTCTTCCTGGAGGTCACAGGATGTAAAGCATCACCAGCTGTTCTGCTAAGCAACCATCCAAAGAAAAACAATAACAGATCCATCTTATGTGATGTGTACGAGCTGTATCAGCAAAGACATCTAAAATTAAAGGTTGCCAGTTCAAAGCAAACAAGACCTAAAATACCATCATGTACAAGTTATACTAAACAAGATATGAGAAGTATATTTTATATTCTGCTAGTGAGAGATTATACAAAAATGATTTTAATGTGCAGTCAGTATGCAATTTACTCAAGACAGGTCACAGAGTGTCTTACAATCCTAAACTGGTCTTTACTAAGATCTGTGCAAAATTCAGTATTTTTGGACAGCTGAGGCCTTTCTACTTAGCAATGCCACAATCACTTCACTATAGAGTGAATTATGTTGTATAATTTTATTCTACAGACATATGTCTGTCATAAACTTTCATTCTCATGATACATAAATTCAGTGAAGTGCAAACTTTTATATATAATCTGTAGTTTTCATTCTAAACCAGTGTCTTTTTTAATGACTGTCTCACCATTTTTTTATTGAATTTCAGCACTTTGAGAACTTTCTGCACAGACTGGCTTCCTGTATATGAAGGTCTATATGGCAGTGGGTGTTCGCTGAGTGCAGATGAGTAAAATCTACCCTTTGATGAGATTAGCTGAGTGGTGTACTTGAAATAACCTTTCATGCGCTGCCATTATTGTATTAATCTATTCTAAAACAATTTGGTTGAATTAATTAGGCCCTACATATTTCACCAACACTCACAGGCTGCCTGGAAACAGATGGCTCTGAGGGCGAGCCACTCTCCAATGTGTGTGTGTGCGTGTGTGTGGCAAAGAAGTAAAAGAGAAGGCAGAGGAGAAATGGGAATGATGAGAAATAGCAAAAAAAATGAAAGAATTGTGGTGTGGAGGGAGGAAGAAAGTAAGAAAACGTGACATCAACACCTCAGCATTGTGTACCTGACAGAGTGAAGGATGAGAGAAAATGAGTCAACGATTGAGAAAGGAGAGACAGAAACAGAAAGTTGTTCAGGGTCTCAGGTCCTAGTGCTTATCAGTTCCCCTGCAGCTGACGGGAGATTGGTAGCTTAACAACAGTTGGGGAAAGAAGGCTATTATCTCAATCCTACAGTGTTCTGGATGGGTTCAACCTTGAACAGCTTGGAGATGATGAGCCTATCCATATGGTGTTTAAATCGCTCAGCATTTCCTCAGCCATTAACCTTCAGGACTCCTTGCACTTGTCCTCCACTTTGACTGACAGCTCTGTGCAGATTTTATTAAACATGCCCACCATTAATGTCATCATAAAGCTGTCTTAAATCACGCTTTACATTTGTCACACCAAAGAAAGATTTGCTATGAATAATCAAGGTAAACATCAAAGATTAAACTAAATGAGCAACTAAATAAAATCTTCAAAATTTTAAAAAAAGTACTCTATTACTGTCTGACACTATACCTTATCAGCACAAGAAACTGTCCTCATTAACCTGCTACTTTTCTACCTCTGTGATTCACAAGTCAATAGGGGAAGCTCAACAGATCAAGCTGGTATTTCTGAGTCAGCTGAGTAATGAGGGGCATCTTCGGTTGACTTGAAAGGCATATGTAAAAAGGCATATAGTAACTCAGAAAAAACTGATTAATTTTAACCAAACGAAAAAGGAGAAAAAAGTCAAATTAAACTCACTGGTTCCTACAAATGAAGCAGCTCCAGATGCCAGTGGGATGGAGGTCGGGGGTGGGGCCATGTGCACAAATAACAGCAGGGTATTAGGAATCCATTTGATGAGAGTCTCCATCTCTATCAACTTGGGTCCTCACCAAAATTAGTTTACAGAGGATAACTTTATTAATTCCAGCTCCATTCATTTCAGCATAGCATTACCAAAATACCAGAATCTTCAAAATGATACATCACAAAATCAATGAGTGAAGAAATGAAAGCATCTAAGAATTTAAATGGAAAAACTGTACTTAGTAAGATAGTAAAGTTTGGTCAAATACAGCCTTAATTAACTTGTGGCAGCGCAAGTGTATGTGGGCCCAAGCTTGGCAAACCACTACTAAAAGGACTTTCTTACCAGTGTCTGTAATAGTTTAGCAGGTGGAAGCACTACCAGATTTTGTTGGTTTGTGATGTTTCCGTTCTCTTTGTAAATATGCTGACTCATAGTCAGAGTTTCACTTTCAAAAGGGATGTGCAAGAGTGCAAAGTTGCGAGGACAGTCGAGATGTTTTACAGGCTGCAGTGTGTGGATTTAACAGTTGGGGAGTTTGAGTGCTGAAGGCCAAGGCGTTTACGAGCTGCCGCCGCATTGTGAAGGACAAGTTAATGGGTAGCAAAGAGGAGGTGGATCGTAATGCACTTTGTGGCCCGAGTCCAGCCAAGTCTTGACTTTTTAACAGGAATCTCAAATGTGCTATTGAAGACACCCTCAGATAGAAAGGAAATCTAGGGAGGGAAAGTTAGAGCAAAAGATGGAAGGCAGAAGCAATGAAAAGGGAGAGAGACAGTTAAGAAAGATGACACGAAGCTCCTGGAGCCAAAGAATGCTGTCACAGTGAACTTAGCTCACTCCAAGTCTTACTCAGCTCTTATTTCGAGGGTTGGGTAATGGACATCAGACCTCTGGCACTGCCTCTAAACTTATGGAAATTAAAGTTTTCACAACTCCTGACTTGGCAGGAGCTGTGGTAAATGATACCTTTCACCTGAGAAAGGGAGGAACACTTAGCAAAAGGTGATGTCACTGGCAGAGCTCTCTCAAGCCATTTCAAAAACAGCATGAGCTGGAAGGAAAGCCAAATGAGGAGGGTCTAACATACCAGCATCAATCTATTGTATGTTATATGACACAAGCTGGTAAACTATTTGCCCACATCAGTACCGTTTAAACTAACATCATGCTGCTCAGCATGAGTCAGGCAGAGCCATCCCCAGTGTCTGCTTTTATTACCTTGTTGACACCAGCTGCTAGTTTTAAGCACTTTTAAATGCTGAGTCTGAGCAGTGGCTCAAATCACAAAATTAATGCCGTTATTCCTGCCCAGCTTTCTTTTTGGCAGTTCTTTTAAGCCTCAGACTTAACAACAAGCCTGGGTTTTATGCATTGAGACAGCTGGTGGGAATAAGGCAGTTGCCAGTGGCATAAAACACAGTGTGTATGTGTGTTTGTAAATGTAGTCAGCGTGTGCCTTCGCGTGTGGGAGGGCATCTGAATATTAAAAAACTGTCTTTAAAAAGTTGCTTGTCTGTGGTCCAAATATTAAAATTGCACATTTGTCATATTGGTCAGTCTTTGTACACAAGGATTTATCTCTCAGGCTCAGTATTTGGCATTAATAAAGGTGATTAAAATGCGGTGGAAAAGTGACATACTGGAAACCAAATGTTGCAGATTCCTACTTCCTCTTCACCAGTTTGACACTCAACTTCCACTCTCTCCACTCTGGCACACTTCATTACTACTACGCCTGTGTGAAGTCGCTCGCCTCTACATGCACATAAACATACACACAAACACAACCATGCTAATGAAAGTGTGCATTCCTGTGTGCCCACCCCAACACACACACACTTCCCCTCACTTCACACACACAAACTAAAAAATGCTATCAAGCAGCTGTACCTCTCCTTATGTGCAGAGAGTGTTGATCCCACTTCTTCTCTCACACATAGTGAACATATGTCAGTCAGAAACAAGGAAGACTCTGTATTCCATCTTCTAAGTAAAAAGTTTGCTCCTTCCTCATTCAGCACCTCTAAGGCCTCCACAGATTGTATAAAAAAATTTTTAAAAGGCCCTAAAGTGAGACACGGAGGTGACCTTGTGTGATTGTGCATGTGTGTGTGTTATTACAAAGAAAGGATCTGACATGCCTTTAAGTAAAACAAATACCAACTCTGATAGATGCCAGCAGCACCTGTCTGATTTACATTTCCTAATTGCAAATGAGTAACCAAAGAAACATTTCATCAGCACCAACAGGCAACACAACATTGAAACGTGTTTTACCTGAAGGAGAAAGCACTTTCTCAGAAATGTTTTCAGAAGGCTTGAAAAAACTTTTCACAAATCCAAGAATCCTCTTCAAATGTAATGCAAGTGGCAATGCAAATGTTGTATTGTACTGTTAGCAACTTTAAACTTTATGCACAAAACTAGGAAAGGTGTTAGAACAGTTTATGTGAAAAATGGTGCTACCTTTGCAATCTGCAAAATAACTGTAGCCTTGCTAGTTTTGGGCTGTACCGTGCTGAATGTGTATATTTGCTGCTTCCGCATGGGAAAAGGGACAAAAAGTAGAGATATTCTCAACTTTCTATCAGAACAATAGTTGGACATGTAAATACAACTATTAAATTAAGAAATATCCATAATGTGTCATTAGAAAAATGTAACATTTCCACATAAGTAGTCTTTAAAATTTGTGATATTGCTTCTTTCAGCAATTTCTGTCATTTTGGGGGTTTAGGCTGTTAGTTAGTCAAGACTAACATTGTGATTTTGTCACTTTGAGTTTTGAGTATATTTTCCTATTTTTCACAAGCCAGACAATAAACTAATTTAAAAAAGAGAGTAAATGAATAAAGGATGGAAAAATTAAATATCAAATACAAGTGAGGAAACACAGTTTTTATATACAGTAAATACATATTCTTGATCCTACTTTTATAAATGTGGCCCATGAACGGCCCCTGAATTAGAAAACTCTTAGGTCCACCACTGTGGTGGGTACATACTAATTCTGCATCCAATCAAACATACTCTTGAATTTTGAATTACTGCATGTGGAACTGTGGGTAGTGACTGATCAGGCCACAGTAGATGACCACTCAGTCATGTTTCACACTGAGGGGAGTGGAGCTCCTGCTGGACCAAATGAATCCAACAGGTTCAGGCTAACAGTCAAATAACCCTCACCCTGGCTTAAGGATAGCAAGCAAACAACACCTGTCCAAATGATGTCATGCTCTCACTGATATCCCATACTTGCCTAAAGACATATTCTGCTATTAGCTTCTGTTCTCTTCAACTCACTTTGCCTCACCTGTAACTACAGACTTCCTGTGCTCCCCATTTAGCAATACCAACAGTCTTTCTTATATTTATTTTAAGATATTTTTCAGTATTTCTCATATGTTGCCACCATTCTTTACAACTTTGTTGTTTCACAGCAAGAACAGAGATAAAACATGTGGAAAAAGAAGAAAGAAATGCGGTCAAAGGCTCAGGTGACACAGGTGGATGAACCAGTATGATCTGTAAATGCCAGCTCTTCCATGCGAGTGTTTTCGTGTAAGAATATGCCAGGAAAAAAAGACAAATTAAAGTGAAATAACTTGTGATGGCCTTAAATCTACAAATACTCATGTGATCAGAAGATGTGTTGTGGTCTTAAGCCAGTCTTTGATTTGGGCGCATGGCAGTGCCACTGGCGAGCACAATGACTCCACACACCAACATGAGCACAAACACACACACACACAGAGAAACACACAACCCAAGCAGCGGGAAAGAAGAGAGGAGCAGCTGTGAGTTGCACTCATCAGTTCAGATTGAGGGAGACACAAGCAGGCTGGTAAACAGACACAGATGTACAGAGCTGAGCAGAACAGAGAGTGGGAGAAAGAGGAAGGTCACCCTTTCATAATGGGAAGGTAGCGACAAAGTCAACAACACTGCCTGCATGACTAAAGCCACTGTTGGGGGGGGAGGGTGCAGGAAAAATGGTAAATGTCTCTTTTTGACTAATATTTCTCTATATTAACTGATTAAAGGATAATTCAAGTTCTTACTAATGATCATGTTTGTTTAAATGCTCTGTGTGCCTTTTTGTCTGACTTATACAAGAATTAGATTACGGCCACAGTTTGAATCACACAGATGTGTTTAAATGTCACCTATGTGTCTATCCCCGAGAGGGGGATAATAAATCCTGTAGGAACCTAATGAGCGTTACCCAAGGAAATTCACCTGCAAGGCCTTCTCATGTAGCATATATGCACACCCTCTTTCAGTAAATGTTGCCTTCCCTGCGGGGTGACACCCCACCTGAGAGCCCAGCCTTGTCAATGCTCACTATCTCACTTTTCCTTTCAGCCTCATACATTCTCTCCTGTCACAATCATTGCCAGAGTTTTTCCACCTGCCTAAGGTCAGTATCAACTAGTCACAGCACTAAGAAGGGAGCAGCAAGGTGGTGTAAGCACTCTTTCATAAGAAGTGTTCAAGCCTACTTTAACATGAAGTTGCATAAAATGTTTTAAAGGGATTAAAAGGCAATGGGAAATTAAACTGTACCTTTTGTTACCTACAAGGTGATTTATACCTTTTGTTGGCCCAAGATAAATTAGTTATGAGTATGATTTGTGTTTACCTTTAATATAATAACTGCTGCCTTTAAAGTGTGTACTTTTTCTAGTTTTTTAAGAAACTTATTCACTTTTAAACTATGAAACTACATAATAAGTTTGTACAATCTGTCACAAATGTTTCCAGTGAAGACTCTCATAACGTTTAACCAGTCAGAGGTAAACATTTACTCGTACAACTGACCAAACATTAATAACTGATCTGCTCCTGGAGCTAAACCATTCCCCAGCTCCTGACTGTATGCTAATAAGTTATCCAGGTGTATGTGTATGAGCGTGTGCACACAAGCAAGGATCTTTGTAGCCCGCAGGAGGTGGAAGTAAAAGACCACTGACTGAACAACAAACCAGGTGGTGAAATCAAAGAGGAGCGAGACAGTCCAGCAACTGTTATCCTCAAAGAGCCAAACCAAAACTTCAGGGGGTTGTATCTGTGCAGCTGCTGCTAGAAACATCTGAGGTTCTGTGGGACAAACATGCTGCTGCTAAACAGTAAATAAAGTATTCTTTATCTGTATTTCCCAAATACTGAAAGTGTTTATGCAGCACAAGTCAATAATGGAGATTTGTCAGAACTAAACACAATCTGGTTTGCCTGCTTGCTCCTCAGGTTTTCTTTCAAAGGCGTGAAAATGCAGTGACTTGGTAAAATGGTTCAGTCTGTTGTAATATCTGAGGAGAGGAGAGTTTGAGAAAAATACCAAATGACATAATGCAATTTTAGTTTTGTGGTGGCTATCAGGTGGAATCCTTGGGGCTCTAAATGCATTTTAATCCAGGGTCTAAAGGTTAATATGTATGCTTTTCAATTTTGAAAATTCTGGAAACAGGAAATTTGATTAAACACCTAAAAATTTCCATTGTTTTCACACTTGAAGGAGATGAAAAACATTATATATTTAAAAGGAATCTGTGTAGCTGCAGCAGAAAAGTCAAGCAAATAAATCATGACTTACAAAATTAGTACACTATATACATTCATGTAAGACATTATACAACATCCCCTCTGTTTAGCAAGAAAACTTCATAGACTTGAGTTTTATGTAGCAAACAAATGCAAGAGAAAAATGACTTCACATCTCAAGTATCACCTGCATCAGTTAAATTAAAGCTCTCTTATCAGCATTCCAGTTTAAATCAAACACATGATTTTTTTTTCTTACTTAAATGTAAATGTGAAAAAAAAGTGATAAAAGAAAGATTAACGAACAATAGATTATAGTACTTCTTGGAGATTGTTAGTCTGCCAGATCTTTGTGGCAGACTAATTTGTTTGTCAGTGTCCCTGTGTGCTTCAGATGAGAGTTCAGTGTCTTTCTCCGCATGGTCATTTTGACCCTTGTGTAACTCAGTTTGCTGTTCTGGCTCTACAAAGTGGACCCTGCTTGTGTTGACCTGCATGTTTGGTTTAAACAATTCACGCAGATGGCTCCTGCAGCATTTGATTTGGTTTCCATTTGGTGTTTATACAATGTAGCTCCTTGCTTCACTGCTCTTTTCCGCTACGGTCGCTGGATGTCATGTTCCCCTTTCCTTGTTTTTACTGTCAATTTACTTAATGTTTTAGAGTTTTCTTTACAGTCCCTTTAATGTGTCATGCATGTCTTTTAACAAATTCATTACTTTTTGGTAAATGAGGTAAGCTTGTGACTTGTCTGATTCCCCAGTCAGTTATGAATTTTTAGGAAGCTTCTCCTGCATATTGTGGTCCATTGTCTATCAATGTTTCATCGGGACATCTAAATAGTGACATATACATTTGCATCTTTTTACTGCATGAATAGATGCTGTGTGTAACTCATCCAACACAGGAAATTTAGAATATTTGTCGACAGTCAGTAAATAATGATGACCATTTTCTTCAAACAGATCTGAAGCTAGTGACTGCCACGGCTTTGTTGGTACCTTGTGTGGATGGAGAAATTCTTTTGGCTCCTGGTATTCTATACATGAACTGCAGGATCTGCATATCCTTTCAATGTCCTCATTCATCTTTATCTAATACACTTTCTCTTGCAATGCTGTTTGTCATTGAATCAGGAATGAGTACCTGCCTGTCTTTGAATATGACTTATGTCTCTATTGCAAAATCATACCTGAAGAGCCAGTAAGCATGCAGATATTTTTTTGTCCATTCTCAACGAATCATCTCCTTTAGTGCACCAAGTTTAAGATCCTTGGCCGATTCCACACGAAATGTGTTCTATTTCTCAGGGGAGAAGTTTATGAGTGCTGGACTGTGCATTCTGTGGGTCTTCTGTTTTAAGAGTTATTCCATATATGTGCTTGTCTAGCTCTATTTCACTTCTGTCTTCAGGGTTAAGTAATTGGCTGAGGACCATCTGCAACCAGGGTGTGTACATAACCTTAAAGTTATATCCCTGTACTAGCATTTGTTGTAACCTAGGTGGAGCAGTATGCAGTGGTTTTTCAGATGTAGTGACAAATTGGCTTGTGATCTGTGATCACAATGAATGCCTTTCCATACAGATATCTGTGATAACACTGCATGTCATAGACAATGGCAAGCATTTACAGCTCTATGTTTCTGTATCTAGACTTGGAGTCTGTCCTGTAGCCAAAAGCTTTGCACCTGTTGTTTTGCGCAAGAGCTACTTCTAAGCCTTTCTGTGATGAGTCTACTTGATCCAGTTGGAGTCTTTCCACTGGCATGAGATGTCTATTTTCTCATACCAACATATATCTTGGCCACTGTAAGCTGACAGTTTTGCATGACCTGTTCATAACTTGACAACCTCTACTGCACATTTGTCTGCATGTACACACAGTGGGAGGATATTTCCTGGTCCACTTGTATCAGTCTTTAGGCGAAGTGTGTGGCCATGGCCAGGTATGTCAGGTGGTTTCACATCTAGTGCTGTGTATACATCTTCTATGTGATTTGGTCTCAATGCTGTACATACATTTCTCACTAACTGTAACCAAGTAGGACTGTCTTTGGTACATATCTTCACTAGATTCACTTGTTTGTTGATGTTAGGTTTATTTGGCTTTTTGTGGTCATTTTTGTGTGACAACTGCTTGTATTTGTTTTTATGATATTTACCTTTTGGTGGTCAAGACTTGCTTCTTTGATGATGGCTGGGTTGTTTTTGTTTTAGCTGCCTTCCTTTCCTGCAGCATTTCGCCCAGTGTCCTTTGATACTTCCTATGTGGCACTCATCACTGAATGCTGGACATTGTCGTGGCCTGTGGTCTATACCACATTTTTTACACACTCCTACCTCTGTTATGGCATTCACTCTCTTGCATTTTCCAGTCTTGGATATCTCAAGTTGGTGTAGTTGAAGGTTTTTTGTTGTCAGAGTTTCATGTTTTCATCCCTTTGTCAACACTTCAGCTAGGTAAAGCTAATTTCTGAAAGCTTTTTGTGGTGTGCTGGCTATGATAAGATTGATTGGATGTTCATTTAGCTCTTAGTCTATAAGAAGTCTTTAAGAGCAAGGATTCTTGCTTTAAACTTTGATGTTTTCATCTGGTTTTCTTTCTGTACTCCATAAGATGGAGCCTGTGGAGCCAAAAGTTAAGCTCTAGATTTAACTGTTCTTCAGTCTTACTCACAGTAATGCCATGGTGACATTGATCACTCTCTGACAATACTTGCTTTAACTTATATCAGGCAAGGAAAGGTGCATTCTGGGAGTTCACAGTCACTCTTTGACCACTGCTGCCATTAAGTGTTGTTGGGTGAGGAAAGATTTACACCAAGGAATACAGGGAACAGTCTTTTACTGTATTCATTTTAGGTGAATCTCACATAAACAGTTACAGCAGTAGTGATGGAGCTAGCTGTAATGTCACTCCACATAGCGTACAACATACATTCATGTAAGACATATTCCATCAACCTTAAAGCCCAATTATGCTCTACACTAAGGATGGATACAGAACCTTTTGTCTGTCTTCTATGTCCTTTAAAATGCATAATTTGGTCCATTTCCATGGCTGTTATGGGTGTGTAGCCCGACATAGCAAATAGAGCAGAACGAAATCAGTGGGGCAGTGTAACTGACATGCAACAAGTGAAAGGAGCAAAGAAGAAGAAGCCGTACTGTATTTAATGTCTGCACTGCCTCTTTTTATGTCCCTTTCTGATAATGTACATTATCGTGACTCATGAGATTATAAGAACAGTGGTGTTTGAAATGGACGTACTCTATTTATGTACATAAAGGCAGCATAAATGAGCCTTTAGGGTGATTGTACAATCGCCAGTTAACCTCACACATGTGCTTTTTGAAAGCCTGAGTATTCAGAGTACTGTGCTTGAAGCATTAACCATCATACTACAATCCAGTTTGCAAAACAGTAGTTTAAGATCTTATTGTTTATTATTTGCAGTGTTGGGTGAATAAACACTGATCAATCACAACATATAAGTTTCCTTTGTAGGTACCCCTAGCACAGAACAGTTCTGGTCCATTAATGTACATAGGATTTCTATCAGTGTGTTGTGGTGTATTTTGGGCCCCCTGGGTTGTTGGGTAAGTTTTTTTTATGTTTTGCAATTGTGCTGACATCAACGAAGCTCAAAATTTCTGGTTCTTTGTAGTGTTTCTATTGCTATACAAAAGAGATAACCAATCAAATGTCAGTGGTTTTAAAGCTGTAGTTAGTTGATCAATATTTAAGGAATACTAAGCTTAAATAACCAGCACTAACAAGAAAAAACACTGACAGGAAGTCAACTGAAAGAGCCAAGTTTACTTTCTTCACTCCTACCATCACCTTGAAGTCAAACACCTACTGAGACTCTAGTGGAACCACAACATATTCTCATTTAGCTGCTCCACAGTTGTGGGATGTCATGGCTATTAATTCTATCTGAGCTTCATTAATCCGCATTTTCCCATCAGCCCTTTGTCCTTTATCATAATTTCTGCCTTTGCCAACATGGCCTCTGGTGGCCAGATACAGCTAGGGTCACAATGTGTTCCTTCATTGCCCAATGAGTACATTCACACATACACATACAAAGAAAATACCAATATTAGAACAGGTCATCCATCTCAATTACACAGTATTGGACCCATGTCATTACATTCCTCTCACTAGGGCGAGACACTAAACTAGTGTGTTCAGATGCAGACAACAGCCTCAGTGGAGAAACCTTAACTTGTCATAACCTTGCAAGGCTGTAACACCCACTGGACTGAATTAATCTTGTATAGTACCTCTGAGTGGTATCTGATTTGTGAAGAGGCTGGAGGTCTATCAGCAGTGAGGAGAGGCAAACTCAAATCAGATGGGACTCTAGAGAAGAAAGAAGAAAGAAAAAAAGCCCTGGGAATGGAGTGTTGATGAAAGAACAAACAACTATGTAACTGTCTTAGCATGGCCCAGTTCAGGTGGGAAATTGTTTGGAAATCACATTGTTCAGCAGCACTGAGGTGTTTTTGTTCTCTGAATGCCAAATGGTTCTAGTGTGCTGCATATATGTTGGGGCCAACACACAAAATAGAAACTGTTGAGGGTAATCTGATGGACATCTTTGAATCTTCCTCTCCCTGCTCACTAAAGGTCAGCTTGTTTAACTTGTTCAACTTGTTTGTCTTCTGGAAAGTTGCTTGGTATTCATTTGACGACAGAAACCTGAAAGAATGAGTGTTTTCAGATTCAAATGGGAAAGTATCAGTTTTTTTGGTTTGTTATGTTGGATTTGATCGTATAAAGTTTCTTTACTGCTCATCCCCTTTGAGTTTCAACCAAAGATTACCAGCTAAAATCTGACCCCTTTATAGTAAAATGCCTTAATCAAATTAAATACCTTAGTTACCTACCCAATCAAATCCTCCCTTCTCCACACTCACACCAGCACAGGCAAATCACCCTAACATACTGCTTCTGCTCACATTAAAGCAATTTCATCTACCCAATGCAGATAGAGCATAAAGCTGGAAGAAGGTGAGAGGAGGGGGGGTTGTATGTCTGCATCACAAGACTGTAAGCACACAGAATAACATCACAAAGCACAGCCAAAAGCCTTTAGCACTGTGACAGAGCAGATGTTAAGAGTAATGACAGTGGAGATTACCCAATAATTGTAGCAGTGTAAATCATTTGAGAGAGGATGAGAAAGAAGCAGAGAGAGAGAAAAGGAGGAGGAACAAAGGATGATATACCAAAGCTGAAGCAGAGAACACCTTATTGTTGGTATGGAAATGTAACAGGATTATTTGTATGCAGCACTAGTTTGTTTGTTTGTTTGTGTTTGGGTGTGTGTGTGTGTGTGTGCGTTTTGTTTTTCTACATACTTACTGGAAGGCTGCTCATCTGTAGTTGTGGAAGAGTGGGGGTTTAAAAAATTGTTCCTACCACATTTTGTCATGATGAGGATGCGGAGGGGGTGACAGTTACAAAAATATGACCGCTAGTGTTACTGCATTTATGAGCTACAGTAATCGCTGTGCTACAAGCTGCTGCCTGGGACCAAGGATGGAGGATAAAGGGCTCCCTCCATCTAAGAGCATGATGACATATTTCTCCCTAACATCCCTTAACAATGTTGTGTCTCTCAGAGTTCACCAAAGCCTGCAAGGAGCTACAGATTGGAAGCTGAACACACTTTGCAGCAAGGGGCTCCAGCAAGTGCATGCCTGTCCCTCTCACTTAGTCTGTTGTTGTCGTGACTGTGTAATAAACTTTATTCAGTTAAGCGTGAATTATTGTTAATTGAACTAAAAAGTAATTTTCTTAATTGAAACAAGGGGGAGAGGGGCTGACCAGATTAACAACGTAAAGGAGCAACTCCTTCTCAGTCTTACTCCCCCACCATCTTCAGACTTTTATCTTGTCTAATTCTTTTGCCCATTACAGTTCCCACTTTAATTTCTTCCCATCTTGCAAGTGCAATAAAAAGCCTGTAATCTACTTAGCCTCGAAACCATATTAAAATCAAGAGAAGCAGTTCTGAAGAACAGTACAGCTGAGATGCAAATTACTGCACTGAATATACAGCATCAGAAAAACCTTCATATTCACTGACATTAGAAAAATAAATAAATAACAATTACATTTAAGTGTAATAATGTAAAATCTCTTTTCATAAATATTTTATATTATTGGATCATCATGTGCCCTGATATATGCTATGAAATTAATGATCCACCAATGCCTAATGTAGACAATCCAGTTCATGTTACAACAGTGGCAGCCATCTTCTCGTCGCCACATCACCCATTTCCACAACATCTATGTAGTAGAGATAAACAGGTAACAGGTTACACAGAAGGGAGGGATATTTTGGAATTCAACCCACATACCAGAGCTACTGCAGAGCTTCAGGAAACAGTCACATTCCAGTAAACACATGTGGACTTACCAGGGCAAGAACTCCTGGTCACCAGCCTAGCCAAATATTATCCCATACTGAACATCACCATCCTACACGGTGGTTATTGGCTGAGGGGGAGGAAGTGATGTATATTGACTTTTCATTTGTGTCTTGCTGACTTTGCCTACAAAGGACAGAACCACTTCCAGTTGCTATGCCTAGATCAAACTGCATACAGTTAACCACCATTTAGCTGCATTGTTTCCCTTTCTTGTTTTTGAGAACTACTGTTTCTCAGCCACGGTTGAGTCATCCAGCAGTTAAAGATGCTAAATGACACTCACACTATTATCACTGTAATATACCTCTAAATTAATTTCTACATTAAATGTAGTATAACCAAATGAGGCCTGCAAATGACACTGCTGCTCGTGTTAATGACATTCATGTAAACAATAAAATAAACATTATCCATCTATTGCTGCTGATCTCTCTGCATTAACACATGACCTTTCTAACATGAACATTCTGTTCAAACAATGCAGGCCGTCCTCCACTCTTCACCAATCTGTGGAGGGTGTCTGAGCCATCTCACACCTTGTCAGTCATAAAAGCAGTGGGAGAGGGGGGAGGAAGGAGGAGGAGACAGAGGAGGGGATAAGAAGAGTGCCATTACCAGTGTTCTGGACTCGTGTCTTCCCAGGGTGAATAATTACGTCTGACATGTCATGAATAGGGAAGGACATTATCGTAGTGATCCTCTGTACCCCCTCAGTGTGTTCTCATCCACACACATACATGCACGCCCACACATTAGGGCCCTCTCTGAATGATTTAGGGGGTCTGTTAATAATGCAGGGGCTCCTAGAGCTAATTAGGTAAGTAGCAGAGGGCGCCGGCTGTGACGCCTCAGTTCACTGATACAAGCAGTAAAGGAATGAAGTATCAACTGCACATGTACTCACACACAGAGTTTGGGTTTCACCACACGCACACATCACAGTGTTCTAACCTCTGTAACAACCCTAATTATTTTAATCAAAGGTTAAATTTGTGATCATAATTAAGTTTCATTATTGATTTAGGCACAAAATTTAGGACCTGCAAGAGCTCTAGTCTACGTGCTTCACTGGCATACATTATGTATTTTTTTGGTGGAGCAATCAGGGAAGGTAATAAGTAACAGATCTGTATTCTAGGGCTCTGAGATATTTTGACAAGCAGTATCACCAAGGTTGAAAGGGAACAGGGATCTGTGTGCTCCAGGAAAATCAATAGCAAGTGATTATCTAGAGAGGAAACAAGTGGAGAGCCAAGGTGGGCCTTGTCACGTGTATACAACCTCTCTCTCCCTTTCACTGGCGCCATAGCTGTCAGCCCTGTAAGTGCAGTGTCAGGGTGATTACAGAGCAGTGGGGCCCAGACAGAGCACAGCCAACCTCCAGACAATCCCTCCTGAGACACACCACCATAACAAGCCTCAAGTCCAGGGTCAAAACTACTTTGTTTCCTGCATGTGAGATTTGCACTTTTGCTGCACAACTAGGAATCATCTTCTTTGATTGCAGAGTGACTGAATGAAACACCACATAGCTGATTTATGATGCCTTCAGGCTACCAGACATATTTTAAAGGCCTGTTTCACCCAAATTACAAAAACACTGCTACGTAGCCATAAAGTTGATGTACTTGCCAAGTTTTTGAGATGTCTGCCTCCATCTCTAGTCAATATGGGTGTACTCTTTCCAAGAGGGAGCTATGCAAAAGAAACTAAACTGAATTCATCTCCTGTGTATTGAGAAGGTTCAGATGAATTTCAGCTTATCAGGTGACAACCATGAAACCACTGATGACTTAGTTTCTCATAGCAATAATAGATTTTTTTTCCCAAAAACAAAACTAGTGTTTAATTCTTACTGCCACCTTAGTTGATGTATTGCATTTATTTAACCTCTAGTTAACCAGAAAAATGTATGTTTAGGATCCTGGCCATGATAGGATCTGAATTCAGTGATAAATACATAAAAACAATTAGATTTTACACCATTTCACGTTCACAAAAAAGTTAGGAATTCAGCAAACGACAAAAACAAAGATTTGACCAAAAAAAATTAGTCAAAGTCCATTTTTTTCTGACTGACCTCTCAGCCAATGTCAAAAGCTGGAGATCTAATAAATACATAAATAAGTAAAGGAAACCTAAAGTGGTAAATGATAAAGGACCAGCCACTGGAAACAAAATCATATTAAGAAACACTAAATTCATACAGGCAAAAGATCATGAGAATGGTATTGTGTCGCACATTTTACTACTAAAGTGAAAGAGAAAATATAAAATACAGTCAAAAGCAAAAAAATAGCAATGCACCTGGCATTAAAAATAAACCATAAATTAAATACAGAATCTTAATAAGTGGTACAACAAATGAAGAGCAAACATCAGACTTCAGACTAAGCTGCAGCACTTACTCTTACTGAGCTAGAAAATAAAGAAGCTTTGCATTTGCCTTTGAATGTGAACATAGAGTAGTATATATGGACTTCAGATCAGCAGGCAGTTTGTCACTGAAAGCAATCTCACCAGACTTTGGATCCAATTCTGCGTACTCACTAGAGGATCTGGACCTTATGACCTGAGATCAGGTTTTAGACGATCAGCAAGTCAAAGGTGAACATTGGGCAAAAGCATTAAGTGCCTTATAAACTAAATTCTGTATTACACTCTTGCTTGCTCAATTCAGGGACAACCATGCTTAGTGTATACAGACTTTTTGTTTGATATTTTGGACCAAAGACTAGTATTTAATGTCTGTTTTAGCTGTACATTGATTCATTAGTATCACTGAAAAGATTTACCAATTTGCTGACAGATCAAGGATAAATAGAAACTAGCATGTACCATAAGCAATTAAATATATTTAGAGTTTATTATGAACAGCTTTTGCTCAGAAAGTTGGTGTAATTGTTACTCTAATTTGGATTTAGGTTTCTTTTCTTTAACAGCAGTCATTACAATACATTTGAGAAAACAGAAACATCCAGTGTGCCAATGGCTATTCATTATATTTTCTACATTTCTGTTTATAATGCCATGAGATGAAGATTTGAACAACTGATTATAGATCTCAAAATTAACTTTAATTTTAAGCTAGATTTTCTTTCAGCTCTCTTGTAGATTCTGTTTGACATACCTATGAAGTTTTTAATGTGAAAAAATGGGGCAATGAAGACATTGTACACTCTCAGATTACCAGATTGGAAGATTGATGGTTTGAAAGTTTGAAAAGTCATATAACCAATTATGTTTGTTTGTGGTGTTTTGCTTGGGGAGTGGAGCATATAACATAAAAATTAGGCAGTATTGATCTGAAACATACAAAAATTTGACACGGAATCCAAGTATTTTAATAACATTGATAGTTTATTAGTTATCATTAAGTGCTGCAAGGACAAAGTGATATTAGTATTGTCAGGATGAGACAGATGTGCAAAACAAATTGTTGATATTTTTAAATTTACATATTTGCTTGACTTCAGTCTATTAATTGCTACCTTAATAGCAGATGGCAGTATATGACATTTGTAGGACTGCACAGTGAGATCAGTAATTATAAGTAAAAGGTGTGATCCTGCATGGTTTAAGTGGAGACTGTCCTGTTTAAGATGTGTTCTGTTGTGACATCCTCTAAAAGTTTTTCCTCCCACTCCAGTTTGGTGCTATTGGTGCCTACTGTATCATCATAACAACTGAGGCAGATGACAATGATGCAGCAGCTGTAAGGCGGAGCTGCTAATGGCTGCACCTGGTTAGCATCAGGTGCAGCAAATGTGAATTAAATGTGGATGAAAGCTGCTGCAATCATAGGCCTTTAACAGCCATTTTGAGTTTTCCTGACAGTCTGCATTATGGTGTTGTTGATCAAAAAATAGTTACAGGCTCTGACACCACCGGTTATCGTTTTATGTATCTGATCAGGATCAAACAGACAAAATTCATATAAATTTTCCACTCTTGCTGTAGAAGAAAAACTAAATAAGCATGGCAGAAAAATATTGAGCTTTTAAAGTTTAAAGGCTTATTTGAGGCAGAGAATTTTAGCACTTACAAAAATTTGTGTATAAAAGGGGATTATGTAGTCATTTTTATGTCTTTAAAGTTGCCTTGTGTGTGGTTCTAAGGGGAATTCATGAAAGAATTTCTGTCATATAATATATATATTTTTTTCTTTTTCTTTCATATGTTGCCTTTTTTCCAGGTTCCCTGAAGCACACACTTGTTGACAGATTGCTCATTAGTGTGACACAAACTTTCAGCACCGTCTGTAAAATTTAGAGTTCAGCAATTCTCTCCATCCCATAACAGAGGGGAAAGCTACGAAAGCCTGCGCTCTACCTGTATGTGATAGCTCTAGCCTGAGGGTTAATAGTATCTAATCACAGCCTCAACAGGTGAGGAGAGTTGATGGCCCAGACAGCATGGCACCATATGAAATTCCTGCACTACTAATGTACATCAAGCCACACATACAACCACAGTATCCATGATTTACAGTGAATCCATGCTGCTTTTCTACTGTAAATCTAACTGTAGTAAATAATGCATACTATATTTTCCAGCCATGTTATACATAATTCTTGCTTATAATACAGCTGAAAAGCTGGTCTGTTAGCATCCCACTTAGGGGACCAAATCTATAGATATTATATCAAATACAAGAAAAACACCTGTTCCAGTGTACACTAACATTATTATTGCATTGATCTTCATTCATTTTCAATGTGATGTTCCTCAGTGCAGCGTTTGAAGTCGTTTGACCTCATCCTCACCTCAACAGCACAGAGCCTCATCAGACATAAAAGCCAACCGAAGGGGGCTGAAGAGGCCAAACCTCCCCAGGGGAGGGAAAAGCAGAGGAGAGGGAGGAGACGGAGGAGGAGAAGGAGGAGGATGGGTGTCACTGTCTCTACAAAGGCCTCTTATCCTCTTGATATCAAAGCGCTGTACTCCCAAGATAAAATATTGTCAGAATAATGTGAGTCATGACAAGAGGGGGGTTATACATTGCAAAAGGAAGAAA
The DNA here is from genome assembly GCF_017639745.1 of Melanotaenia boesemani. NCBI lineage: Eukaryota > Metazoa > Chordata > Actinopteri > Atheriniformes > Melanotaeniidae > Melanotaenia > Melanotaenia boesemani. Next base: position 14,853,493 of record NC_055701.1, read on the forward strand.
GGAAGAAAGGATTATGCTGGGTGAGCTCAGGGTTTCAGGAATGAGCAAGATGAAGTGGATATGATGCAAAACATTTCAGTGCTACTCGCTTCTCAAACAGTCAACAAGATTATGGCAGCAGCACTAAGATGACTGACAAAATAAGGTCAAAAATTACGTCCACTATGACACAAATTCATAGCTGAATCTTACCTCTTACTTGTTTACAAGGTACAACCGGTTGTTTTCCTCTTTTTTACTTGTTTTGTGAAGAGGAAGTATTTAGGATCTAGGCCAGATGGGCACACAGCACTATTGTATGGTTGACAGAGAGATGACCTTGTTGCGCCTGTGTGTATGTGTATGTGTGTTTGTGTGTGTTTAATCAGACAGAGAGGGGGGATTAGAGACCAGGCACCTGCCAGGTGGAAACAGTATGTACTCATCTGATGGCCTCCTGTCCTTCTGCAGTTTCTCTCAAACTCACACAAACACATGAACAATATGTAACAGTGTTTACAAAACTGAGTTGTGTGTTTGTTTCAGATTGAAAGTTTTTCCGTGAGGTAAGTTACGGAGCACAAAGTAGATTCAATACTGGTTTTAAAAAAGTCCTGATATATGTGGGTTTTTGTTTTCTTTTCTTTTTGGGGGAGGCGTGGGCGGGAGGTACTTTTTTTTTTTTCAAGTGAGTTATGAATTAGCAGAAGATGAGCCTTTATAATCTAGTTTATTATTTTTTAATCTCATTTATGGGACTTATCACAAGAGGTATCTTCTTTATGAGCTGGTTCTTTAATGTTGAACTACTATAATATGATTTGTACATTTTCCTTAAAACTCACAAACTACAAGCTGTACACAAGTCATATTTTAAAGAAGAGACATCTGCACTAATTATACAAATAGTTTATTTGTTACCATTCCCCACTTGTATATCAGCTCTTGTTTATTTTTAGCTGATAGACAAGGTGGCAACTAAATTCTGCACTTTATAGTAACTTTAACGTTTTTTTTTACATACAACAGAATTATTTCAGACGGTACACATACTTTTAAAGCAAAAGTAAATTCTAATCCTCTAAACACATTACCTGACAAAGAAAGAAGCACAGGACATTGAAGCTTGAGGATTTTTTTTCATTACAGCAGCCATTTTGACTAAACATAAGACATAAACAGTTCTGAATCACATTTGTCAGGGTTCTGTGCCTAAATCTCCATAATTTATTCAGTAACACAGTAACAAATGTGCTAAACCTGTTTTTTTTTCTTAAAAATTGGTTGCTGTGAAAAGGTGTGCTATAGCACAGTGTTATAATAACCTCCCACCTTTCATGCATTTAAATAGTATGTTCTGTGTGTTAAGAAAGCAGAAAGAAGAGCATTTCAAATCTACAATTTAAACTTGATTTTTATCCCCATTTTATATTTCCATGTATTTCTGGTTTTCCTCTAACTTCTAAGTCTTTCTTCCTTAAATGAGACAGCTTTGATTGTTACAGTTAGCTGAGAAACATGAAGCTCAAAAACCAGCTCCATCCTGACTCCTGTTAGTTATCTCAAAGGAGTACTAAGCCCCCCATCTGTTAGTGCTGTTCAAAGAAAGCAGCTGTAAAAGAGTTATCCATCTATGTTTAAATAAACAGTAGTTATTGAAATCTAGGGCGTTTCATTAGCTCTGATTAAGTAACTCCATGATAAGCTGATATCAAAAGATGATCTGAAGAGGTCAAAAGGAGGAGACAAGAGGCCAAACAGGAAATGGAAAATTAAGAACAAAGAAAGAAAATACATTAGACAATGGGGACTGAATTATTTTAAAATTCAAAACATACATGAGCAAGGGGTTTTAAAGCACAAGGACATAAGTTACAGATAGGAGGTAAGAAAAAAGGAGTGGAGAAATTTCTGAAGGAATAAAAGGAAAGAAGGTGTGTTTTGAAGTGGTCATGAAAACGAGTGATCGAGGAGAGCTTTTTCCTGCTGCACAAGGAGTAAATGACTCTGCAGGCGCCTGTCACTCTGTGGGCCAGCGTGGGATGATCAGCAATGATGACAGGGGCACAGACCTATGTCAAGAAGCCGAACCCAGCTGTCAGTCAAACCTTTCTGCCTTGTGTGATGACAGGCATGGGCCTTAATCCTGCTGAAGAGGGGCAGAAAGAGGAAGAGCAGTAATTAAAAGGCAGGAGAAAGAATTTGGAGATATTAAAATGAAACTTTTTTTTTATTAATTTAAGAGCAATATTAGTTTGTGCATTTAGAGAAATCTCCAGCTATTTTCAATCTGGGCTTCACTATGGAGTCACGTAAGTGGGGAATAAAAAAGTTGATGTCCCTTTCCTTAGTAGGCAATGTGACACTGTGTGAACTTATTTGACAACCAGAAAAAGGCCCTTATGAGTCATCCTCCAGCTATCTTGGAATGCAACTCCTCAGGCCTCTGGGGATCTCAGAGTAATGACCAGAGAACCAGTACATCAGAGCACAATAGAGAAAAAGACGTTATCCCACAGTCAGTATGTGCTAGAACTGTTTTCAATTATTGCTCGCCGATTCTCAGTGTTGGTCTTCCACAACATTCCAAGTAAGTACAACCATAACTTAAAAGCACAATGTTTGGTTTGGCCATGGAAAACTTTGTCCTCGTCTTCTTTCTATTGTCAGTGATAATCTTCCAACATTTGTGTTGTATCTAACCTTTAACAGTGTGTGTGTGTGTGTGTGTGTGTGTGTGTGTGTGTGTGTGTGTGTGTGTGTGTGTGTGTGTGTGTGTGTGTGTGTGTGTGTGTGTGTGTTTTGCAGTGATGTAATGTCATGAAAATGCAGTTGAAAACCCATACCTTTTGCAAAAAAGCAAATACTACAGCTTACTACAGCAGAAAATATGTTTCAGACAAAACAAGGAGCGGCACATGTCACTTCATGGTAAATGTATCAAAATGTTTGAAAAAATAATCAGGTAACATATATTCATTTTTAAAAGTACACATCTTCATTGAGTGTTAGAGGTTGCTCAGGCAGGATTATTTCCTTAAATATGACATAAAATGCACTTTAGACACTGAAAAAAATGTGCTTTATTAAAAAAATAAAGGACCTCAAAGGGTTTAACAAATCATTATCTATTCCTAATCTTAGCTGAGTCACTGTGGTGTCCAAATATTGCATTATAGGAAGAAATTAAAAATCATTTAAGCGACTGATCAACAGTGTCCAAGGGCAAACTAAGAGGAAGAACTTATTACTATATATATATATATATATATACACGACTTGAAGAAAACTGGGAAGGAGAAGGCAACAGTAGTACCAACAGATCCCTGGAAAAACATCAGACATCTTCATCCAGAAGAGTGCGGTCCTTGGAACAGATACTAAGATGTGTAGATAAAGTTGGATGCTTGCACAGATCAGTTCAGCTAAAGATTACATAGAGTATGCACCCAGTAATCTAAATACTCCAGTTTAGTATCCAGTTTATTGCCAGGGCTTTATTCAATTTCTATTTTAGCCACAGAGTCAACCCAGTGAATGTTTACATCCAGTTATCCCAACACTTTGTCAGTCTGGCTCACAGTCCAAGAGGACAGTTTGACCAAAACCTTTGATCTCGAGATCAGAGTGTGAAACTTGCATTTTATGCCAGAAAAATTTGTGTTTTTGTGCATGTATGTATGAGTTTTTCTGCATGTGTTCTTAGGCCAGAGACAGTCAGAGATACCTTTCAGGGAACACTGTGAACCAAAAGAAATAGGTATTGATTTTTTGGGGGCCTAAATGTACCGTGTCCCTGAGGTGATCAGAGCCATGACCTGATATGCCAATGTCCCAGCATGCTCTGCAGATGTGGGTCAACTGACATCTGTTTCTCACTGCAGCTTGGGCTCAGCTCGGCCCAACCAGCCCGGCTGCCATATTCATCCTAATAACCACTCCCATAATCACCAGGGATTATTCTAATATTAGTGAGCACACACACACACAGATGAACACACGCACAGCAACTGCTCTGATTAAGGTATAGTGCTCCATATGTTTTTTTGGAGGGTTTTTGGGGAGGATTTGTATGTTTTTAGCCTTTCAGTGAAAAGCCTTGAAAAAGCCAGCTTAGTGAGGACTAAAGAGAGTCTCTGCATAAATAATATTGGAAAATAGCCTGAGCAAACAGGGGGTCACGCTGGGTGAGATGGGGCCAGCCTGCAGAGGTGCTCTAACAATGAAAACACGTCATGAGGCTGCTGCATGGAGATCTGGCCTTGAAGTTATATAGAGAGATGAGAGACAGCAGTGAGCTATTCTGTCTCCATAAAGGAGGGATTATGAACCACTGACAAGATGTGTGAATCAAGATGGCACACTCACCACACATCAGGACTAGAAAAAGACACTGCAGGGGGCTGTCAAGGCAGAGCTAGAGTGAGGTTGGAGGATTACAATGTGATGATAAAAGATTATGAAGACAGATGAATAGATCGCTGGTAGTTTAGATATCAGTGAGGCAACTTGCTTCAGTGAGAAGCTTGATTGTTCAAGTTTGGATTTCCATTGCAATGAAACACATCTTATAGTTCCTTTCATGCATGAAATCTTTTTATTTTTCACTTACAACTCTAAATTCCTTTAAATTAGTGCATTCTTAAGTTGCAAGTCTTTGTTTTGTGTGAAATGATCATTTTCCCCCAGCCCTTTTTTCTCTCTAAAAGCTCTATTTGTGGAAGTCATGGCCTGCTGGTGTTTATGACTCTCATTGGACCCATACTGCTGGTGTTTTTCACTCTCTCGCTCACACACACACACACACCCACGCACACACACACACACACACACACACACACACACAGTAGATCCTTGCTGCGGACACTCAACTTCATTCCTTGCTGCATTTGCATCTGTAGTCTCCATGGAGACCTTTTTTATGACTTACCACCCCCCCAAGCTCACAAACATACTGTATACGCACACACTCACTATGACACAGACTTAAACAGGCTGCATCTCCTTCTGTGTTTGATTTGGTGTTATAGGACCCATCGGATCACAGCCCCCAGCAATCCCAAGCCCATATGCACAAACACACACACAGCAGTTGGCCTGGATGGATGCAGCAGCCCTGTGCTAAAGACAGAGCCATAAGCAGCACACCACCTAATCACCTCCAGGCTGGTCTGGATAATGACATTTGTAAAGGCTTTGACTCAACCTGCCTGAGTAAGAAGGCCAGTCTGCCTACCTTTCCTCTCCCTCATCACTAGTATAAATTGAGAAACTAGCAAATAACAAACACAAATGATGCAAAGCAGTAGGAGGCTTTACATTGAATTTCAAAGCGTCTGGTGTGTATGTGCCAGCACAACCATGAGTGAGCATAGAGGGTGTTAGTGAAAGGCCATCCTGCTTAGCGGGTGGCAGCATGCAGGCAGGTTTTTCATGAGAGGGGGAATCTGTTATGCAACATGTGAGAGCCTGCTAATCTTGCCAAACAGCTTGCTCCTCCTGGCCACCTCTCGGCCCGCACACACACAAATATGCACTCGAACACACCTCCTGGCCATCTTTCTAGCCATGCATGGCTACTCACCCAGGTGGCCTTAATGGGTTTAAGAGCAGTCAGAGATCCTACTGCACTTCTGTCCAGACCTGAGCCCTCCTGTCTCTGCATGTGACTGGACGAGTGGACGCGTGAGAAGTCAAGATGCCAAGAAGTCACTAAAACATGCCAATATGGTTGTTTGTTTAGTGGAACAGAATATTGCTTTAAAGAAATTTTCCATTGCTTTAGTGCAAAATGATTCTCAGACACAGTGACAAAGTTATAGAATCAAAAGTTCAGTCCCTTTGGTATCTTCATGATTGTTCTGGCATCTTGTAGTTGGCAAGTTTGGATTCAGTGTGTGTTCTTCAGAAATGCAAATAAACATTAGGGTGTCTTGTTGGGGTCAGGTGGCTCTACTCACCAAGCCACCTTCTAGGAAGCATTACTCAACTTAATGGCATATGCTAACAGGTTCCCAGCTGAGTGGCTCAATCTGTAGCACGTGCACTTAGTCACACTCATATGCTACACAGCCAGGAGGTCCTGTCCAAGATCACCTGCAGGAGACAGACCCTGCTGTAATTCCCTGATCTCACATGTGCTCCTCCACAAGGCTCCTCTGATGAGTGGTGAAGTGGAGCAAGGCTTCACATTTTATTATTATCAAGTTAATATTTCTGTAATTTTACAAAGCAATTCCAAGTTCAGCATATTAATCAGTTGCTTATCATTATTCTGTAAAATTAAGCTTCTTTCTAATTAGTTCACCCTTTGAACATGTGAATGGAACTAAACTCAGATGCACAGAAAAGTCAGCAAGTTTTAAATGTGTGGGAATATTAACCAGTGACCTAAACTTGCAAAGTACAATCAACCCTGAGAAAGCTTTTAGAAGTGGCTTCTTATCAGTTACAGTTCTGGCTTATTTCGTTTGTGCCCACAGCATTTCTTGCCATTTGGCCTCTGCTCCACATTGTGACAGCTTTGATGTGCTGAGAGGCTTCAGGTTCTCTCTGCATCCTCAACTGCAGCACCGTGGCACAATAAATACTTTGATAACCGCTCAGTCTGTAATTTGGGTAAAAACAAATAACACAGTGGTCCTTACAAGCCTTCTTTTGTCAGAGTTTGGTTCTGGATTCATGAACCGAACAAAACAATTGGTTCCAGATTGAGGCAGACTTCTGTTCTCCCCAGAGGGATGGTTTAAATATATCAGAGTAGAGAGAAGCAGGAATAACAGTGGAAATGGTGAGAAAGCAATCGAGAGAGGAGGAATGAGTGAGATGGAAAAGAATTCAACCATGGGCAGTGTGGGAACGTTTGGGTTTAATGAGAAAATGGATGCAATAACGGATGATGAATAAATTGTATGAAGCAAGCAGAATTTTTTTTTTTTTTTATTTTAATGAAATTGGGAAAATTGAGAACGAGCAATTCTCACAAGAAAGGGCCTTTTTTGGACTCACCAAAGTGAAACTTAATTGAGGCACAACTTGAAAATAAAGTGAGTTGCAATTTGAACCCAAAACTAAATGTATTTGTGTCCAGATCAAGAGTCAGAGGGAAGTTTTACTATTTCATTAATAAAACTTATATATATATATATATATATATATATACCACTCACATATATTTATTTATTTATACATTTTTATATAAATAAATGTATATTTTTTGGTTTTTTATTTTCCTAAACAAGTATAGTATAAATCTTAAATTGTGTAGACATGTGTTGTGGGAAATGAAATACAAAAGAATGTGAATACATAGATGCCCAATCTCAGTGCCAGCAAAATATCTTACAAATTAAATCTATTATCTGTGCTTGAGCAGTTATAATGAAAAGCATCTTATGTACTGACAAAAAATCTGAATCATTGCATTACTAACCTGGGATTCTGCCTACTGGGACAAAAATGGCAAGAACCATGTTTATCGTCAATAAAAAGAAATTTAAAGTGCTATATTAGTGCCAATCAGAAGATATTCTAGCCTATTAAATCAAAGAAAAACAACATTTTCTTACAGAAAAAATGTTAGTGCCAACAATTTCTTCTTTCGGTATATTTGTGCCTATATGAATGACAGACTCTCGTTCAAGATTTAATTTTATTATAATTATCCAGCCAGATCTTATATAAGCTGTCATATTACAAAAACAAAAAAAAATTATGGATGAAGGAATTTATTATGAAGTCAGACTATTGAAACTTTTGTCAAGGTGTAATAAAAAAGGATTCTGAGAAAGGAAGCTGCTTTTAAATCTGATGGTTTTGGAGCTGTTTCATGAACCGTCATCAGATAAGGTCATAAAAGAGTTACAAGTGCTGTGTAATAAGCACATGCTTTGAGTATGACTCAAAGCATTGCTTAAAGCTGCTAAAATTCCCGGTAAAATAAGTTTATAATGCATTTAGTTATATTTAACTGTTCAAAATATTCACCATTTTTTAAATTATTTTGTTTTTTCTGTTATTTCCCCTTTAATTTCTCATATTTATCATATTATCAGCATCAAAATTCGGCAGTAAGCAGATCGAGAGTCTATTTTTATGTATAAGCCTCTGATGTCAGCCACACACACAGAAACCAATACTTTTTAATGCCAATTTTTGCAAATGAGAAACATAGTTATGCCATTTATACAGTATATCTGCAATGAGCTGAGGTTTACCCTCTATGGACCTCTGGTACAGTCCTTCTTAATCAATTTTTCTCTTAATCAATATTTAACTGTCTACCTGTGATGTCTGGTACAGACATCCAAGAGAGGCTGAAGTCATGCTGTGATGTTTAAAATTACTTTCATTTTGCCATTTTTTTAACCATGACTCAACATTGTGAATTCACATTAAGGAAACAGTGATTCAAACTGAATATTTGCTGGATCAACAAGCAAATTAGCAATGTTGATTGATGCCATGTTTGTAATGTCTGCAGAGAAAAGTATCAGAAATTAATAGATTTATTGAATCGTCTTCCAAACTTCCAAACTTCTTCCACTGCTTCATAGAGATGGGATTTATGGCTCTTTGAAGGGAGCCGGAACTTGAGGAGCCGTTCCTTTCAAAGAGCCATTCAAAAGACTGGCTCGTTCTTACGATATCTTACAAAATTTCACAATATATAAGAATGACAAACAATCAAAATATGTACCTATATAAAATCTACTATACAAGATTGAAAAAAAATATAGGAAAAATATAGACAAAAAAGGATAAACCTGAGCAGTCAGTGCAAATTCTAGTAAATGTTTTGGCTAGAACTCACAGTATTTGTTTCCGAACAATATTCTCCGCCCATTGATGCTTCACATGAATGGGGCGTGTTGAACATCAGACTTTTATGATGTTACAAATCTGATGAACACAGTGTGGAAAATTTGTATATGAAAACAAGTGAACGGCTCACAGCTGTGACTCGGTTCCCATTCAAAAGAATCGATTCGTTCATGAACGTCATATCTCTACTGCTTCATAAGAAGACACAGCTATGACATAGGAAATTGTTGTACATCTTTTGAACTTGTCACTGTAGCAACCAAGATTTGTTTATCTACCTTGAAAATTTGTTAAACCCATTTGTGCTCTGCAGTGTTTTCTATTTGTGGATAATAGATGGATGTTGGGGGATGAATACCAACAGTTTCAAAAACACACATTTCCCATTACCAACAACAACATTCATTCCCAGCATCTAACAAAGCATCTTACTGTTGCCTTGTCTTGACATTGCTGCTGTTACATCGAAACCCATCTACACTGTTGCTTGTTTTGCAGCTTCAAGGGAAAGAGGAGGTGGCACTTTCTTGATAATAAGAATCAATGTTCTCTCTCATACAGAGGAACACTCTCATAAGGGTGTGCTTCATTCTTGAGAGGATGTGGCAAAAAAGCCCTGGCAAGAGTTTGGCTAAGGTCCAGCTGCCTTCACACGCACACAAACACATACTTAGTCTCCATCTTGGGCGATTACATAGCCTTTCAAACTCATTTACACACACAAGCAGTCAAGCTGAAAACTAATTTGTTACAACATTCACAAACAAGCACATGCTCATGCAATGACGTGCATGCACATACCTATTGGCATGAACATGACATCAAAAGAGAGGTGGAACAATGTAAGCTCAAAACAACATGTATGCACAAACAGGCAAGATCACACACATGCAACAATATCAGACAATATGAATTTCATCTCTTAAAAAAGTTCAAATTCACTGGAACCTGCCTGCTTTCCAATGAATCTGCCTTCCCAGATTTAAGCTCTCATCATTAGTGAGGTGAAGCAGCGCTACTTTGGGCAGCTAATTACCAATCATCAGAGCTTCCACAGGTGTGGTTTTGGATTTGTTTATGTGTGCAAACAGAAGACAGGGACTCTGCAGGAAGAACCCTGGTGTCAGCTGATTACCATATAGGGCAGTGGAGACAAAATCACTGCTGTGACGTAAAGAAAATCTTCTGTGTTTGTGTGTGTGGAGGACATGGACAGTTCTCTAGTTGTTGTAGCCCAGAGATGCATCCCCAGACCATCTGACACCTCTTCCTGTTTGGACATAAGGTCCCTGAGGATGCACACAGCTGTGGATAAAGCTTACTCCCTCCCTTTGTTTCCTCATACACTCACATACACACATCACAGTGTTGCCCATTAGTTTCCATACATCAGCCTTGTTGGTGACACATTCTCCTTTTCATGTGTGACCAGCAGCTCTCGGTCACATGAAGGATCGTACAGCAGCTGTGAGGAGCACACAGAGAAGCATCTGTGTACACACAAGAGTGTGCATATACATGAATGTATGTGTGCATGCTCTTCTCAGTTTAGTTTGAGCCAAACAAGTTTCTCCTGACATCACCATGTCATCTCTTTTGTATTCAGAAAATAGTTTTAACACGAGGAAAAAATGCAGCAAATGAATGTAAAACCACAGGTGCATCTTTGTGCAAGATGAGTCAGCTGTCACAAAGAGACAAAAAGACAACACAAGGGCATATACCTGTTCTGTTTAAAGCATTTGGACCTTTGCTATGACACATTGTTTGAATCCCAAAAACAGAAATGTGCAATTATTTGTATGTCCTAAATATATTTGCATTTTGTGGGCCAAATCTTAACCACATATATAATAACTACATATGATCACAACTTCAGAACAGCACATTACATGGAGAAGATATAATGTATTACAACACTAACACACATATACTGATAACAAAGTGATAATAACTAAAAAAAAAATAGAAAAAAAGACACAAAGGAATGCTGTCAAGTTAGTCAAGTCAGTCTTTTTCAGGGTGGTCTCATTTTCTGTTGGTGAGACTCTGTGAAGCCTAAATCACCACTGTTGCATCATCAGTAATGGAACTGTGACCTACTAGATACTTTTGATATGTGAGATCAAGTGATATTTAACCTAAAAAAAACAGATTAAACTCAAAAGAAAACCTTAAATGAAGTTCAATGCATAACAAAACACATGCATAAACTACTCTCTTTAGTGCAGCAATACATCTTAGACAAAAAAACAATAGCTGATTAATGGATCAGCTAAACAAATCCCAAAGGAAACTAAAACTAAGAGTGGGAGCTGGTTAAAAAACTGGTCAGACTGGAGGACAGGTGCCCGCCTCTTTCTTCTTTCTCCCCATTAAGACAAGCAGGTGACTGAAAACTCATATCTTGCATGTTTTGCCTGAGCAACCAATCCTCACCAAACATAATTCTCCACCAGACAATGACCTCTGCAGCTCTCAGGTGTCAAGTCTGGAAGAAAGACTAAATTGAACTCTCCGCCCCCTTTTTTATAGACTGTGACATCTTGGCTTGCTTCTAAGCTCATCTATGTCATCTGTGCTTGCATTCCACATAAGCAATTGGAAACTGAACGACTATTGTTAAAATACACCTTGCAAAGCACAAATTCACTGTCACAAAGGTGGAAACACATGCAGTCCTGGCAAACTTTGAAAAATGAAGTGATCTGTTTCTTTCTAATCCTCTGATTTTCAGCCAGTTTTTACTGCACCAACATTTTTAAAAGATGATCTGATGCCAGAATTTTCTCATGTTTTTACCTGTGGGCTGTTTGTCCCGACATGCCTGCATCATGGCTTTACATGGACAAGAATCACCAAAGGAAAAGAAAAGACTTGTTCGTCATCACAAAGACAAAAAGGATACAGGAGGGTTGCAGCAGTGAAGCAAAGTGGTACTATGGCGTTGATAGAATGAGCCACAGGAACACTAATCAGAGCCACAGCAGTCATCTTCCAGAAATGATGCCATGGACAGAGCACTATTCGCACTATCTTGCTCTGAAAAGCAGATGGAGGACTGCTTGAGACTTGGCACGGGGATTATCAATGAAAATCAAACTTTTGACACATTGAATTCTTCCTATGGAGTCTGTATTTTCTTTTCTTTTCTTTACTTTATTCACTTATTTATGTATTTTTTAATTACATAGTTACCCTATACATTTTTTTATTATTGTTTGTTTTTCTTAAGATCAAATTTTACTTTTCAACACAGAAGTTATCAAGAAGTGACACTGTTAAGACTTATTTAATGTATGAACAATACTGGACATACTAACTCCTTATGTATATTAGATATGAACCTTATGAGTATAGAATAACCAGAGCATAGCAGCTTATGTTCTTGTGTCAACAAGCTGTCAAGCCTTGGGCACTCTGAAGCACGCTGAGTCCCATCCATACATGGTCTGATAAGGGAGAAGACATGGTGCAGTGTCTTAGCCACCAAATGCAAGTAATTCCTGCTTTGATACGAGTGAACCTGAGGAAGATGAAGGGAATATCTTTGCCAGCCATGCCAGTGTCATGTCAGCTAGACTTGATGTGGGACTTGACACAGTGTATGTGGGAGATGAGAGGAAGGGCTACAGACCCTCCCGCTCATCTCTAGGAAGTGGTATTAGAATGTTTACCCACTGACATCTTTAGCCATCTTGGAGCAAGAGAAACATACAAACATACACACACTCATTAATGTAGATGCTGTACATGTGAAACATAGATGAAAGAATAGACAAGTGTTGTATATGCATGATTTTAGATATGTAGATGCACACTCGTATTGATCAAGTACATTCAGCTGGCCTGATTTCGTTCTGTGTATTTGTTGCTGCTGAGGTCTGCACCCATCTGCTCCTATGTGTGTGTAATCTGCCTCAGACAGGCTACAGCGCTTAGAGGGGCCAGACTGCAAACACGGCACAGGGATGAGACACCTGCCACAGGGCTAAGACCACAGCCCTGATGCACAAACACACACACAGATGGAGAGGCCGCGGTTACCAGGGACAAACGTGTCCACAGTCATTCAATTACTGTCCAAGTGGTGGAACATTCAGGTGTTTTTGCTGTTTAAAACCATTGTTTTTGTGTTGAGAACTGTGTTTTTTTCACGCAATGTGTTAAATTTTTGTCCCAATCATCACTTCTAACTAGTTAGTATTAATGAGAGGCATATTTGACAGTTCCTCAACCACAGTGTTCATAATACTACTGGTGAAGAGGGAAAAATTTCCACTTATGCTCGTCTTGAAGTCTAGCTTTGAGCATCTGCTGTCAGGGTGTCATGTCTGAATTTAGCAAATGCCCAGGCACGAGGTGGCTGCGTTCTAAACGCCCAATGCTCAAAGGAGTGTCTGTCGTGCCGCGGCTCTCCGTGCCAAATCAGAGCTGGCTAGGAGCTCCCCATAGGCGAACAGATGGCCATTACTATCATTTATAACTTATTAGGGCCTATAATCCTACCTGCGTCAAACACGCCCCAACGCTTGGGGCTGGCTCTCATGATTTTTTTTTTTTTTTTTAGTTTTTAGTTTTTTCGCCTCATTTAAAACTATTCCATGTGCCAGAAAAGTCCTGTCACGATTTTCTTGTTTTTTTTTTTTTTCTTTCTCATTCTGTATTTTTAATCTGCAAACTGTGTGATTGACACATATGTGCAGAGATAATATGATATAGGGTTATCGTTCTGTTAAATCAACAGTCAACAGATTGCCCCATGATGGTGCAGAGCTGGAAACTGATATAGTGGAAGGAAATGCAGGCACAACATGTGGTGTACGATCATTTTCACCAACTGTAAAAGAAGATCATACAGTTTTGTTTATTTTCATAACGTTGAACTGTTTTTGCCTTTAAACTGTTATCATTGCACTAATGAGCACCGTTCCTCTTGTCATATGCTGTGAGCTCATACTGACTGTGTTCCTGAAACTGTATATCTTTGAATTCAACAGATATTCATCTTTAATACAGTGCTGATGGTGAGCCACACTGATGATTTTCATCCTGGCAGATTTTTAACAAAGTCCTTCCTCCTACTTTGTCATTCTCTCAGTCTGGCTCCACGGAGGCAGTCGTCAGTGATGCCTCACATTCACCACCTAAGCAGGTGTGGGCATTGACGTTTCTACTGTGAACAGGCTGCATCTGTCATGTGGCAAAGAAGAAATAGCTCCAATCAATGTCCCCCTTGGACACACACACACCCACAACAGACACACATGTTCCACTTGTGCACAACCCAGGCACCTCTGCAGCAGACAAGGATCTGTGAAACAATCATTATTAACCAACTCGGCCAATAGGGAGGGCGATCGATAGACCATCTTGTATAGAAAGTCACCACACGTGCCGCATCCTCTCTGAACTTCAGTGTAATCAAAACCAAAAATGGCCTGAGACATCCCAAAACCTTTGACTCAATGTTGCACCTCCCATCTGTCGCCATTTTGCAGCAGCTACTTTGTTGCAGCCATTTTGTGTCCCTGCCATTTAGCACTCTGTTGAGCTTCAGCTGGGGATGCCAAATGGCGCATGTGAAACTCCGCTACACACATAACCAACCCCATCATTTGTGACCGTTTGGATAACAGACAAATAGATGGGCAGACACACAGGCAGACAGAGAGACAGAAGGAAGGCAGATGACTGGCTTTGATGAGCTTTATGGGGATGTGTGCGGAAAGATGGATGGACGAATGTGTGTCGGCAAACAGGCAGACAGATAGACAGACAGACGGTATACATACATGTGTGTATGTGTGTGCATGCGCATGTGTGTGAGCGGATGTCGTACCAGGTTGTGTGTTCCTGCAGTGGCAGAGATGAGAGGGAGAGAACAGGAAACTGCTCTCCTGGAGACAGATGGACTGCCATGCTGTAGACACACACACGCATGCAGACACACAAACTCACACACACTCAGTGACACACAACAGTGCAGCCAACAAGAACATATCAGAGCACGACTGTTGAAAACAGAAAAACACACCATCACGCTAGCCTAAACAGGCATCACAGACACAGATGATGCACAACTGAGACAAAAGGGATGAAAAATGCAAACTATTGTAATTTACCTCACTCTTCACAATCAGCTGTGGAGAACTTCTTTCTACAGCCTGATGGGCCTCATTTGCCTCATTTGATGAACTTATGGCAACTTTCTATGCAAAAAAAAAAAAACAAATAAATAAAACTGATAAATACTTTGAACGAAAAATCCGTGATGAATGTAGTGAGAGGTTCGTCAACAAACCTACATGACACACTCAAGCTCATAACAGGTGTTAATCCTCCCAGCTTCAGGTATGTGCTGACAACCTTCTCACATCCAACTTGAGAGCTCTAGCGGAACCAGACTACGCCAGGTTGTCACACAGGATGTGTTTTGTGCATACACACACGCGAGCACACACATCTGCTTCTTCTCTTCACTTTTTCTGCCTCTCTTTTGAAGAACGACACATAGGAAAAGGAAGGAACAGGAAAGTGAGGGAACGAAGATGAGAGAGTCTTCACAGACAGAGACTCCAGTGGCGACAGCAGCAGCATCACACTGTGTGTTTAGGTGTTTCAGCCAGTGTGCATCTGTAAGTGTGTGTGTGTGTGTGAGAGTGTGTAACCAGGCACGTGTGTTAGGTGTGTTTCACAGGATTGCCAACACATCTCCTCACAGCGAGAGCCCTATAGGAACAGAGACATCTGTGGAGTGAAAGGACGCCAGCTTGCATGGACATCTCTGGAGAGGAGAGGAGAGGAGAGGAGAGGAGAGGAGAGGAGAGGAGAGGAGAGGAGAGGAGAGGAGAGGAGAGGAGAGGAAAGGAGAGGAGAGGAGAGGAGAGGAGAGGTTTTAGTTTTAAAAATGCCTTCATAAAGTAAGTAAGTAAACATTAATATAAAATCACGAAGTGCTTCACAAGGGCCAACAATGCACAAAAACAAGAAAAAATCATTAAAAAGCAGATTTAAAAAGATTTGTTTTCAATTGGCTTTAAAAACCGACCACAGAGTCCACCAATCTCAAGTCCAAAAGAAGAGAGTTCCAAAGTCTGGGGGCCACTGAACAGAAGACTCTGTCTCCTTTTGTTTTCAGCTTATGGGGCACCATCAGCAGGCCCTGGTCTCTGCACCTCAGGGACCTGCCAGGAAGATATGGGTGCAGAAGCCTTTTAATATAAACTGCTGTCTGTCCGTGAAGAGCTCTCCAAGTCAGTAAAAAAAATCTTAAAATGCACTCTGACATAAACCCAAAGCCAGAGCAGTTGCACCAAGACTGGAGTCACATGAAAACTTGGAGTATCTTGCCAGGCAGCATTTCAAACACTATGCATTATTATTCAAACACTGCAAGAAAACAGAAACAATCACAACCCAAACTATTACTTTTAACTTTAAAATGATTTCTCAGAATTTAGAAACTAATCAACATTACCTGGTTTTCCCCACACAGTTTAAAACATGCCCCACAAGTTCTTCTGTTATTGTTGTTTTTCTTATGTGTTCTTTTTATGACCATATATATGATGCATAAAATGAAAGGAAAATCAGCACTAAGAAAGTGAAACCAGATATTAAAAACACTCAAACTCAAGATAATTTGATAAATAATAATAACTAAACTAAATACACCTTTCTCTCCGACATTTCCAAATGTGCTCTGTATCTGTGTGTACATTAGCCCACAGAATATCCTCCATCGGAGGTCTACTGTCTACTTTCCATGGGCAGCTTGTACAGGGACCACAGACTCCCTTTTTGGAGAAATCTTGTATAAAATAACTCATTTTCTCTTTAACTCCCTTACTTCTAACAAAGGACAAGGGTCAACGACCTTAATGTATGAAATGTGCTGCTTTCAGTCCTTCAAACGGACTCATTCCAGATGAAGGATTGAAAAGAAAGCAGTCAGCTCTCCACTTTCTGCCAAATGGAAACTGAAACTAAAAGAACAATTTGGGAAAACCGTTCATGCTTTCTTCATCGTACAAGTGTTATAGAGTATTATTTTTTATGATTGCTTGCAGAGGTTGTAACAGAGTAGCTCTAACTTCTATCCCCACTTTACTGATCAGGCTGACAAATGTGATGTTTGCACTCTGTGTCTTGGTGTCCAAAGACATGGTTGAAATCTTCTGACATCTTCATCTGGTGACTGACGGCCAATTTACACCGGGTGGTGCGCTACTGTTTCGTTCCGACCTCCAAGCACACACTGCATTGCACGTCCTCCTCCTAGTTCTGTTTTAAAGCCCCCCAGAGCCCCAAAAAACTCCCAAAACTTTGCATTACACCTTCCCCTGCTGAAAGCCTCCTTGCAAATCAGGAATGTCCTGATACCTCCAGGTATGCCCTCATTATTTTCCCAATTCACCCATTCAAGTGAAGCCTTTTTATATGGATAAGAGGTGTCTTGCAAACACTGCATCAGATTGAAGTGAAACAACAAAAACTTTTCATCACAAACACCTACGCAAATTTACCATGTGCAAAGTCTTTTTTCTATCTAGGGGAACTGATAGCAGAAACACCTGCAGAAGCAGTCTCTGATGAACACTTAGCTTCCAATCAGGTTGTGAACATAGATTTCATCATCTATGAACATGACCAAATCTTTATTCATCAAGTAAGAAAAACCAGTTTGATCATGTTCTGCCTGCTCACCTATGACCAGGAACACCTCCTTTAAGATTCTATAATGCTAGTATGCAGCAGGCCTATCCTTACCTCCGTTGCTATATGAGGATGCCTCTTTCATCAAGATGCCAAACACCAGCTGACAAACAACAAACAAGAACTATGAAGCAAACTACCTGATCAGATAGAGATGGAAATGCATATACAGATGGAAATTAGGACAAGAATCCCAATAGTTATAAAACAAAACATCAATGGGGGCCTATTGAAAACAGAAACAAGAGATAAGGAGCAGAAAGCCTTTTCGGTTGCCTGATAATTAGAGGAAAAATATAATGTCCTTTAGACTGAGATAAAAAAGTTTAATCCAAACTAGTTGTTCAACTGTGTTGTATTTTATGGTCAGAATAAAAAGTCCTCTGCAGGAAAACATTTATTTACAAGTAACTTCAGTGAATATGAGCAGATAAGAAAATATATACTGGGGAAGTTGGTCTTCTCCAACAATTCATTCATGACCCTGCAGCCAGGGACTTCCACTGCAAATGGAGTTGATGACAATACAAGCAAATGTCCTCCTTGTACAAGCAGGCGCACTCAAGCAGATGTTCACCGCAGACCTTGGGAGTATGAGCCAGGGAACAGGACACAGGTGCACCTGCTCTCTGCTCTCTGCTCTCGATGAAAGGTCAGCCAAACTCAGACGGATGCAACTTTCCAGTACTGGCATCTGAGAACAGACAATACAACAACTATTACAATAAATGTACAGTCTGCTTATGCATCATAAATATCTCTTAAGCATTATTTGCTAAATTAGTGCTACAAGCTTTTTAACCTGTATGTGTTTGTTTTTTCTAGAACAATTTTCATCACTTTTTTTTTTTTTTTTTTTCTAAGTAGTCATCATTGCCACACGTGGCTCTGAGTTGGTTGCCAAAGTGCATTTCCAGCAATCTGAGCAGGTATACAGGAGAAAACATGTGCAGCCGGACCAGTGCCAGGAGAGACAGAAGGTCCGCAATGATGTTTCACTACATAGATTATGCAGATACTGCGGTCAGAACTAGGAACAGACAGCACGGGGGAAACAAAGCAGGAGTAAGAGAACATAAGAAACAGACGCAAAGACAGACAATTACAGATAGAAAGAGAGGACAGAGATGGGCGCAAGCACAGAAAAACAGAGCAAGTGTAAGCATGAGAGGGAGAACATGTGAGACAGAGCGAGGGGAGTGAAGCAGGGAGGATGTGTATGTATGTGTGTGTATGTGTGTGCAGGCTACAGCTGGCAGAGGGATTCCCAGAGCCAACTGCCAGTGTAGTGGAGCTCCTTAACAACTTCACAGGCCTCTCAGAAAGAAGCTTTAAAGTGGCCACATGGCCTGGCCAGCACAGCAAAGCAGAGCAGCAGGCTTTACTTGGGCTCTGCTCACACACACATTTTGTGCACAAGCATTCATACACACACAAGCCCAAACAAGACTCAACCCGCCAGCTGCTGACAGGGACAAGAGTGTCCAGAGCGATAAATCTGTGAGCATGTGTGAGTGTGAGCACGAGAGGGGGTTAAGCAAGAAATAGCAAAAGAGCAAAAAAGCCTCCTCTAGCTTTAAATGCTTTCTGAGTAATTGAATAGTTTTAAGTAAAGTTTTTGCTCAAAAATACGAAGCTAGCCAAGAGCATTAGCTATATGTCTCTCTCAGGTATCGCAAACCTTTTAATCTCTTAGTGAGTTTCCTCTTTGCATAGCAGAACAGAAAACCAAATAGCAACAACTCGTGTCCTCTTCCTCCTCTGAGCTGGAGTGAAAACATGTGGTACATGCTGTTAAGCAAAGCAGCTTTGCTTTTCGCTGTTTGATTCCTGCGATAACAGTAAGCAATGGCTGATCATCAAATGTTCTAAGCGAATTAAGCCTCCTAATTTCAGAATCTCTGCCTGATCCTTTAAATGCTTGGTGCAAAGTAGAAATTGGTTCTTTTATCTCTCCATTCATATGCTCGATTATCATTATCCCTCTTTGGAGCTGGACTATGAGGAAGAGGTTTAGAGACTGGGGAGAAAAGGGGAGGTGGAGGATGAGATGCCATCACACTGGGGTGAAACAAATATCTCCTTCTCTCACTTTCTTTTCCCTAAACTTCTACAAGATGCTTGTTTGTCTGGATCAGCAGAGTATATTTTCCAGGGGATGTTCAGTGACAAAGGTTTTTTAGTCAGGATCGCCGTCTTCCCTTTTTTTTCCCACCATCACTATGCCAGACCACCACTATACTAATGGTGGGGCATTAGCATTTCAAGGAGCCTCCATTAAGGAGGGCAAGAAAAGCTGCTCTCGGCGGGGGGAAATCCATTTTGTCCCAGGCTCCAACATCTGCTGCAGCCGTCCCAGCCAGAAGGACGCTCGGATAAAGCCGAAGAGCCCTCTGATTTACTGTAATGACAGATAGACAGATAGACAGGCAGAATGGATGACCATATGTGGAAGAGAGAGAGAAAAAGGAAAAGACAAAAACAACTTCTGTCTCACTGTCTGTCATTTTCTGGTGCTTTCTGTGTACATGTGTCAATGGTGGTGAGGAAGGGGGGGGGGGGGGGGTGGTCATGGGAAAGGCACATTGCCAGATTAAGCTCTACTAGGCAGAAACATCATGCCACAAGAGCGGATTTTTTTATACTATACATAGGTAGTATAATGACATTTTAAGAGGTGATAAGCGGACATCTGTAGTCATAATGAGAGCTCACACAGGCTGTTGTCATCTGACCCCGCATAATGGTTAAAAGAGCTTCACCAGAAAGAGAAGACAAGTCAAAGAGAGAGGCAAAGGGACACAGGGCCTTGATCCTCGCCCCATCTGTCCTCTTCATGCAACCCTTTCTATCTCTTTCATCCCTACTCCCTCTACAGTGGTCTCCTGTTTGTTTTGGTGTAAACCTACTAAGTCTATCACCATGCAAAAGCCTGAACAGCACGGAGGTGAGCCGAATCGCACCCTGACCAGCTGGGAGTTTTTAGCAGAAATCCTTAGACAGTAAGACATTTTCAAACCAAGAAACAGTAAACTCACAAGGTCAAAGCAAGAGAAGAATGGGTATTTT
Source organism: Melanotaenia boesemani (assembly GCF_017639745.1). Taxonomy (NCBI): domain Eukaryota; kingdom Metazoa; phylum Chordata; class Actinopteri; order Atheriniformes; family Melanotaeniidae; genus Melanotaenia; species Melanotaenia boesemani. The sequence continues at coordinate 14,874,082 of NC_055701.1, forward strand.
ATATTTACAATAACTCATGAAATAAATGACACCGTGCCTTTTTAATGATAGAACATATTGCAATTATGTGACTTTTTTTACCCCCTAGCTAAACAGAACACTTGTGAACACTTGTCATGGTGCCACAGCACAGATATTTTCATCCATCTGCAAAGAGCATGTTTAATAATGGCTCATTCTCAGAGATGAACACTGCAGCATCAGGAGCAGATATGTAACAACCGCTGGATAACTATGACACAACGCAACCCTGCTGTGATGGATACTGACTGTTGCCACACACCAGAACAAGAGCCTTACTTTTACATGGTTGGATAAGTCACGCAAGTTCATTTTGTACTATCTTCAATGAGTAAAGATACAGATACAAGGTGTCTGCTGGAGTTTTAACAGATGGAGAACCTCTAGTGGGATAGCTTTTAAAGAGGTTTTTCAACAAAATGAAAAAAAAATTGGAGCGAAAAATGTTTGAACCAGACATTTATTCCTATAGTCAATCTTGAAATATTTATTGCTCTGTCTCTAAATGTTTAATCAAGACAGAATATACTATAAAGAGGGGCAGTTTCTCCTTAGAAGAGGTTGAAAACATGTCCAAGATGTTGTTTTTCCTCAGGAAAATCTTGAATCAAAATCATATGTATTGGAAACAACTGAATGATGTGCAGATTGCTATCATTTGTTCTGGGGAAAAATACAATCTTAATATCTCAATATTTGATTTAGTGGATTAATTAAGATATTTTTTCAGCGTGCACACACGCCCACAAGCTGCTCGGTCGGCCTAAATAAGTCTGTTGAGGAAAAGCACGGCAATGATGTCATCAAGTTGAGCCGGTGCATCACATCATCGGGTGACCTGGTGATGTTGCCTGCGGTGAGCACCTGGCTGCTTTCACCACAAGAGAGCCATTACATGTCAGAGGGGTGTTTAGAGCGCACAGTCATTACACACACAAGCACAGCCGCACACACACATAGAGCCAGCAGCTGGTATGCAACTCCAACTGGACAAAACAATAAAATTTGGAACACTACAGCTTGTTGGATAGTAGAGGAAAAACCTGGCAAATTTGGAGAGAGTTCTTTCTGTCGCTGTCTGTCTGCTTGTCTCACACACTTTGGTGCCACCCAGCCTCGACGCCACAGCTTTCATGCAACACCACCCTGAGTGGTGCCTTTTTACTCTGTGTGGTCTAGACGTAAGTCATCCTGGCCACTTGCTCGGTTCTGTTTACTAGTTGGTTACTTCTCACATGCAGACACGCACACGTCATCTCTTGCACCGTCTCCACAGGTCCGGTTCTGAGCTCCATCCCTCCTAGCAATTATCTTTGGTGTTAGCGCACAGATCAGGCACCTCAAGGTCTGGAGCTGTTGCAGATGAAGCACATGCTGGCTCTGAGATGTGTTTACAAGAACTGGGGGGTAAAATGTGTGTGTGTGAGAGAGAAAGAAAATGTTTGAGACGTAAGAGCAGAAGGCTAGCTTAAAGTGTGCTACAGTCAGCAACACTTTAAAAGGAAGGCTTGTAGTGCTTTTCCCGCTACCAGATCATGTTCAGTGTCTATTCACACGCACACATACACGCACATACACATAGCCAGATGGACAGCAGTGCTAAGGCTTAGTTTAATGACAAAAGGACCCTCAATCTGGACATGGATTTATCACTCACTTTAAAGTCCATCTGCGAGAAGTTTGGACCGAATACACAACTGCTCAATCTCCCTGCCTTCCTCTGCTTGTATTTGTGCAACTAAACTCTTTCCCTCAAACTACATTCACACTCTTTACCACACAATGAGTCCCACACACACCTTGCCTGCATCTGTAACTAATCTGAAAGATAAATGTTTGAAGACAGAGGGGAGATAGACGACTTGGATTCTCAGACTTGTGGCGATATCATACAGGCATGTAAGTGCTGGCCTTTATTTCCAGGGTTTAGTGGTGTCCAGGGGCCTGGTAGCATGTGAGGTGGGGTGAGGGGGGTTGAGAGGCAGATAGACAAGTAGAGTGACAGCACGGAGATAGACTAGCTACCTATTTATAGCCCGGGCCATCTGCAGAGCTCCCTCTTGTCTTTGGTCATCCTGTTCACAAAGGCTTGGAGGCAGATTCCAGCAGCCCAGCGCCCAGCCGCTCCATTCACTATTCATTCCAGAGCCGGCAGCACCATATGGATCCGGCCCCACTGCTGGGTCCTGGCCGGCCTGTTTCTCCCTCTCTATCTCACTCTCTTCAGATTGACATGGTAATGAAGCCTGGGTGGTTTGCAAAGCGCTCTCCTTTCTTTTTTCCGCTCTTTCTCCCTGTGTCTTTCCCCACTTCTCTCTCAAAGACACTGTGCTTGAGCATGACCGGACACCCCTTCCTCCTCCTCCTCCTCCTTCCCTCCTGCTCTCTTCCTATTACGCTCTCTCCTCCTCCTTTTGCAGTACTCTCCTTTCTTTATAAGTAGACACTCTCCTCTCCTCCCTGTGCCCACTCTCAGACATTCAAATGATCTCATTTGATTCCCTCACACCTGTGAAGAGCTAATGTGGCCTTAAGTGGCCAAGATGCTCTCTTACCAGTTTTAGTAGACACATGAACATCTGCATCAGGACAGTCACATATTTAAATTGCAATGAGTCAAAATGTTTGGTTTTTCAATTTTTTTTTATCCACATCATCACATGTTAGGAGGAAGACTGGATGCTCCGTGAGACCACATCCTCTTTTTCAGCTCACATCCCTTTTCCAGCTTGATCATCTCCCTTCAATGAAGCCTAAAAGGCTATAAAGCAGAAATAGAACCAATGAAGGGGATTCCACATAAGGAAACTGTGAATGATGCTACAAAGCATAGCTCCTTGGGGTAAAACTGAACCCAAACAGAGCTTCTGTGAAGCTCACTCTGTTCTATTTGGTCTTCACTCAGTGGATGAAAATAACTGTAAAGGCTTTGTAAAAAATGTGGCTCTTGAACTATCTGACTGATTAGCATGTTTTTATTCGGTAAGCTATTTTGGACAAGCTTCAGTCACATCTGCTGCCTCTTACTGAAGGAAAAAGCCCCATTGTCAGCAGTAAAATTTTGACTCAAACTATGCTAACTTCCTGATCCTACTTTGGCCTACTGCATTTGCTGTCCTTTTATGTATTTTGATTCCTTTACACTTTTCCTGTTTAATATGGGATTGAACAATAATAAAGTGCTTTCTCTCAGTTTTATCTTCTTATAGCATGGCAGCTCATCTGGAAAATCTCTTGGCTTGTTCTCAACTTCAGGCCACCCATGTGTCCTGAGTTCTTAGTAATAACCTTGATGAGTGCGGTGCTGCTGTTACTGAAGGATTAAAGAAAGGGGTCTCTTAAAATGTTTCATTTGTTTCAAGTGATTTAGGTTATATTAGACCTCCTGCTAAAGGTTACAGGGTAACAAGTCCTACCCCATCGGAAAACGAAATATGATGCACGGAGAAAAGATACTTCTCAGTGAAGTATATTTCTTCTTTACTGCTAATTACAGAGGGACGTGAAAAGTAACTGTTGTGTTTAGTTGTTGTAGTAATATTTTTAGAGGTTAGATAACATTAAAAGTACATTAGTAGTCAGAGGTATCACTCTTGCTGTAGTGTGGCAGTCACCTTGGGATCCTTGGAGCCTGAGGCCTAGGCCAGCCTAGTTAACCATGCATGCTGTGCTGGGCCTAACCTAATTAGGTGCCATCCCAATGTCAACACTGCTGTGTTGAGAGCCTGATAAAAGACAAGCCTTTTCTTCTGCTTCTCATACTGTGACAGGGTTTCGAAGATCTGAGTTAGAGAGACCCTACCATCTGCAAACTCTGTGTGTACATGTAAGTGTGTGCATGACAGTGTGTGATGAGCTCATGCTGTCATTTCGCTTTCAACTTTTTAGGCATTTGCTGTAAAATGTAGGCATTAAAGCATCTTCACTTAAGGGTTTTGTGGCCTCACATAAACAATAAAAAAAAGATTACCTTGATACCATTTTCATGTACATCTACTTTATAGCCATGTGAAAAGGAATATCAGAATATTATAAAAACATCAACTAGTCTTTACCAGATCATTTAAGTAAGAAAATACACCAGATGTACAACATATGACATTATACTGTACCATTATCTTTTTTTTTTAGCAAAAACTAGGGTAAAAATTCACAAATAGTTTGAAAATCTAAGCATATCACTACTGCTTCCATTCGACACAGTAGGAAAGACATCAGACATTTTTCTGAAAGAAGCAATCATTGATGCCCATAAATTTGTGAAAGATTAATAGGTATATCTATTCTGCACAGAGACTGATTATTCTCAAATTGAAAACATTTAGGACATTTGCCAATATTCCCAAAATTGACATCAAAAATCAAAACAAGTTATCCTGCAATCAAATCATGTAATGTTCAGAGAAAATGCAAAACCCGAGAGCTACATGTCAGACTCTAGTTTGCATGTTAAATGTTAAAACTGGTAATCTAGTAATTTTAACCTATTATTAACCAATATGTAATCTCTCAGTGCTGGCCAAAGGTCTTGAAACTCTTGTCAGTGAAAGTGAGGAAGTCAAGGAGCTTTTATATTCTAATGGCATTTTATCAAAATATTAATCAGGCTACAGAAAAAAAAAACATAGTACCATCATAGCTACAGCGAAGGTGGTAACTGATTTTGTTACTGTTGACAAAAAGCAACATTGTGCATCACTTTTTATTGATTTGTCAAAAGTATTTGACATTGTTGAGCATGTTATTTTAAAACTCCTTCATTCAGGACTCACAGTAGGTTCACAAATGAACTCCATCAAATTCTCAGACAAGGAAAAGCTGCTTCCCAAATCCAGGAAGAGTACATACTCTAGAGGGAGATACAATGGAGGTGGTTCACACCTATTTGGGAGAACAGATTGATGACTCCCTTACTTTTAAGCCACATGTTGAGACCATTGAGAAGAAACTGTGTTTTTCTTTGAATGCGAAAAAGTGACTTGTTGATGCAACTTTTCTGACTGTGTTGCATTATGGACATCTTCTGTACATAAATGCTTTTGCTCAGTGTCTTAAAATAATCACTACTGTACCATGCTTCCTAAGGTTTATTACAAACTCAAAGATGTCAATACACTGCTGTGTTTTATACTTTCAGGTTGGATGGCCTACTCTGGCCACCCAAAGGAGAAGTCCTTGGTATGCTTTCATACTGTAATTAGTATTAGTATTAATGTAAGGTCATACTTGGTTAATTACCCAACTACTTGTGCTCCTTAGTTGCTCAGAGAAGTGCTGATTATCACTTTCTTCATTCATAAGACCTTTTGCTGTTATCTGTTACATATATTCATTCTGACATTTGGGAAAAAGGCTTTCGTCCATTCTGCACCTTCTGCATGGAATTTATTGTAAAACAAAATGTGGAAATTGACTAGGTTGATTTATTTGATGCTTGTAAATCCAATCTGAGAACTCTCCAAGTCAAAATCAATCTGGGGGGTAATTCAATAATCAATAACTATTGTATTTGCTGCTGCCTTTCTTGGTCAGGACACCCTTGAAAAAGGGTGGAATAAAAGTGGAATCCTGGTCAAAAAAATGTATGGACTTGTTTGGAAGTATTGCGAGAAGAAAGCCTTGACTGTGCCTTTGGCTCAAACCTTGTCTACTCCGTTCTTTCACTTGCTAAAAACATGGCCACAGGGCTTAGGTTTGCATAGTTAAATCTCAATAAACCACAGGACCTTTAGTATAATGCTCTTTGGGTAGATAATACCAAAATATAGGCGATTGGTTATAGAACACAGTGACACAGTGAGTGAAAACCAAACACATTGTCAAGCATAGGGGTGTAGTGGTGATGATTTGGGATTGTTTTGGGGCATTCACACAGGAACTGTTTGATTCCCTTTAAACAAACCTTGGTCTGCTTAAAAACCAGGGTTTCCAGTTCACTTGCAAGTGGATCCTTGTGCTGTCCACTTGCAATGTGAAGGTAAATGGACCATCACACAAACCAAAGAGAAGTACAGCTTCTTGTGAAATCCATATAAAGTTTGACCACCATGGTAAAAACAGAAACCCCAAGACTGCAAAAACTTTATGTTGCTCAATTTTTTGCTTGCGATGAGTGATCCGTTTTAGGGTCTGGACAATTAATGAGCCGGATTTTTTTCTTCATTTTTCTTGTTGGTCAGTGGTCATTTCATGGAATAATGTCCCTAGCGAGCAGTTTGTCAAGGTAGTTTGGTCTGCTTGAGTAAAGTGCAGTGTAAAAGCAAACCAAACCCCAGACTATCCTGGTGTGAATGCCCCATCATAGCCATTGAATCAACCTTGAATTCCTCTGTATGTATGTATTCTAGAGTCAAATGTGAAACTGTCCAATAGTGAAAGCTTGGCTCTGGCAACTGAATACTGGGCCTCATTCACCAATATCTACTTACAAATCTCTAAATTGTTCTTGAGTTTTTTATGAAAACTCTCTGTCAGACTCATGAGCGTGGTCATTTTAAGATTTGATTCACCTACAGAGCGAGTGATGCATCTGATGAATTCTCCAGGTGAGTCTGATAGGTGTTTTTAACCTGGGCATAACCTTGATTTCCTAATAAATCTAAATATTATAATAAAAAGACACTGTTTTAGTACACTGAATTATTAAAGATCACATTCAGAAGCTGGATCTGGAAGGCACAGGTGACTTGTGTTAATAAATTTATTTAGATACTAAGCAAGGAATTACTCAGGTGTGCTACTTATTTCATTTATTTTTTTACCCCATTATTTATATTAAATATCTCTTAACGACAAGTTCATATACTTACCAAAAGTATGTTGTGAATGCTTGTAAAACAATGAGAATCTTCATAAGGGGGGAAGTCAGAAGAACACGTGACCGGTTGAGTAATTTTGTGCTGCCAGTAAAACAGAACATGGGATCTCAGGTCTGCATTTTTGGGAAATTTCCTGGTCGACCAGAGTTCAGATTGCAAATAAAATTTGCACCTTCTTATGTGTGTATGGTCTTTTTGTTCCTGCTTTTCAGAGAACAAGAAGCCACCAACGGATGGGGATCACAATAAGGCTGTAGACATCTGCATGTGGTCGACCTGTGAATGCATGTGGCCCTACTCCTGCAACTGCAGCATTAGTCAGGAAAAACCATGTATAAAAAGGAGGAGGAGCATGTAAAATTTAAGGGTTCAGGCCTCATCTCTGTCTGGTTGTCAAGGCTAGATATCAGAACCCAGAGACTTTGTTGCACATTTCTCATACTATGTAATCAATAAATTCTTAACTGAAGAGAAGTAGTTTTGTCCTCCATGCTCCATCAAACAGACACGCAGGAGAATAACCTAAGAAGAGAGGTAAATAGAAATTAGGTTGGAACAGTCTCTGTTTAGTACCTGCTTAGTTAGAATAGTGGGAAGAAGTACCTGTTCTTGTTACTACTTGTGCATTTTTAAGGTTTTCTCCAACACTTGGAGATTTATGGAGAGATATTCTTGTGGTTGAGGGATCTGATCTGGCGTGTGTGCAGTCTTTTGCACTGATGGTGTTAGGAAAACCAGCAATAGAATAAGATTAGTCTTGACTGTTCCTTGTTCTTGAATAAATTAAATGGCTAAAGATAGATAGTCTTGGATGGATGGTCTTCTCTTGAGAGAAATGAAAATGTTTACATTATGTTGTATTAATCTTAAATAACATAATACTGCCATAATTTTGTTGGAATGTCAGTTTTCAGATGTTCATAAGTGCACTCCTGAGTGTTAGTAGGATTTGTTCTCAGCTAAAAACAAATCCAAGATACAAAGGTTTTGGTAAACACTACAATTTTTGTGAAATGTTCAAAAGTAGGATTTAAGAACAAATTTGTTCTTAAGAACTGTTGGTGAATGAGGCCCACTGATTCTAAACACAGCAGCAAATCTACGTCATAACAGATGAAAAAGAAAAGAACAGTGGTGATGTGTAGTCAAAATCCAGACCTCAACTTAATTAAAAAGGCTCCAAAGAGACCTTCAAGGAGCTGTGAATAAACAAATGCCTATAAAATATGATTAACTAAAAGGAATTGAAAAAGGAGTCTGAGACAAAATTTCACAATTGTATGAGACACTGATAACATCACTGACAAAATTTGAGCTGTTAAATCATGTGGTGCACTTAGATTTTGCACACATTCTTTCTCTATTATGTCCTAATATGTTAGTCTTAGAACTGAAAGAGGGCGTACTTACTTTTTTTACCATGACTGTGCATACAGTTGCATGTCTGCTGAAAATGTTATGCCATGTATATTATGTGAACCACTTCAGTCTGTGTGTGCTCTGATTTAATTCTGATGCCTTCATTTATCATTTCTTATTTAACCTCACATGCTCTGCGTCATTAAAGCATAAAAACACTTTGCATAGAAATTCCAATTAGGGTTGATCAAATATGGCTCCTCAAGCATGAGGGTACGCGTGCACACACATATACTCAATGCTGCCTTTTTAATGTTTTCCACTAATTCCATTTATACGGATAAAACACTCACAAATAGATTACCTGCTACATACGATCCTCTCTTTCACTGTGAAATTGTGGCACAGAGCCACATCCTCCCACTGCTTCTTCGTCCATTAAAATACAGATGAGAGCGTTTTACAGTGCGGGCCAACAGCAACGCCTCCCAGCTAATCCACCGACAAACACAAACATCAGATGAATTATCTGTAATGGAGAGGACCCTGTGCTGGCACAGCTGACGGAGAAATGAGACAAAACATGAGTTTATTTTGGTAAATATTTGGATTTCATTTTGATTCTGCTTTTCATGTACATAATTAGCTGGCAAATATAGATCTGCATGAAAACACTTGCTTTTTCATCAAGGGTGCTGATGTCTTTAGGTACGCTTCCAGCAGTTCTTTTTGATTCATGTGCTTGCTTTCTTACAAAAGGAAAGTTTCTTTTCTGTCAACATTTGAAGAGTTTGTCAACTTCAGTTTCTAAAAATGCACTTGAATAGGAGAAATCCGCTCCCTGAGTCCTCCATCCATCCATCTATCCGTGGCCAGCAGCACACTTGACAGTTTTACTAGCTCAGGAGCCAAGCAAACAATGCTGCTCTGACAAGCGAATCTCTCCAGTGTCGGAATCTCATCTACTTAAAGCACTATTTATTCAGCACACATCCTTTTAATGCTGAATCTTGGCAACGGCGCATGAAATCCAGCACCTTAATTCCATTAGCTTGTTACTCCAATAAGTCCCAATAATCTAAACCTAACTGCAACACATAGACTGACTCAGGAAATACACAAACCGTAGCTGCTCCCTTAGGGGAATTTTAATAGCACTAATAGCCTTTAAAGGTTGATTCATTCTGCTGATTTCTAGGTAAATGGCCACATTAACCTGTTGGCTGAGACAGTCTGTTGTGGAGATTATTATATGAAGGATGTAAAAACTGGTGGCAATATAAAAAACAGCCGGTTTGGAAGGATTTGTAATTGTATTGCAAAAATGCCACAGCTGAAGATGAGTTGTGATTCAAATGTTTTTACTCTCCTGGTTGCAGCTTAGTTTCCCACCATCCTGAATGAGCCGCCTTATGCTCGATCATAGTCTACACAGGGCTAGGGCTATTGTTGATAAGAGACTGAAGCGTCTCTTCAAATGGGGCTTAGTGAGTGTCATTCAAAGGCTCTGCTCTTCATCTGAAAAGTGACTCAGCTTTTGTTAGTCAAGGGCTAAAGAGGGTCCTTTAAGACCCAGATGCCCTTGGTGAGAAACAACAGATAAACTAGTAAAAGCAAAAGAGGCTCCAAAACTAGGGAGAGAGAGGCAGAGAGAACCTCTGTGCCACAAGACAGATCATTTATGGGGAAAGAGAACGAGAAAGTAATAGGGATATTAGAAGCATGGCAGAAGAGAAAGGCCTGAGAGAAAGTGTGTGATGGTAGGTCTGATCCTATGTGAGCCGATGAGATGGGTAGTGGGTGAGGAGGGGTGAGTGATAAGAGCCAAAAGAGGATTAGGGCCGTGAGAACCTTTGTTGTTGTGATCAGTTAAAAGCACTGGCTCTCAATGATCCACCTGACCACTTCAGCGTGCTTATAGAAGCAAATCTGCATGCGAGGAACGACAAGACACCTTTGGCAGCCAACACAAACTAAGCACACCAAAGCGGGCCACATCCACAGCAGTTTGAAAAGATTTGGAAAATATATTTCAGAGTTTGTCACTGCAAATGACCCCCTTTTGTGTTTAAAATGATAGATTGATAGGCTGAAATGATTCCTTGCTGCTTGTGAAGGACTTTGCAGCAGCATTTAGACCTTTGGGTTAAAGAAATAAAACCGTAATACCTTATGTTATAACTTCCTGGAAGGATCCTAAGAGAAAAGATTATAGAAATGATTTGTGCTTGGAGGGAAATAAACCGGTAACCTCTTAGGCAATTCATAGACAGTTGTTGATTTTTCTACTTTTTCTACGATGATCAAAAAGGATCATTTCAAATATTCAAGAAATAAATTTAGTAGACTTTTGATAGCGAGCTCTTTAAGTTACTTTGACCTCAGTTTGTTTTCTGATGGATGAATTATTTAAAAAGTGCCACTTTTTTTTCACATACGGTATTTTACATGTACAGTTGCTTTTCTTTATTTTTAATCTTAGACTTTTCATTAAGTTTATTTTTATCTGTTCTATGAACATATGTATGTGTTGTCATATTTTTATAACTTTCTATGAAATAAAATATAGCTGTATCATTTTCTTGTCCTGTTTATCACTAAGGCAAACTTAGTAATTACACTGTATGTATGTATAAAAAAATCTCATACTATGAATGACCCTGACCAATGAATACACTAGAAAACAGGTTTTAAATAAGTGTTGACTGTAGTGGAAACTATGCATGAAAGGGTTAATGGGGCTGTATATATACTGAGAGTCCTGAACCAAATAAAAAACAAAACAAAAACAGGTTGTTTTATTTTGAAAATCTCTGGTAAAAAATATTTTCACACTTGTTCTGTAAAAAATAAGTTAACGCTTCAAAGACAGTAGAAGGCATCTTGGCAGTAATGTTGTTGGTGTTTGTGTTGCTTTGTTTTTACCTCAGAATCTCCATGCAGTTCACTATTGTGACCATAAAACCCGCAGAAGACACGGCCTGTTCCATCACCTAATCTCATTCGAGAATCTCTTAATAACTTATGAACATATTCTCACATTAGACTTAAATAAATGTGCCACGTACAGCCTACTGGGGCAGCCTTTTTTCAAACACCAGACACATAGTTTACCACATAAGATATAACAGGAGCACGGGTGGTCAGAGATGGCACAGGACGTAGCAATAAATCAGCCAGAACTAGCCTGTTCTCCATTTTCACAGAAACAACTGCGCTTCCTACATTAACTCTCCTGCTCTCTTCCCCCTGTGTTGTATAAATAGCTAAAGATTGAGTAAGAGTGAGAAGACTGTGGTTAGAGGGAAGCAGACTCAGCTGCAGCAAAGAAATACGACTGAAGGAAACAGATCTCCTAAAGGATCTCCATATTCTGTTCAGTCACAAACTGCAGTCTGCACAGTGGTAGAACATGAGCTTACAATGGCCAAATAGGAGTAAAAGTGCAAAAAAACTTAAATTTCTTGTTTTATCACAACTATTAAGTAACCTTGACTGAGTCTGATCTAGAAAAAAAAAGTTAATTTAACTGTGTTTTTCTCATGGGTATCGTCCATGCTGGGGGTTTTGCCTGCTCGGTCTGAGGGTTGTTGCGGCAATGATCATCTCTAAATGGATCATTGGGGGTCCTGCTTTGCGGCCTTATGGCTGTGGTGTAGACCCTGGCCTGCTGTGATCTGGGTGGTCAGTGACCTCTGTGGACAAGGGTGGAATGACTCCTGGTGTGGACGGATGCCCATGATTTTGTTTTCTCACAACAGCATCAAGCATTTGTGCACAATGAGGAGGAGGTAGGGAGTATCAGGGGGACTGCTTTGTATGTGTGTATATGCATGTGTGTGTGTATGACTGTGTGTGAAAGAGACTAAAATGAGTGTGTTTTTAAATTGCTGTTATCTATTTTTGTGTGGGAATGCTTCTTTTAATATGCATGAACTGTTTTTATCATATAAAGTACTTTGTGTTGCCTTTGGCATGAAAAGTGCTTTATTAATAAAGTTTGATTTGATTTGATTTAATAATCACAATCCTTTATTCACTGATGACCAAAAGCAAAATTCCAGTCAAATAAGGCCTCCTGGAAAGTTTACATTTTTTATTATTATTTTTAGCAAAGGGAACGTCGGCAGTTTGTTGGTTTCAAATGAAAAGACCTCTGAAATTATTGGAAATTACATTTCCTATAATTAATGGAGGAAGTAACCTTATGTGTGTGTCCACACTGCAGAAGCTGATGAAGACTGTTGTTTTTAGGGACCTTTCAGTGTCTTGCCCAAGGACACTTCGACATGGGAAGCCAAGAATCGATCCACTAACTATACCTGCAGAACACAGCAGAACCGAGCACTCTCAGTTTGAACAAATCTGGACTGGCAAGCCAAGGAAGGCATGATAAGACAGTTAAGAACTATTTAGAAAATTTAAATGAAAGAAAATCACTTTTTTCATGGGTTCCTTCTTAAGCAGCTTTTCGTCCGGCTTGCTCTTTAGGAGTCGTTCAACCTGAGAGCATTCTGGCTGCTGTCTGCTGCAGGTAAGATGCTCACTACTCATCAGCATTTTTGACTACTGGTCTTAAAAAAGGAATAAAGAAATAAAAGATACTGAAATATCTCTTTATCCACTGAAGTCTTGATCATGATCTTAAGAAAATCCACATTCTACACACACATACATTACAAATAAGGTAAGACCAAACATTACTCTTGAGTCTGAAGGCATGATCTGCTTCAATGCAATAATTACATTTATCAGATACCATTAAAGATGCCTCTATCATGACTTCAGCTTAAGGAACAAACTTTTTTTTTGTAATTAGGTTTCATCATGGTGCAAACTTCTGTGCAAACCTGAGACAGAAGAAAATAAAATGAAAGAAAAGTAATAATGTGTTTCCCATGTGAAGAATGAATTGCAACACAAGGCAGATTTTATGTTTTTTACTTGGGATAAATTAGCAACACATGTGTGATGGACAGCATAGCCAGAAGATAAATTCCCTGAAATCAAATTCAACATCAGAGAGGCCTTTACTCAGACACAGGCACACAACAGCTTCACCACAGAATCCAAGAAGTCTGTGGGTAGGTGGTATCAGAGCCTAGTTTCAGGTCTCATGTACTAATTCTCAATTCCCCTTGGAATAGAGGAACCTGACAAACTGCACCCTGGGATTGAAACAACCCTAGTGTCATCACTGTTCTCACTGAAACGTCTGTTAGGGAAGACAAGTACAGACCCAGCGACATGACACTGTTACTGCCTGCACCTGCTGCATCTGAACAGTAACTGACTCGGTGGTTATTAACGCTGTAGTGTTAATGTTGATCATATTCTGAAACACAACTCTGACAGATAAGCTGTCCCAGCTCCTAATTTACACACGGACACTACCTCAGTTCTCCTCTCTCTGCTACAGAGAAAATCTGATTTCCACAATCATCCTCTAACAGTATGTTCAACCAGAAACCACATACTCAGTACGTGAAAGTGGTGATATGCAGATATCTGATTACAGGGGCACAGACTGCTTGCTGCAGTCACAGCTGTGCTGCAGTGATAGGTGGGCGACATAGCATTGTTAATGTGTGATTGTATGCCAACAGACAATATTGCCCAAAAGTTATACTGCAGCCAACTCTTCCACAATGCCAAATGGTTGGTGGTTGTCATGCTATCCCCTTGAATCTGAGTTTTAACAACTTTTGGTGATAGTTGCTTGAATTGTTTAAGTTACAGATGCAGGTGACATCACAGACTATCTCTGTGGCTCAGGTGTCCAGCTCCATTCTCCATCTCCCTTTGTCTCACCTCCAGCAGCCAGCTGTGTGTTTTGAGGTTGGAGGAGGGGAATCGGCCGCCAGGGAGGCTTGGAGTGGCCACTCCACAACCAGCCTGGAAGGCACTCAGGCAGCCACGATGCCTTTTGTCTCCCTGTCCAATCTGGCCACCTCCTTCCTCCCATCAACCCATGCTTCCTGCCTGCCTGTGCTCTTGCTGCGAACTCTCACGTGACAACAGGATCCAGGCCTCCATGGCTGTTGCTCAGAGAGCAGAGAGAGTCCCATCTGGACTGCAGGAAAGAGTGAAGAGAGTGGAAGGTGGACAGACAGGGAAACAGACCAGATGTGTTTCAGACAAGGCCAAAAAAAAAAAAACTGGTTAAAGCAGAACTACTTTTTACATTGATGTATTTTCTATTTTTGAGAAGAATATTCCAAAGTAATTTCATTTGCTACTTTCACATCTTGTAAATTAACATTTTGCACTATTTTGCACCATACTCTTGCTTGGTGTTCACTAAATGCCACACACAAAACTAATCCAGCTAGCAGACTGTGCTGCAGTCAGTCACTCCAGCAGAAATGCTTGTTTTATTTTTCACTGGTGGCTTTTAGGGGCTGATCTCCCAATACTTTTTTTTTTTTTTTTTTTGGGCATGAACGTATACCACATCAGTGCTGTTTTGGGGGTGTATGATAACAAACCCCGCCCCACAGGGTCGACGTTGCTACAGAAGTCCCTGTGCCACTGTGAGATGTGTACACTCCTCCACGCGACAGGCGCGTGGTAGGCAAAAGAAGAGGAGCGGAGCGCGAGACTCTTCACTTATCTAGGACCGTGGAGGCAAAACATTACATGCGCCACTAAGTTGTTACGTCGAGGGATAGTTAAAGAAGCGGTATCTCGTGATTTTTTTTATAACTGCGCGAATTGTACACAAATGTTGGAAATTGTTAAAATTGGGAGAACATACATATCAAACTATTTCAATCCCGTCGGTGTTTCTCCCCCTGCATGTTTAATGCTCAAAAATGAATTACTTTGTTATTTAATTGAAATTATACGCACAGAAAACCGTCCTTTTATCATTTTACGCACAAAGAGAGGTTCTATCTGAATACCACTCTATGTCGGAACTTCAAGACACGTCACAGAAAACTTTTTTTCTTTTCATATACTATTTTCTTTTCATATACTAATTTGGATCTTTAACTTGATTAATAGAACTTGGCCACAATGAGGAAATGAGCAAAGCGACCTGATGAAAGTTAAGTTCAGCTGTATGGAGGACAACCAACAAGCAGACCGGAGAACAGACAGTGTGACGCCGGGCTGCAGGGCGCACTCCAGCCGGCTGGCAGCTCCGCTTTGTTCTCTGCACCTTATCTCCTGAACCCAAACTAATAGGCTGGTGACCGAGAAAAGCAGGGGGAATAAAGAGCCTTTTATTTGTTTGCTGCGACGGAGGAATGTCTTTGAGTTTTGGGGTAAAATGTTAAAACTTTTGAGAGAGTTTAGAAAATATGTTAAGTTAATCTCTTTTTACAAACTTTGCTCAAGGTTCCTGCTTTTGTAAGACAAAAGTCCTAACGGAGGCTGGTCATTAAAATGCTGGATATATTATGAAAGATGTATGTCCCATGACAAAGGCTGGTGAAAACTAAGTCAGTCATGGGTCCTGGTTTCTCATATAACTGCAAAGCAAACCTGCTCAAATTCTGCTTAGAAATGCTCACCCAGGTAAACATACGTTGGTATAAATCTCCAAAAAAGTAACTCAAATGTTCAAAAGCATCATATATCCCAGTATATATATATATATATATATATTAGATCAAAGTAGGGAGAATAAAACAAAAAGAAGGCCTGTCCTATTCTGAACTCTAGAGAAGTATGCATTAAAAGTATACATGAGTGAATCTGGAGACATTCCATCACTGGTGCCTGACTTTAAGCTTCCAATATACCCAAACCCGTCCCCGTCGATGTTCGTATCTCACTGGTTATGTCCCGGGTTGATCAGCTGAGAACCACCTCAGTATGACATCCCCAAAACCTCATCTCCATGGAAACCGCCTTAGCGGCGCCGCGAGGGCTTGGCTCGAGGGCTGCTGTGAATGGGGTGACGTCACGGCGCCGACGCCAGAGAGTCTGCTCCAAAGGCAAAGCGAGACGGAGCTGGGAGGGGAGAGAGAGAAGGAGGCAAGGAGAAACAGGAGAGAAGAAGAGGAAAGAGGTTGGGTGAGGCTGCCGCCGGTGGAGCCCTCGACTTTGCACCGACGTGCTCTTGCGCCAATCCATCACCTGTCTGTCAGGCATCAGTCGGGCGTCGGCGAAAATAGGTACACAGCTGTGGGAGAGAAAGAAAGAAGGGGACAAAATGGAAAATATCTGTCGCACCAGATGTGGACACAGGCAGCAGCTCCAGATTATGTTAGAAATGCATAAAAAACAGCTGAAGGAGAAGCTGCCCGTGAATGGAGCCGCGCGTAAATACAATGGCACAGATGGTGTTTTGTTGGATTTTAAAAAATAAATAAATAAATAATCCTGCAAAACATCTCTGGTAATTTCCGACTAGTGTCTCTGGATTCAAAATCACCATTAGGCTAAATACATTAGTATTACACGTCGGAGCGACTTAACATGTATGAGCACCCCGTCTTTAACGTCTTTTCTTTTCTCCATAATAGCTATTAGATTATCTTTTGCATTTAAGATCACTTTCTTTCTACCGTTCAACTCAGTCGTCCAATAAAATAACACAAATATATAAATATGATCAATTTGAATAAACTTAAAATATACTATCCTAAAGTTTCGTAACTTCGCAATTCAAGTTCAATTTATGGACTAACATCCCAAAAAAATGCATCGATTCAAGTAATATGCATCAAAATTAATCCGCAAAGCCAAACACGAGCACATTACAAAAGCCTTCACCTACCCCTGGGGGCAATTACTTAGCGGAGTATCAAAGAGCCTCCTCTGTCAACTCCAGCTGAAGAATGGAGCGTGTAATTCCAACAAATGGCTCATTCAGAAAACAAAATGTCAGTTGTTGTTAATGATTTCTCCATGTTCTCATATATGAAAGATGCGTTTTTGTTGCATTTTGACAGTCTAACAAACTCCGGTTACAAGTTTGCACTGTGTGCGGGACACGTATAAGGGGGGGAGGATAACAGAACTAACACATGAGTCTTGAAATAATAGAGCCATGGAAACAATTCACTGACGTTTCACACACAATGTCTTGTATTTTCATGGTAGCTACTCCAAAATGCACTTTAAAGTTCAGGTTTGCACCAAGATGAAGCGACCAGATATCTGTTTTCTGAATGATAAAAAGCTGTCTTATGAGATCAAACACATCACCAATGTTTTGTGTTTAGGGGAACGTTTTCTTCTGTGTCAGATCTCAAATAGTTCAGTTTTGTGCTTCTCTTTTAACTGTTTTCTGGCATATGATGAGCCTCAGAAAGGTGCCTTCACACCGGTCCGGGCTGGTGTGAATTAAGAGTCAACAGACGCGCCTCCTATCATTGCCCCACACACCCCACACGTCAACTGAATGTGTTTATACAAGTAGAAAAATGAGTGATTACGAATCTTATATTCAATCTAATAAGAACGAAATATGCCTAACTTATAACTTTATGTGTCTTAAATTTTAAACTGTTGCCTTTTTTTATTTTTAAATACAAATTTCAAAACAGTCTACCTGATCTTAATGACAAAACTATTGGTTCACAATTATACAGCGTGCAGGCAGGTGCTGGTGCGTGCCCAAGCATCGCCTTGTCAACTAACATCCATGCGAATCATTAATTTTCTTGATCAGAAACAGGTAAGGGCTTAATTTTCTAAATTACCCACCGGAGCTGCTGAGGCACCCTCCGGGTTACGCCTCCAATATGCGTTGCTACTAGTAACGCGGTGGAGAAGGGGCGAGGTTTGAGACGTAAAAGCCAATAGAAAGACAGAAAGGCGTTGAGTGACACCTCGACTGCTCCCAATCGGCGCATTTGACCCGCCTATGTGGCACGCACAGACTGCTGCCTATATAAACCACTGACAGCTAAGTAATCCAGTCTGATCGCTGATCGTCTGACAAAAAGAAAGAAAAAGAAGAAAAAAAAAAACGGACTAACAAGACGGGAGATATCAACACAAGCAAACCGTCTCCGCTTAACTTAACACTGACAAAATGAAAGCAATAAGTCCCGTGCGGTCCTTCCGGAAAAACAACGCGAATTTATCAGAGCACTCCTTGGGAATCTCTCGGAGCAAGACCCCGGTGGATGACCCGCTTAGCCTGCTGTACAACATGAACGACTGCTACTCCAAGCTGAAGGAGCTGGTGCCCAGCATCCCCCAGAACAAGAACGTCAGCAAGATGGAAATCCTGCAGCATGTCATTGACTACATCCTGGACCTGCAGATTGCGCTGGACTCCAGTGTCGCACTAACCAGCCTGCATCACCCCGCGCGGCCGGGGCAGACTCCTTCCAGAACCCCTTTGACCACCCTCAACACAGATATCAGCATCTTGTCATTACAGGTAATTACGCTGTAGCTGAATACGCCATAGTCTAGTGTGTTGCGAAATATGTTTAGATTTTTTTTCCTTTGTGCGCATAAGCAACGCACCTTTTGTAGCCAATGCGTAACTCTCGTGAAATGGCTTGTTGGAAAGGAAAACGTTTTTTTTTTTTTTTTTTTTTTTTCCTGCCCTTTTGTTTAGAAGCAGATGAGGAAGAGATTCGACCTACATCGCGCTGTTGCAATGCCAGACACTTCAATCAAAAGCTGCGTTAAGACTTAACATTTGGTCTGTGTTTGTTTGTTTTCAGTCCCCGGACTTGCCATCAGAGCTGATGACAGATGACAGCCGGACTCTGCATCGTTAAAGCGGTAAGTAGGCTGTCCTCATGTCTGCTGCTGCATTCTGTCCAGGGCTTTCGGGCTCCTTTACAGGCTGTATCCCAGTCTGCTGGTGCAGAATGGACAATAATTACCACTTCCTAATCCATTTGTTCCCCTGCTAATGCAGTCTCATGTTGCTGTAAATGGTCCCAATATGTTGTTTTTTTTTTGTGTGTGTTTTTTTTTTTTTTGTATGAGAATGCGCTGCAACACTGGGGCGTCAGTTATGACAAGACGCGGACAGTTGGCCGACTTCTACCAGTGTTGAACACCATTTAGTTACCAGTTTTATCTTAGAAAGATTGCATTATTGAAAGCTTTAAGGCTTCATCGTGTCACAAAGGTGACCCAGATTGATCTACGTGACTTTGCTGTGGCGAAAGACGTTTAGCTGGCAGATATTTCGTCTTGGCGTTCAGAAGAACTGCATAGATATTTGCGCCATGCTTTTTGGTTTACTGTATATAAGTAGCAGTCGTCAGGGTTGTATTATACCCTCTTGTGTCTATAATGAAGAGCATCTGCTAAAGGAAAATAATGGCTGTTTGGATTACTGCTACTACGATGTCTGCACATAATTGGTACAAGAAGTGGGTAGGCGCCAGCTGAGCGGCAATTACGCTGATTCTTCCCCAGATTGTAGGCTGAAGTTGTGCGAAAAGTGTGTGTGCGTGCGCGGCCCCCCCTTTCCCCATCCATGTGTGTGTACATCTGGAGCGCAGGGTTTGCTTAGTATTGGGAGTGTTTGGTTAAATGTTAAAAACTGCGGCTTCCTCCCTGGCGCCAGTCTGTCCGGATCTCTGCCCTGTTTGCGTTTTCTAAACACGCCTCTCTTTCTCAATCTTTTGCAGGTGTTTGGTCAAGACGCAAAAAACACACACACAGGACCTGGGGAGCAGGACTTTCCCCCCTCCAGCCTCTGTCCTCCAGCCCTGGATTTCAACCCCTCCTCTTTCTTCTGACGCTGAAATCAAGAGACTTTTGCTTATTATGGGACAATCTTATGTGATGTGTTTTTCTGTTTGGACACTTCATTATTATTTAACTTAAGACTTTTTTTTTTTATTATTATTATTATTTGAGTCCTTTCTGGAAATGGAAGGCGCGTTATGTTCCCTGCAGCGGGAGGAAAAACGAGATTATTGTCACAAGGATTATTTCCCCTCCCTCCTCTCTCCCCCCCGCTTTGCCCCTCTCCTTGTTGAACTCTTCGCATTTTTTTGCGAAGGTGGGGAACGTGTAGAAACAGACATGGTTAGTTAATGTAAAAAGTTTAGTCTTGTCTTGTCAGAGTTGTTGGCACATGAAGGACTGGACGATGTTTAAATCAAAAGGAAAAAAAAAGATAAAATGAATGAAAAATCTTGTGAACTCTCATCGGGAGTTTATCTTGTATAGTTGCAGGAACTTGAAACTTCTGCAAAAGTGTAATGTTGTACTTAATTATGCTGAAACTTTTTATAAAAGTAATGTAAATTGTACCTCCTTTTTTATACAAAATAAATCAAAACCACAATTTGAACATTTTTTATTGGGGGACACTTTTGGGGGGGTATGGTGCGTAAAGCTACTTCTGCTTGCACATTTTTATGTGTAGGTATGAGCTGCTAAACGTACATCTGAGACACTTGGGAAAACAAATCCTAGTGTCCTTAACAGACCTCCAGTATGTGACCTATAGAGGTCCACGACACAGCCCCAAAACTTCCCAAAGGCAAATACATTAGAGGCTCACGGTTGCATAAACGCTTATTTAGGGCACACAGTCAGACTGCACTTTTACTTTCTGCCATGCTATGTAAAGTAAATAGGATTAAACGGTTTAGCGTGGCAGTCTGAGCCATTTAAGCACCAGGCCGAGGCTATGCTGTTTTTTTAAAGGTAGACAATTATGGAAATTTAACTTGAGGTGAAACTGAGTCTCATGCGTTACTGATCTCATAAGTAATGTTCAACCGATTACTTTAGGCAGTAATTGCTTTAGTTAAAAAAAAAAAAACTTTTGCGTGGATCCAGGTGGCTTTATATGTTTCCAAAATGCGCTAATTATTCTTTAGTCAAACTCAATTTGACAGACCACATCCGTCCAAAGATAAAATAAAAGGCCTGTTTGCCACTTTGGAGAAAAAAAAGTGAATTCAGTGACTATGGAGTCAAAAGATTATGGCATGTTCTGTGCGTCAGTAAAAGGCGATACACAGATGACTTCAACATAATGGAATTGAAGTTAATAAACTTTAATTTAGACAGTCCACTCAGAGGTAGAATTAACAGGCGGGACTGAAAGAGATAGTGGTTCAATTGGGCTGCAGTACTGGTGTCACGCAGGTGAACGCTCACCTGTCATTCAACTCCACTTTTTACAGTGCAGCATGGCATGTCAGTTCCATATCACCAACTAATCTGCAGACGCATACGGGAGTTTTACCCACAGGAATAATAATTTATGGGATGTCTTCATGAATTAGTATATGACAAATGAAACTACAAAATAAGGCAACAGTAGATTAATAGAAACGACTCTTTAAGTTCAGGTAAAAGTACCTAAAAGGAATGAAAAATCTTCCCATCCTTGGGACTCCCCACTTAAGGCCCCGTTGGTCTGAGCTGTAAGTCTTCTCGCAACACGCCTGCTACAGGTTTGCATGGAGAGTGCTCCATCTATCGGTCAACAGGAATCCTGCAAGTAACCACCTCCCAGTCACATTTCATTGCTCCTAAAGCTGCATGTAAATATTAATCCATCAAAACATTTTTAGATTACTCTATTTATTAAATAAGGAAGCCAACAGAGACTTGATTATGCGACCACTGATTTTCCAGCAGAGGAGCAAAAATGACCATCTGATTCACTTCAAGGATCCATGCAGTGAAATGTTTATTTAAGTTACAACACACAGTGTGCAAAGACAAACACCACTTCGAAGTCTAGTGCATGCATTTTTTTCTCTGTCACAGAAACAGGGAACTATGAAATACACCACCATCTACATGAAATGTTTTAATCATAAATTACAGCACCACACAATGCACTTTGAAGGCGAAAGGTTTCAGTAACACTGCTAAGCTTTTTCTGACCTAATTACATTTTCTTCAGTAACAATGTCTCTGAAAATGTTAATATCCC
Organism: Melanotaenia boesemani; assembly: GCF_017639745.1. NCBI lineage: Eukaryota > Metazoa > Chordata > Actinopteri > Atheriniformes > Melanotaeniidae > Melanotaenia > Melanotaenia boesemani. The sequence continues at coordinate 14,896,120 of NC_055701.1, forward strand.
TTCACTAAACACAACAATTCCACGTAACAGCACCACATTCACATAGGAGAGAAATCATGCTATTTAAACACGAAACAGCAACGTCCTCATAACACGAGAAAGTACCCATTTGACCTGACTGAAAGAATTTTTGGCAACAATAAAATTCAAATGTTATTTTATTGTTTTTTTTTTCTTTCTTTTCTCTTTTTTTTTTTAACTACGGGAAATGTTTTTCTTTCAAGCAGATATTTAAAACTTCTGGATACTGTCCACTTGATTTGCAGCAACACCTCCGACATTTTCTCCAAACAACAGAACACAGATATCTTCTCTAAATCTTTGGAACACATCACAACATCAAACCTATAATTTTGCTACCGATAACATCAAGAACCAACCTCTGCATGACCCATCTTACAAACAAACACGCAGCTTTTCAGAGGACACTCTCCCTCTCGTCTCCCAGACTGATGGTGCACAGGTTCTGGTTGTGGTGGATGATGGCAGCCGTGGTGTTGGCAGTGCTGCTGCCGGGGGTGATGATGACAGCTGGCGGGATGATGACGCTGGCGGAGGAGGTGGTGGACTCTGTGCCTGTGATGTTAGCCTGCTGCTGATGGCTGTTGTTGGTGTTAGTGTTGGTGTCATTGGGGCTGCTTGTGTTGTTATTGAGGGTGGTGTTGCTGGCGGTGCGGTTGAGGTTGCTGACCCCGTTGGACGGCCACCCCTCATCTGGGCTGCTGGCCATTAGGCTGGCTTCGGATGGAGCTTCGGAGCAGATGGACATGCGTGCCACCGTGGCATCCTGCAGGCCGCTCAGGCTGCTTGGGAGGAGGCCTCTCTTCTTCACCAACCCCTCCAGCTCAAGTTCAATTGTACTTGGCTCAAATGCTTCTCTCTCTCTGTTGGTGTTTCCTTCAGCTTCCTCCAGGGAGGGGTCTGAGGAGCTGTCACTGGAGCGCATCCCTGAATCAGAAGAGTCCTTCTGATCTAGGAGGATATCTGTAAGGAGGCCAGGCTTGGCTCTTTGTGCAGACAGAGCACTGGTCTTTGCTTCTTTGTGGAGGAGAGGTGTGGTGTTGTCAGCTTCTTCTGGGCCTGAGTCTTCTTCGCTGGGCAGCCTGTGGTAGTATGACCCAGCTCCATTCTTCCTAGAGCCTGAGGTCTTGGAAGACACACTATGGTCTAGCTTCTCGTCCTCTTCACTGATGGGGTCTAGAAGCTGAGCATCTGCCCCTGAGGCAAAATCTGTGGCATCGCTACTTTTGGAGCCTCTCTTGGTAAAGGACTTGCGACTGTCTTGATCAGTTCCTTCCTTGGCCTGAGGGGATGGAAGAGGATTCAGTGAGGAGAACAAAAAATATACAGTATTCTGTGCTGCTGGCCCCCTACATGCCTCTGAGGAAGAGATTCCTGTCTCTCCCTTAAGTGCCAAGAGAAACAGAGAATAAGCCAAAAATTAAGAAATTCAAGAAGCAGTGATCTCCATTTTCCCAGCTCCAACTTAAACTCTTGCCATTGCATATACCAGAAATATACATTAGTTTTAAAACCTTCAGAGCTACGTCTGCACAAGTTAATGACCACTAACCACAATATATTCCCTGTAATCAGACTAAGACTAATATGACTGAACTATTCCTTTCATTAGTGATGGTATGTCAAAAACAGTGACATTGAACTTGTGACTGTCCACCCACCCCTTTGTCCTCGGAGCTGACAGCCTGGAGGAATTGTCCAGGGTGGGGCTGCACAGGCCTCTCCCCCCCACTGCCGGACATCTCCAGCTGGGCCATCTGAGCGATGTACTCCCTGTAGGCATCACGATACTCAGCCTGCTGCTTGTCTGTCAGCTTGCAGATGTCATTAGAGGATTCCTGGGAGTTGAGACTGGACATGCTTGAAGTGCGGTGATTTGCCACCTGACAAGATGAGAAAAAAGTGTTGGGCTTGCATGCAAACAGAGTTTGCTGAGCCACATGTTTGTATCAAAGACTCCTAAGCTTCACTGTTCTACAATTCTGGGATATTACCCAAGAAAGAAGTACAAACATACCATAAATGTGTCACCTAAAGTACATAACTGTATTCAAATTCTGAGCTGTAACTGACATGTAACCAATGAAATATTCAAGATACGAGAATTGGATAAAGTGAAAAACTTACTGGCACGGAACACAGATGGAGTGGCAATGAAAGCTGTGCTGTTTTCAGTTGGATTAAATTTGAAACATTTCACAAAGTGAGACCATTTAAAATAGCAGCAGAGTCAGCTGTCTACGTGTGAATGTTTGCCCGTGTCTCAGAGATTCTGCAAATTGGGTAGAGGGAGGGTGAAAATAACAAACAGGGGGCCCCTTGACACCTTTTGGTGTGTAGCAGTGTGTGTATGTATTTTTAATTATGTCAAATTCAAGAGCAACATAAGCTTCCCTTGCCATGCTCTTCTCTCACTCAAAACCACGTTAATACGAAACCACTGAGATAATCAACAGTCAAGCTTTTTGCAGCGGACACGTTTGTGGATTTGACCTTTTCATTACCATTTGCAAGTGCTGTACACTCATGCTTAACTACGTTTCGTCTCTTTTGCATGTGTATATCTGTAAATATAAAGTGCAAACACATGGTTAATGTCTATCCAACCTCATCTGTTGCCATGGTGTATTTATGCAATGCTCCCGGTGGAAAGACTGACCGGCCAGTGTGGGTTGTTGCTGCGTCTGGGAGGCTCCTCCAGCCCCACTCCGCTGAGCTCTTCGAAGCTAAGGTTGAGGCTGAAGGCCGGTGTTTCATGCTGGATTCCTCCTGAGCGTCTGCTGGGCTCCCCATGGAGCACGCTGCTGCCCTGCTCGCTCGCAGCTCGGGACTCATCCTGCAGCACCGACTGGCTTTCAGCATGGCGTTGCTCCATCACCTTGAAAATATACCACATTTCAGTATTTAATAATTGAATTTTGGTTTTAGGATATTGTTGATTTAATTTCTGTTTTCAGTACTGTCTGTCTGCAAGAATATGGAAAAACTTCTACACACAGGTTTCACAAAAATTAGTGGAGAGATGGAGCTTGTGCAAGAAAAGAGCCTCTTGAATTTTAGTGCAACTCTAGATCTCTTTTAAAAAACAGAGTTAGAGCATTACCCTCCATGCAGGCTGTGTTTTCTCAGACCATGTGACATACAAAACAAATATGTTAGACAGCAACAACAATAAAAGCATGTGCTTGTGAGAGGAGACTTGCAAGCTGCTCCTTAAGTAGAGCTACTCGGCTGTCCTCTCCTGCCCAACAATAACCTCCCTTCATCCAGATATCAGTCAGCCATCTTGAACAAGAAGGCTGTGCTTGCAGCATCCTGGCAACACAACACTTCATTTTTTTTTTTTTTTACATGGAGCTGTAAGGCCACTGCACTTTCCAGCTGCTTCTATGTGAGTCCTATATCCAATCTCCAACCAAAAACAACCAATCCCAGGCTCTGCTTTGGTATTAGGAGCACAGACTGACAACTGATGAAGTGGAGGTGGTTACATATGTTAGTGATGTTAGCCGCAGCTCAGCTGCCTGGACTTCTGGTTAACTGACTAGTGTGCCTCTCATAATATGGATTATAAAATCTCCATCCCAATATCTCCAAGCAGAAAAAAATGTCTTATGAGATAATGTCTTGCTTTGTTTTTGGAATAAATCAAGGATGACATGAATCAACAGGAGGGAACCGGCAGAGCCTGAGTGTCTAAAGTAGGACAGAGTGAAGAGGATGGATGCTACAGAAAATGATCTGGATATGAATCCTGTACTCTGAGCAGTGAAGATCTGCTGATGTTGGAGTCTGTGGAGTGATGCTTTCTATGGTTGTCTTCTCAACAACAAAAATTATTCATTCAAATCCAGACAGATGCTCGTAAAAAAATGTAAAGAACTTTGTCTTACCATTCCTCTGAAGAGCTGCCAGTCACCAAAGTTCATCTCCATCTCTTTCTTCAACTCTTCAAGATTGCAATGAGTAAGCACTCGACCATTTATATTAGCCTGCAATGGATAACATTCAATTTATTAACATGCAAAGAAAACACAATGCATTCAAGACAGAAAAGACTATTAGAATAACAGATAACTCAAAACAACAGAAAAACTGTTTTAATGTATACCTTTTTGATGGTAGCTGTGTACTGCGGCAACATGTTTGGGTCAATTCCATCTATCTGTTTGAGACGCTCACACACTGCATCGGTGCTCAAAGAGCTGAGCAGGGCAGCAGGACAGACCTGCGTAATAGCACACACCAATACATGATCAGAATATAGAAAATCCTCTATTGTTATGAGGGCAAATTCAAACATTTTGTTAGAGCAGCTCATCATTCCTACAACATGGATTAGTGCAAATCGAGCAATGATTCCTGGCAGAGAGACATGCAGGCCTGTTACTGTGAAGAACAGAAAAAAGCAAAACCACAATCTCACACACAGTAATTCACTCTATCAGTCACACAGTGCAAGTGTAAACGTAAACAAAGCAGCCAACCTATCCAAATACTCTGTTACCTGCTCTTATCCCCTTTCTCAGTGTATATATAAGCACATTAAGTGTGTGCACAACACTTAAAGGAAGGAGTCTGCAAGTCTGTGAGCTGTACTGAGTGGCCACCGCTGTTAAGAGGCTACAAGGTTCAATGTGACTAATACCAGTTGCCTGTCGATGCAGCCTTAGGCCTCACACACAGCCAGCATGCCAACCACTGGCACAAAAACCAAACAAACTTCATCCATCCTTCACCCCTCTCCCTCTGGCTCTGCTTGTCTCTGTGATGAGCAAACTTCTCACTCCTTCCTTTTTTCATTTCTCCCACCCTCCCTTTCTTCTTTTCTTTACTTCCTTCCTTCCTTCATCTCACATTCCTTCCCCTTCAGCGTCCTGTGCTGACCTCCTACTCTCGTTTCCATCACTCTTTCTCTCTCTCCCCCATCTTTCCCTCCTGCTCCACCCGGCTATTAACACTTATTAAGACATGGCTTCATAGTAAGCCCCCCGGCTTTGTTTCTGGTTTAGAGGGAAAGAAGAGCAAAGCTTAGCTGGACTGTGAATGGTTGTTTGACAAAGAAGAAAAAAAAATACAACACAGTACACGTAAGTAAGTGCCAACTTTCTGTAATGGTGGGAATGAACATTGGCAGTCAGGAAATTTAACTACTGTTCATGTCCACACAGGTTTTTCTCTAGAAAGGAACTACATTAGTGATTCTACATACTAGGACAGGATCTTAAGTTGTGTTTAAGTCTCATTCTACTGCATGCAGAATAGTAACAAACCAATGTGTTTAAGATGAGGTAGAGATAGGTGGACGATGGAAAATTAAAGCTGAAATGCAGAGATGAAAGCCATGAAACCACAGCTGTACCTGCTTCAATTTGTAAGGCAGCGACTTTAAATGCTTGATAAGGAAACAAAAAGAAGCAAACAGTCAAAACCACAGAAAAGATCCTTATTTTACAAATACGAGTCTGTACCTGTGAAAAAAAACAAGGCAGGAAGGCAGAATTAAGACAGTAAAGACAGGCAGACAAGTAGGGAGACAGTAGTGCACATGTTGAACTCATCAACAAGGGATATGAGAAACACTGACAACAGCGCAGACATTTCTCCGTCTCACAGCAGGGCAGGAGACGACTTCTGTACAGCAGCCACACAGCCAGCCAGCACCGTCAGGCCGGAAATGTAGAGGCTATTAGATGTAGAATTATAAGACAGGACGATTTTGTTTTTGCTGGAGTCCTAATCTTTGCAGAAAGAACTGACTCTGAGGGACAGACAGAAAGGAAAACCAAACAAAAGAAGGGGGCACCTTTCACTCACACAAAAAACAGCTGAAATTTCAATTCAAGAAAGGCTCCTTGATTCAGACTGCACGTGTGTCTTCTAGGAACGTGAGTGAAAGCGTGAATATCTGTGTGTTTGTGTTAACCCGCCCAATGTGTGTGTGTGATAAGAGTGTAATTACAGCTGGGCTGAGCTCAGGGCTGGGCAGAAGGATGGGGAAGAGGAAACAGAGCTCTGTGAGGGAGGAAGCATCTTGGTATGGAGATAAGCTCTACCAGCGCTGGGCTCATTGTCAGTGTACAGTATACGTGTATGTGTGTGTATGTGTGTGTTGCCAGCCCCAACAGTTGCTCTGATGATAATCCCAGCAGCCAAAGGAATCCATGCTCACACTTCCATCAGCTAGGCAATTACACTCAGCTAAGACTGCTTACATATCCAAAGAGTCACACACAAATTAAGACACACACGCATCCACACACATACTTGGAGATTTGCTGAAATACAGACAGACATAAGCACTACACAATGAGATTAAGCATGAACCTAAAGGGGATAAAAATATGTACATTTATACTAAGGAAGGATGAGGAAGATATGAGGAGCAAAATGTGGTATCAGCTAAGGCACTGATGAAGGTATGGGGGACAGGATTTTTTCAAATTTATAGACAGAAAATAAGGACAGATAAGCGGTACTGAAAAAAAAAACATGAGACAGTAATCTATATTTAAATCTTTCATACAGCTTTTCTCAATGCTTGCTGGTATTGCCCTGATAAGTGGCTTTATGAAGCACAGCTCTCCTGAGCAGTGTTATCATTAAATTGTTCAAATAGTAGCTGCTCTTTCTGGAAACGTTAATATCTGGATGCAGAAGTTTGGTTCTTTTTCTCCAAATAATATATAATAAAATTAAAAAGAAAGAAAATTGACATGCCAACTGCTAAGAAGACCCTTTTGGAAAGTTATAATCACTTTTCAGAGAATTTAAACTGTAACTCAGAATAAAATTGATTTAAAATAATATTAATAACTGTGCTATGGTCTGCTTGTTAGTGGGAGGTCACAATCACACCTCATGCAATCTGGAATCAAACTGGTGATTTATTTAGCCTCTGAAAACAATAATCAATGTTTTAATGACATTGATTATAACAATAGTCAACTGATTTTGTTTTAAGTTAACGTTTTCCACATCTTTTGCTTGTTACGTGACCTAACGCATCCAAATGAAGCCTACTCCAATGTGACTGGCCAGTGTTACTCAGACTACAACTAAAACCAGGAATTATATGAACTGTGCTTATTCATGTAAGTAAGTCTGTTGGTACATATAACACCAAATACTGCTTAAGTAATTTAACAATCAACAAGCACCAGGTGTGATAACCTGTTTTTGTTCTCCTAGCCTTTCTGAGCCACATCAAAACACAGCCTGCCGAACATACAGGTGTGCATTTTATGCATGCAAAACAACAAATGGTAAAACTTTAACACATCGGGTTTACAGGCAGATTACATTATACCAGTTCTGTTACACAACTGTGTGTGTATAGGTGCAGTAAACGTGCTTAAAAGCCTGCTGATATTAGCAAGGTTACCATGGTGGGGTCAGAAGGACTTGAGGGGAGGCCTTCTCTGGCATCCTCTGCAATAACATCCTGACATGGACGCAGAATGGAAACACAGTTGTACAAGAGGGAAGATTAAGAAAGGCTGAGTTCATGACCACTGAAGTTTTTTGAATAACCTTTCACTTATTTAGTTTGGGTTTGGCTTTTAAAATGGAGAAATACACCCCATGTGGGGGGTCAGAAGCCGGACTGTATGTAAGTAGAGGGGCAATGAAAACAGGGTGATTTTAGAATCAAAAGGAGGTATGAAAAACAAAATACTATAATAAAAAAGGGACTCGGACTAAGAAAGATGGAGGAAAACAACACCAGCAAAGAGGAAGTGTTAAAAAAGGAAAAGAAGTTAGACTTTTGTGGTTTGTTCATGCGGTAGATTGACACAACGGACCTGCCTGTGGGCTAAACAGCGAGTCACATTCATCTAATAACTAGTAAGAGCAATGACACTTGCTCAAACTAGTAAATAAAAAAAAATCCTGTCACGCAATGTTTATTCATAATATAAATACTACTGTTACAAGTGCATCTGCTGCTGTAATCATCACATGAGAGATGAAAGGACATTAGAAACAGGTCTAGTGCTTCTTCTTTACTTACAAGTCCACTGGCTTCTTGGGGTTGACCAGGAATTTTAATGGAAGGGCGTGAGGATGAGGGGACATGGTGGGAGTAATGTCGTGGCAGGTGATACACATGATGGGGGAAATAAGGCTACAAGGGAAGAAAGAACGAAGATGAAGATGTAGATGGGGAGGGAAAAGGAGATAAACAAAATAAAAACAAAATCATATAAGGAAGTTCATGCTCACACAAGACAAAATGTAGTGAAAAAATTGTTAAATCTGCTTCTGCTCATGGTCATATAGTACAATCAACACCTGCTAACGGGAAAAACCGCGTGATTAACACAAAGAGGATTGAAACAATTGTACATATGGATTATGTGCAGAGGACTGAGCAGCTACATCAAAGATGTCGTCTCTACTGTCTCTACTAGAAAGCAGCCATGAAGTGAAAATAAACTTAAGGTAGTGCTAATACTGAACAATGCATTCAGGGGTTAAAGCAAAAAGTTTTTTTTTTTGTTTTTTTGTTTTTGAGGGGAGGGGGGGATTACTGACCCTAAATGGTTTAGGAGCAAACAAAACACAAACAAATAAATGGGCCTTATTTGCATTTTCATAAATAAAAGTTTCTAAAATCAGGAACTGTGTTTCAATTAATCTATTAGCTCTGTAGAAAAATTCAGTCCATACATGAACACCTACAGTCTTGCAGGTTTTTAGCAGGACCTGGTCTAATGTGCTCTGGGTGCCTACCCCCCTAAAATATCCCATAAAAGTAAAACTTATTTTCATGTTCACAAATAAAATAAAAGGTTTCACAAATCATAAACTGAACTGTGTGTTAACAATGATGTAGAATAATTCAGTCCAGATTTGAACATCCAAAGTCTTGTAGTTTTTCAGCAGGACCTGGTCTAATTTGGCCCAAGTCCCCAAAAGTTAGTGGAATCACCCTTTTAATTACACGTCAGAAGCTAACTTCAACAACATCAGGCTGCGTGCGTCTCTGAACATTTCTTCATCCACGCTCAACACTGGTGTTTGAAAACTAACCAGCCTGTTATTTACCTTATTTAAATGATTGCTTGTCCTTTCTGACTCTACAAGGTCACACGTTCACAATTCTCCTCTACCTTGATGTGCAAAGCCACATGCACACGCAGGTGAGCACACTCCCACCAGCAGACAGACAGAGCGCATGTGTGGGAAAATATGTGGCATAAATAACAATTAATAATCAAGCTTTACAAATTTGCCCTCAATTCTGCCAATAAAACTGACGTAGCATAGTATGATTGTAGTTTTATTCAACGTTTACAGCTCTTTATCAACCTCTCTGCTCTATCGTACCAATCTGTGGTCTATCGTAGATTTAAATTGCAGCTGGGTCTCTCAACCACATGTTTATCAAGGCCCCGCTCAGCTTCTGATCGGTTATAAAAGCGTTTAATTGAGAGCAAAGCTGCGTTCCTCTCACAACACTGGTAGATGAAGTCAAACTAACAAAAGTCCACATTAGGGCACATTAACTTTATTAATTTGTCTTTTTCTTCCTTTTATTTTTTGCCGCAAAAACTCTGCAAGCCGGAAATCTGGCACAGTGATGGAAAATTTTAAGCCCTGTGCATTCCATATCTGGACTATCAAGTCTTTTACATTTTGATTTAGCATTATTTCATCAAGATGGATATCTAACAGACTAGTGTAGTGGGTAGAGGACTGGATATTGTGTCTCACCCGGTTGTAGAATGGGTGTTGAGGACCTGTCATCCCACTGAAGTAAGAGCTGTGGGGCTGAGGAGGCAGTGACCCAGAGAAAGAGCCTGTTGGGGAGCAGGCAGCAGAGTGCGGGCCATACCCTGACTGAGGACGGGGCACTACCTCTTGCAGGGGCAGCGTGGGATAGGTCACTCCTCCAATGTGCATCTGCTCCCTGGCCGCACGCACATCTGAGAAACGGGAAAAAAAAAAAAAATGTAAGCACAACGGAGGAAGAGAGAAGAAAGTGTTTATCTGTGACGCTGATGATCATGTCTTGGCGATGACTATAAAGACCCTTCTGATCCACCCACGCATCAGTAATTTAGGTTTATTTTATAATCTCTGGGGAGTACAGACAGTTGTGAATACAAAGAGAAAAATACATATCAAACAGTTCATGTACGCAAGAGGAAAATTCCGGGATGCTCAAAGCACTGCAGGGGGATTACGACAAGAACAGTGCTTATGACATGCTTGCCTTATCCTAAATAGCAACAATCAAACAGCTAAAAAGTATAATTAAGAAAAAATGGGAGATTACTACAACAGTCAGCTGTGAATTCCATTACCACTTTGATTTCTGAATTACTGTGTTTGCTCAAAAACATCCGTTGTGATGATATTCTCCATTTTTCAAAATATATGTTAGCCAAATAATTACTGTGACACATGTAGCAACTTGCTGTCCCTGAGAAAAAATATTAACCTGTGGAAACAAACAACCCAGACCATGTGAATTCAAAGGTTTTCCCATAAATCTATTTGACTTTAAGAGGAGCAAAGTAGGGAGCTTTGATAAAACATCCCAAATTAAAGTTAAACAAGCCCAAAGACAGAACAGAGTTCCTCTGTGTAGCTGGTAAGAGAGTAAGTACCAGAAACAGAAGCAGGCACCAGAATGTCTCCTGGTTATACAAGTGGCTGCTGAATGACATGCTGAGTGAGACCCAATCCAGCCTGCGAACACAATGGGGGCCTTATGATGTAAGTCAGGCTCATGGGCGGGTATCACTGACAACACTGCCCACTAGCTGGCCACAGGACACAGGGCACAAAGTATCAACTGGTCATGGGGAAGGGGGGGTGTCACTGTGCAGGAGAAATGGTCATCTTCTGCTCCCTATGGACATGTGTGGAGGTAAAGACACCTTTTTTATGAGGACGCACACAAAAATAAACACGTTTTGTGGATACATACAGTACACAGACCTAAACACTTTTAAGGAATGAGTCTGCATTTACAGACTGGACATCTGGTTGTGGAACTTGGTCAGCTGCACCCTCCATGACTCAATGTTGGCAGAACAGAACAGACTTTCTGTGTGTGTGAGTGTGTGTTTTCTGTGGTTTCACAGCACTATGATGCAGCAGCTTCACACTAGGCGTCATTGACACTCCTATATAGGCTAAATGGCCACTGACGCACGGTAGCAAAAGTACAGCGCAGCACTAGCTTGTAGTTCAATATTGTTGCACTTTTACATCACAGTATATTCAAATTGTGAAGTGTGGTGCAGCATCACAGGCGGTTTGTGACAATGAGTGAGAGCATTGTTCTGATTTCACAGAAGCGGAGTGAAAACCTGCTCGACATTTGATTGTTTAGAAATTAGAGCCGTGGGTTATTGTGTCCCTGCAGTGGGTGATTTTAGAGCAAACCCTGCTGCAATGCTATGACTAATGCCACTGCTAAATGAGCTAACTGAACTCAACCCATCAGGTAGAAGACATTTCTCAATTTGTCCATGTTAGTGGACAATGTTTTTTTGTTTTGTTTTTAAATACAGCTCAACAATACATGCCAAACCACAAAGGTCATGACTTGTAGTAAAAGCTTTAGAGGCAGTAGCAGAGTTGGACCCATTGTATTTGTCCAAGTTCATGATTAAACTTATATACCACTTTTACACATCCCAAACAACAACTAACTTTTAAAAAAGTGCAACACTTTCCATCACCATCATCAAAGCACCAAATGAGGGAATATCTTTTTGAAGAATGTTAATCCCTGCAGCAGCACTCTAGAGAGAAAGTCCAGTCACGGCAGGTTTTGGCAACCCAACTAACGTTTTATTTCAGATATCTGTCAAATTCATGAGATCTTTCGTGAGAGTAGCTGAGAAGATCGTCGGTGCCTCTCTCCCCTCCCTGCAAAACATCTACACCTCTCGCCTCACCCGTAAAGCCCTCTGCATTGTGATACACCCAACCCACCCGTCACACAGCTTCTTCAACCTGCTGCCACCAGAAAGGAGACTTTGGGGCCTACGGGCCAGAACCAGCAGACTGAGGGACTGCTTCGTCCATCAGGCTGTCAGGATGCTGAACTCTCTTCCTGCTCTACCCCCCTCCACACACACACACACACACACACACACACACACACACACACACACACACACACACACACACACACACACACACACACACACACACACAAACCCTGGACTCTGACACCCCCATCAACACTTAAAACTTTTCACACCCTGAGGTTGACTCCCTCAGGAACAAGCACACAGCCACTTTAACCAGACCATAAGATAATTCAGTCTTCAGTTTTGAACTATAATCATAAACATATATTGCACTGACTGAAATTTGCCGTGTCTTTTTATTAGTGTGTTTTATTTACTTAGTGATAGTACTTATTTGGTTCGTTTTGTTTGTCTTAAATTCTTGTATTTCATGCATCAAGGTTTGAGAGAACCATCATTTCAGTTCTCTGTTTGTCCTGTATATGCTGCAAAATTGACAATAAAGCTGACACTGACTTTGAGAAAGAGAAAAAAAATGTATGTGTATACAGACCTGTTATGATCTCCCTAAGTTTGGGGTCGAGGTTGACAGTGCAGGGAAGAAACATTTCCACATCTCTTGCAGTAAGAACAGGTGTTCTAGAGGAAAGGAAGACCTCAAAGCTTCGGATGTCTCCATCAATCTCCAGAAGGGGCTCAATGTCCTTGGTGGTGGGAATATTCTTGGAGATTCTTTAGGGCAGGATGGAAAAAAAAATATCAAGAATTATAATAACCCATAAAACAAACCAAACAAATATTGAAGATTCTGACTTGTGCAACCAGAGTAGAAAACAAAGTGTTACAAACTGATGGAAAAAGAAAAGAGGAAACAGCTAGCAGGACTGTGATGATTAAAAAGATATACCAACGGTCATCATCATCATGAGAGCAGAGAGATAACTGGATTTAGAAAATGCAAGACAGTAAAAAGGGGATGTTCAAGAACAGATAAAGTGAGGGATGTTATCTTTTCGAAGCAGAGGAGGAAACCTGAGAAGATGACAATCAGGATAATTTAGCTAGCAGACGGAAGCGCGTCATGATGCACTGCAGCTACATGTTTGTTATCACAGGCCTAAGTAAACACCATACAGCACAAACTAAAACTTAAATTAAACTTGTAGGTTTGAAGTGGCAACTGAAGGTTTAACATGAATCTTAAGTATGAATTTTAAAATTTTATGAGAAGCAAATTTTAAGTTCAGATACACAAGGTTAAAGATATCAGTTAAATCCAGGACAGAGTTATGTGGGTCCAAAGATTCAAGGGATGCAACAACCAACAACTCCAATCACATCTCATTGATTCTATCATTCAGACATGAAAATATGAAACGTGGAGTCGCTCGTGACACTGGCCATTCATCACAAGAGTAGGCAGCTCTTATCAGATCAATGAGGAGACTACACTCAGGAAGAGATGTTTGTGTCATCCCTGCCTTCATTTGTCATCCAAACCCTTCATCATTTTCTCAGTAAAGGCTCTTCTCCCCCTACATCCTGCTTGACCTTCACTCCTTCCAGACCAACCCCATCTCACCCTCCTCATCACACAGTCTGTGATTTTCCTGAGACGGCGTGCAGAAAAGCTGGGTTTTTCCCCAAGTCTGATCTGTTTTTAACAGTGAACAGAAGCAGGTCTTTCTGTGGCTTGATGGGATGATTAGTGCCGCTGCTACAGCACGCTAGCTAAGTCAGGATGAGGTCAGCATCTGGCTGTGCTCATCACAACACACCGTAAACTAACACTATCAGCTAACTTGATCCAGTTAGGCACTTCAAAATGTCCCATCACTTCAATTAAATGAGGTTCTTATTCCACAGTAAAGAGTAGACAAAAACAAGACAGAACACACAGTTCCAAGTTACATAACTTTAATTTTTGGTGTAGTTGACACGCCTGTCCAGAGAGCTTACAGTGAGCGAACAGGTAGGGATTCAGTCTTCCGTTCAAGGACATTTTGATCGGACAGATGGTTGGTGATGGATGCATCTGCTGCTGCAGAGCTTAAACCTTTGACCTTGTGGTTTCAGGATGTCTCAGACCAAATGTAGAGGTCTGGCAAGAAATAGTGAGATAGGGATGTCCTAGAGAGATGGCTCAATTTACCCAACCAACCTGTAAATCTTCTGGTGGAGTTTTGCTAAACAAATTACTGACAAGACAATCCTGCCCTCAGTTTCTAATAGTATAAAATTTACCTGTGGCCATTCACCTCTTGAAACATACACTAAAAACCACCGTCCTCACTTCACAGCCAGTACAGACTTTGTGACAGGCTGCAAGCTGGTAGGACAAAGAGGCACAGCTGGCTCCAGTGAACAAAGCCTGTTCATTGTTACTTCCATTAGAACATTTAAGAAGACCCAAAAGGTCAAGGAAGCTCCATATTGGCACACATTTGAACCATAGTCATGTGACCTACTGCAGAGGATGAGAAAGATGGTGAAGGCATAAATGTTATCTGTGGACACACACATATGCTGCACCAGTCATGGTGACAGTACGACATCAAATTTGTAGAACATTGACAAAAACAACTGTATTTCTAGCTATGGACACCTGGGCATTCAGAATAAGGAACTTTAAAGGGTGGAGTGTGTGTTTATGCCCATGTGCAAGTGTGTGTACCGAATGCATGTGTGGGTGTTTGTTCCTTTTCTCATGAACTGTATTAACCCATATATAGACTGAGAAAAGCTTGTGCTTTTCCCCATTTCCAGCTGGCTTACTGCTGTTTATTTGTGGGTCTGCAGACACAGACCAACGGGAGCCAGTGACTCTCTCTCACTCACACACTCACACACACACACACACACACACACACACACACACACACACACACACACACACACACACACACACACACACACACACACAGAGAATATCTTTTTGCTTTATCCTCCAAAGAGTTTTTAAGAAATGTTATCATGTCCTTTCATAGAACTTGCTAATGTAACTCTGTCAGATGAAATTTAGAGTAAAGCAGTGATGAAACTACTTTAAAGGAACTTTTGGCCACTTTAAACTTTTAATTTAATTCAACTGTCAGAGTCGAAAGAGTTATATATTTGAACCTGTGCTGAAAATGCCAGGAATTTCACTAAATGCTTGTATCATATCACCGTAGTTAATTACACACCCCCCAAAAAAAACTAGCTTTATGCATATTTAGCTTGCTGACATGTTTGCTCTTGCAGGAGCTCTTCTTTTTTTTGCACTGCAACCATACGGCAGAACAGACAGCTGCACCTTCCAAAGTCAACCAGGAGGTGCTGAGAAGAACAAGTCAAGGACATCCCTTCTTGATTTTCACCCAAACAGATGGAAAGATACAAGAAGACACTAAGAGTCAGAGGTCTGTTCCTGATGTTCCCAACTGACTAGTCGGAAATGTCTGCAGGCATTATACTGTAGGTACTTTGACTAAATTGATGGATGGATGGATGGACAACCGGATAGATATTGAAATATATATATAAATTAAGAAACATGTAAAAAGGATAATTATGTCAATTATAAGATTCTAAGAAAATTATTGAAATACAAATGAATCAAGAATTTAAAAAGTTAAGCAAATCTGACCAGCAAGTTGAACAAGTAGTGGGCCTACTCCTTTAGATGGCGGAGAAATTTGTAAAAAAGGTTTAATCCCTTAAAATCCAGTCAACAAATGTTAATAGTTGGCCCTGTTTTTTAAAAGCTGACACAGATCACTGCAGACTTTGCATTCTTATCGGCAATCTTTTGCTAAATGATAATATGGCTGTTCAGGTTGGAGCACTCAGGAAATCATTGTGTTACTTTCAAGCAGACGAAGGATGAGCGAGATAAAGGTCGGCAGGCATCTCAGCAGCAGTTTTTACACAATAGGTCCATTGACAGGGCTCAGCTTATAACTGCAGCAGAACAGGCACTTCGGTCCAACCACTCTGTGTGGCGAGGCTACTGGGAGCTTCTAAGCTTATCCAAATGCTAATAGGTCCCAAAGCTGACTGGAGCGTAGCCTTTCTTCTCCTCTCAACCTCCCACACACTGCAGCTGATGGGAGTGAGCAGAATTCATCAATCTACCCTTTACGTACTCTTTGGGCACAGAAAATATGAATGTGCCACTTGACTTTGCTTTACAGTTGTCCTCTGTGCTTACGGACAACATTCACAAACACGCCACAAAGACGTGGTCTCTCTGCCAAACATTTCCATAAAGGGACCCAAAGACAGGGACATGCCAGGAGAACAGACGACCGCCTGTGCACATCGTGTTTGAGAAGCTCAAGAGTTTCAGTGTTACACACTGTGTGACCAGTACAACAGAGTGTGGGTGAAGAAGTTAACCAGGCCTGGGTCCGGCACATTCCTGTCCCGGTCAGAGTCATGTCAGAGCTGCTGGCAGTGTCTGCCAAGCGCGTGGATGAAAACAGCGAGGTCCTCTCTGGGAAAACAGTGGACAGGCAAGTTGGCGCGTGGACTCACAGCATCAATGCTGATGGAGGCTATTCTTACAGTGGAAGTTGCCAAGGACTCCACCACCCAAAAGGCAGAGGGAGAGAGGAAAAATGTGTTTTCACTTTAGATGACGCCATGTTCTTTGTCTCCTTAAAATCCAGACGTGTTTCCTTGATTTAAATAAAATACTTCAAGCATTGTGGACGCTGTCTCAGATTTTTTCTCACTTGCTCCTCTTCTTGCGTCCTAGTCTTGGCTGTGCCAACTGACAACTTGTGGCAACATCTGCTTTCGATATACATTTGTGGCAAAGCTTAGTCCAGTAATTGAAACTCTCTTGTACTAAACTGGACCGGTGCAACCCCGAAGCAAATCACAGAGGCAAAAAGGGTAATGGGAAACACACCATACTGATAAAAACTAAACAGCTTTGGAGCAAACACTCTCTCGGCGAGACAGGCTAAGGACTCAGTGGTTCTCTGAAATGTTGATTAAACTCATATGTAGTGCCAAATCAGAGCCTCCTTGTTCCAGACTCTTAAAACCTTAAATTAACTCTCTGGTAAGAGTAACTATGGCCTCATTTTTGACAAACAGTGAAGCTATAAACCTCTGATTGGTGATTTACACACAAGATAGAAGTCTGAAACATACTAGGGCCATGACAGGGTTTGTTCATTGTGACATCAATTGCACCATGAAGTTCAAATCAGCGCATGTGGTTGTTTGACAGCTATAATGACCAGTAGGTAGTCAATTAGATGCTAAGTAATGTGGGGTGAGCAGCTAAAGTCAAGGCAAATATGCAGCAGCATATTATACATCTGGAATAAGTCTATGAAACTATGGAACTAGGTCAATGAGCACATAAAAGTGTGAGAAAAGACAAGCTCAATATAAATAAAAACCCCTTTCATAAATTCGCTGAAACCTCGGAATTTTATTATATACGTATCAGAGGTCCTACAAATGAAATCACATTTGTCCAGTGTTTGCAGCCAATCTTCTACACTGATCACCAATAAAGCTACTACAAAATGAGCACATTCAAGAATACGGCGGCAAATATTCTGGAGCATTTACTGAAAGTGAGTCCTAGAATGAGTCCTTAGAATGGCTGCTTCATAGACTATTCATCTGGCCCTGAATAGGACATTCAAATATATGTAAACATAAAAACAAAAAAATAATAATAATAAAAAAAAAAAAACAACTATCATGATGGACAGGTAGCAAGTTTCATCAGTTATAGACATAATGCAGTAAACATTTATCCATTCATTTTCTATACTCACTTAATCCAATTAAGGGTCACTGGGGCTGGGGCCCAGCAGCTATCAGGTGAGAGATGAGGTATGCCCTGACAGGTTACCAGTCCATCACAGGGCCTGCAGCAGACATAACGCTGCAATTTATAGAGTTTTTCATCACACCCTGCATCTGATGCCCAAGTGACACTGGAGTATGTCTTGTTGTGAGAGGGCATCACAAGCAGATGATCTCCTGCTGTGAAGTACATATGTCCACAGTAAATGCTGTCCAGACCTAATTTTCTAGAAGTGTAAAAGCAGTTTAAGAAAAAAGTGAGAAAAAAATGTTTCACCAAACCAAAGCTTCTCCACATGAATTTGTGTTGAAGACAAAGAAAATAAAGGGAGGAGCCTTATCTGATTATTAAGAAATTTTTTTAAAATCAGTTAACTTACGAGGCCCCAGTGGAAAAACCTAATAAACAACCTTGAGCTTCACAGCTGACACAGTGAGATCACATGTCTAATTGAAATCTGCTTTTAAAGAGCAGAATTGCCATTTCATGGCTGTGTGGTTTATCCACACACACAGAAATACACATACATACACTCACTAACTATGAGGACCTGACCTCCACTGCCTTTGAAGGGCCAGGTTGCTAATATCAGTTAAGAGCCAGACATGTGCGTGTGTGTACATCAAGAAAGCTTTTGGCCCCCGCCGTGGCTGAGTGGGGAATCTCACTGTCTGCTTAAAGGTCAGCACCAACCCTCTTTCAACCCTGCGCTGCTATTTATAATCAACGCCCCACCTTTCAGTAAGTCCAGCACAAAGAGACACAGAGACAGAAAAGTGAGAGAAGGTGCTCAGTACGGCCAAAATTCCCAAGTATCATGCAGGTCTGCTTTTAAGCTGTCCTGTCTTTTTTTTTTCTCATCTTAGTGTCACAACTATATATCAGACCAACCTTCTTTTCATTGATGAATGAGTCTTCTGACTGAAGAGCAGAGGTCAGTCAAAGGTGTAGTGGAGGCTTTTGTAGCATTTAAAATTATTATTTGTGCTTTGCACAAAAAAAGAAAAGAGAAGTTCTCTTGTTTCAGACCAATTAAACTAATCCTTCAACCTCGGCTTAGAGGCAGAAATGAAAAGGGCTTTAAGGATTTTCTAAAGAGGAATGCCGTACAACGTTCTTTCCATCCTCACGTGGTGGTCTCCAGACACACACAAACACAAAAAAAAAACTCCTTTTGTACGCACACAGACGTCTCCTCCTGTGTCACCTGTACACATTGCACACTGGCTATGGCTGCCATGTTTTTTTTATTTTTTGTTTTGTTTTTTTTACATTTTAAGCAGCTCAGCAGGGGTTGAGTGGTGTTGGAGCGTGCTGAGGCTGATTCATGCGTTAGTCACCGCCAGCAAACACCTGAGTGATATAGGAATGACAACACAGGACAAACCAGCCCACATACAGACACTCAAATGTATTCAGCAGAGCACCAGTTTCACTAATACAGCCATGTGGGACCCAGGGGACATGTGCATGAAGCTTTGTGTGTCCACCACCTGGACTACCTCACTTGGAGCAACAGCATCACCTGAGGCCTAGAATGCACCCAAGACATTAACAAGCAATGGAAAACTTTTCACAAAGTAATCCTGCAGGTATCTGTTTCAGTCCTCTATAGCACTGACATACTTTGATTCCTTTACCTTATTTTACATCCTGAGACTGTGCTCTTTCTTCTTTCTCTCTTAATGCTATTTCTTATCGTATTCTTCCTCTCTCACTTTTCCATCGTTATCTCACCCAACCATACATTTTTCTGTCTGTCTTTATCTGTCATGTGGTCTCTCAGCAAACTGGTTTGCAGGCTCGATGTTAGTGTTTTATCAGTGATGCAGTCAGGTCTCTATTGCGACATAGGGGACTTTACATTCACCTTCACAAATGTATACACATTTTTAGGCACTGTGGCAAATTGGAGGCAACTGGCAGTCGAATTACTTGTTTAAATTTGGATTTCATGAAAATACATACTAGTGCGATTCAACACAGAGAAAATGGGGGCTCTAAGAAGCCAGAAATAAGGAAGAAAAATATGTTATGCATATAGAAAGGAACAAGAATGAATATATACAATCAGTTCATGTAGCAAAGAATATAGACTTTTATTTGAGGGCAGGGAATTAAGAGTTCATTAAAAGAATAGAATAGGATTACACTATTTTTTGCAGCCAGAAATTAAAGAGTTTATTACAGGATGCCAAATAAAGAGAATCACAAGCATGAGCTTTGGAATGGCACTTTTAACCCAGTGCATAATTGCAAGTAAATTACAATAATTGTGCCAATTAAAGTAATCCTGGATGAAGAGAGTGTCATCTTAATGTTTCAGTACTTGGGATAAGAGTGTCTCTAATTAAGAGTGAATTGCTGGGCTACATATTCACTCAGATTGTGATTAGTGGGAGAAAAAAAAAAAGAAAGTTTTGAAGTGTCCAAGAAGTGCCTGGCTCCAAAGATGTCTGAAAGGATGATTATTTAGAGGATGAATGCAGGGTCAACCAGTAACACAAAGGACAAGAAAGGATGAAGGGAACAGATAAAACTCATAAGCAAAGACAAAACAATTAAAAACAGAAAATGAATCAGAAAAATAGAGGTACGTTTCAGTTATACATAACAATGATTTCCCTGCCTTGTTCTGCTTCCTGCACTGTGTGCACATGTGTGTGAGTGTGTATTTGTTAAACAGAGCCTGCATCTCAGGGTCTGATTAATTACAGTGATTCTCAGAGGAGTTGGGGATGACATATGTTCATGCACTGGTGTGAGAGCTACTTCTGTGGGTGTGTGAAAATGTGTGTGCGCTTGAGAAAGTATTATATGTACCACATGCGTTAGTTTTGCATGTGGAATTGGTGTGTATGCATGCATAAGTTCAACTACAAAGGCATAAACATTGAAAAATACCCTTTCAGTTAAATCTATTATTACATCTCCAACCATTTGGTTGTAAGAGCGTCTCTAAGTGTATAACATGAAATAGTTTGGTGTATAAATGTGTGGGTGTGTAAAGAACAGAAGATTCAGGTGCAGAGCCAGAAACACACTCCTGAGTGCAGCAGGGGCATCCTGGCACAGACAGGGCACCAGATGTCAGAGCAGTGCAGGAACCTGCTCAGCGGACCAGTGACACTTTTTCTAGAGCTGAAAACTAGATCTGCACTTCCAGGAATAAACTCTCTGATGGCCTGACTAAACCCACCCTCATACTTTACTAGGTCCAAATAATGCAACCAGAAATACTTCACTGAAAACAAATGTAGAGGAGAAAAAGTTTTAACCAAATGTCTGATTTTTAACGGATAACATAGACATTTTGCAGAAACACAGGAGTGGTCCCATCCTGTTAGCTTGAGTCAAGTATACAAGTAGAAAACCTGCTTGAAAATTTATAACTACACTTTTACTGATTGACTGATTGCTTTACTGATTTATTATGCAGTGTATCACAATTAAATGTCTTGTTTTGTTAAAGAAAACTATGCATTTTATTCCTACACAATTAAACTGCATTCTGTTAACCAAGGTGCCTTCTTTATTGGGTATATATTCTCATATTAAAAAGCAAGATGGATACATACCCTTTAAAAGTCAACCAGATAATAAATGGCCAATTCAAATACTTAAAATAAACACAAGTTTTCTTATGAGCCATAAACACACAACAGGCATGTGTCAAACAGGAATGAAGCAACATCCTGAACCTGTTGTTAGTCAGTCACTTAAAGTTACTCTACAGAACTCCCTCTAATAAATGACAAAATGTCACGAGGTATTTCAAATCATCAAGGAAATGCACAGTTAATGGAGTCTCCATTAACGGCCTTTAAGAAGACTTTAAAGCGTTAACCATGAAGCAGTAGGCAGTAATGATTAGCTGTAATCATTAAATGTCTAATGTTAGCTAAAACAAGTAAACTGACAGATAAGGAGAAATTTATCTGAAAGGGGTGTGTGAGTAAGCTTGATTACTTCTTCATAACTGAGAACAACTGTCTTCTACAGTTTGTGCAATTTTTGTTACATAGTACTTTCCCTGTGTTACTTGCATTAGTCTGGGCGGCGGCCCGTCGCCTCTGCGTTAATGACAGAAATTACTGAAGTTATTAACCGA
Organism: Melanotaenia boesemani; assembly: GCF_017639745.1. Taxonomy (NCBI): domain Eukaryota; kingdom Metazoa; phylum Chordata; class Actinopteri; order Atheriniformes; family Melanotaeniidae; genus Melanotaenia; species Melanotaenia boesemani. The sequence goes on from NC_055701.1 coordinate 14,918,069, forward strand.
TTCCCCATACTCCCATCAGATTAACGAGGCTGTACTGACCTGCTCCTGCTACGGGAATTAGCATTACACTTTTCTTGTCATGGCCTATAATGAACACTTCACATACACTTGTGGGTGCTTGTTATTGCCTAGCAAGTTGCTTAAAAAAACAAAAAAAAGCTTGTAGGTGCTTTGAGAACCTGTTTTTTCTGAGAAATAAGAAAGAAGGTGAGTTCTATTTTTTCCCTCTTTTCTCAAAATAAAATTACAAGCCAGAGAGAATGGCTGTCACTTTGTTTACTGTCAGGCACCCTGTGCTATTTTTTTTTTACAGTATTTAATTGCAGGTCAGTAGTGGGGGGCTTACAGGCTAGGCAGAGCAAGCAGTCTACACTGAGACCAACGTTTGTCATTTAGCCACATTTGAAGGGCCTCACAAAACAGTTCAAACCCCTTCAGTTTTGTGCTGATGAAGATTTGTTCACACGAGACTATTATAATTTATCCATCCAATTATTCACAATGCATTACATGTATGTTTTTCTGTGTGCTTTGGCATACTAAGCTTTACAAAGAAGAGAGAGGAGAGGAAGAGCATGTTGCTTTGTGACTTAGATGCAGGGCGACAGTTGACCTATAAGGGGCTGACTCACCCCTGCGTTCACTTCACCACTAATATATTCACTTAGTAACGCTCAGGGGATGTGCTGTTCTGTTGCATAAAAATGGCTGAGTGCAACAACTTGTACAAATATGTGCTTACTAAAAATGAACACAGAACACATGTCAGATATAAATGACGTTGATCTTGTGGTAACAGAACAAAATGATGCAATAGTAACTATAAGGCCAAGAATGCTGGTGGATTTTTAATGTTAAGTTCTGTAATAAAATGTACAGTGTACTTCTGTGCACATAAATGGTGTATGAGCATAATTATTAACCCTGCTGACAAGAAAGGCAAAGAGGAGTAGCTATCCATTTCTCAGACAAAAAGACAGTAAAGAGAAACACCCTGAGGATCTTAAAGGCCAGTCAAGTGCTTGTTCATCACTAACAGAAAAAGACAGAATAACTCATCCAGAACAAAAAAGGGACCTAAAGAGCCTCGGTTCACAAGAAAGAGGAAGAGAAGAGCAGAGACAGAAAAAGATACACAGACAGAGGTCTGAGTCTTATCAGCGGAAGATTGGTGCAAGAGATAAGGCCTCTAGACAAGGCGTCGTGTTTAGCCTGTTTGAGGCTTCCTGTCATCATCATTAAGGCAGCTTCTTCGATGGCCACTGCAGAACAGAGCAGCCATTTGGAAAGACACCCAGTGAGGAAGAAGATAAAGAAAGACAGGACAGTTGGTAAAAAACAGGGAGATGGCTATATTAAGGCTAATGAGTAGTGTGGTGTCCAATCCCATATCCCCGCCCTGCAGGACAGGCCTTTCGTCAAATGCTGAAACATGCTTGAATTTAATGACTTTCTTAGAACATAATTATGTATTCCAGTTACATTTTGCAAAGTAATTATTGCAAAGATTTATTTTTCCTCTCCGATTCTCACGACACTTAACCAGGTTTAACAACAAAAACAAAACAAAAAACAAACAAAAAAAAACTAAAACATAATTTCCATGCTGAGATGATTCACATTTAACCTCAACTGATTATACTGACCTTACTTTTAATGTAAGAGCCAAAAAGCAAAATAACATATATATATATATATAAAACAAGGTCTAATGAGGCAGTGGTTTGTGTTGAAGATGGGGGATGGAGAGCTGTCTGCTGATTCTAGCTGGCTGCCTAGCTGACAGTAACTGTCTGTGACACTTCCCTGCCGCAGGAGTCGTAGGCGCTAGTGTATTGTGACAGAGTGCAACCTTTAAAGGCCAGCGATTGATGCACAACAGCACCCAAACCCAGCGACTCAGGCTCGGTCGGCCTCCTCCTCTTGTCTGCAGCTAGCATGCCTGAAAGCATTCGTGATCTCATAGACAGAATTCCCATACTGCACACAGACACATTAATTTTCCTTTATAGTTCTATAATTGATCAGAAGCTGCAGGTTTTACAGTTTTAAGCTTTCTTCTATGTATTTCAAGAAGTCCAGGTATTCAGTCACCAGCTGTCCTGAAAATTACGATCAGTTATAAAGTCTGTCTGTTAGGTACCAATACCAATTAGTGCGGTACTCCCAGCCTTTGGCATTAAATGTGCACAGATCATGTGAAACTCCCGCAGAACACGAAATCCTCTACTGCCACCTGCTGGTTACAGCTAATTTATTTATTCATAAGGAACCTATAAATTATTATTTATTCACTCCAAATTTGTTTTGACTAGCCGATATCCTCAGGGAAATGTACATGTTTTAAAAAACAGAAGCTGGGTCATTCAGAAAAATTCCTTTGACCTAGTTTCCATGAAGATCTTTCAAATTATGTCAATGATGTCAGTAGTGGCCTTTACTTGAAAAGGCAATATAAAAAATATAAAGACAGGAAAGAAAGATAAAAATGAAACTGTAACTGATGAATGGATGTTTGCTTTTGAGTGCATACCTCTCATAGATGGTCTTGAGAGTGACCTGATCAGACACTCCATCAGCCTCTTCCAAGAAGAGGATGATCCATGATGTTCTGTAAGGCCACTCCTCTGTCAGATGAATCCACGATGCCAGACGATCCCAGTTGAAAATGATTTGATTGGCCCGCAACAGACGACCTGTCAACAATGGTGCAGAGGATTAGGGACCTCTGGACACTGGTTTGCTTAATATTCCTACCTGCTTTTCTAAGTAAAAAAAAAAAAAAAACAACAAAAATAAACACATCTTACTGTTCAGATTCCTAATATATTGTAGTTCTGTCTTTACCTGTTATAGAAACAATGTTGAGCAGCCTCCTCATAGTCTGTGGGCTGATATCACAGAACCAGTCCTCAGTCACTAGCAGCTTGGTCAGGTCAAAAGACATTTGTCTGGTGATGGTCCTCTGCATCTGACGACGGCGGTATGTGTCCTTAATAGAGAAATCAGCATAAGGTTGTTAATATTTCCTGTCTGGATTCAAAATGTTTCCATGTGACAAGGTCAACGTGTCTTCACAGCTTTATTAGCCTTTTGGTTCTACTTGTGGCTAAAAATATAAATAATTAAAATTTGACAGTAAAAGAAAGACATAAATAATTGTTTCATTTCACATGCAAACCCAACAGAGCCACACAAAACCAATGCATTGTACACAGAAGTCATGAGTCTTTTAAATGAACTGTCCAAAACAAAGCACATGTCAAACAACAGAATTTACAGCAGACTCTTGTAGAAGATTTAAGTGTTTTCACAGCCACACGCTGCATCATGAGATATGTTAGGGTCACCATGTGATCTCAGGCCATGTCATTTCAAGCTTGAATAGACTGAGGAATACATGCAGGTTGAGGATAGATGGAGGCTTCAAAGTAATGTAATCTTAACCTCCCTTGCATCCATCATACTTACAGGCAACCTAATTACACATTTATGAAGTATTCCGCTCAAAAAAAATAAATAAAAAAAATGGTGACAACCTACAACCGGTCACTAGCAAGAATTGTCAAGATAATTCAGCAAAGATTTGTACCCTAACCCCCTAAATTGGATCCTAGTGATTATTAATGGAGTCTACCCTTCCATGAAGTGTATGTCTGAATGGTTAAATATATATACAAATCACCAAAGAGCCACTGTCCAAAGCTGAAAAGTCACAACACACAGTCAAGCTATTGACACAGATCTACAGAACATCTGTGACGACATAAGACAGCTGTCATGGTCATGAGCCAATGCGAGGCTTCTGGTTGACTTTGAAGTTATAACACCAGTATCATGACCTCTTTCTCAGAGATGGGACATATGGCTACCACTCAGTCAGAGCTGCAAAGGTCTAAACATACATATAACCCTATGTGGCTTACTTTCCAATATACAGTATCTCACATAAGTGAGTGCACCCCTCACATTTTTGCAAATATTTTAGTACATGAGATAACACTATATAAATTAAACTTTGTTATACAGAATCAAACTATGGAAACTTAAATCTGATATTCAATATGTCAAAGATTCATTTCTATGGTGTTGTCTCATAAAAAGATATACTAAAATATTTGAAAAAAATGTGAGGGGTGTACTCACTTCTGTGAGATACTGTACATTGATTTATACAGTATTCTCACAGTTTCATCAGATTTTGATAATTGTTTTTGAAGTCATAAAAACTTAAATGTGTTGATTTTTAATCTAAAATCATTAGCGTAATATCACTGTATTTAATATAAATAACATGTAGAGATACTCTAGTTATTCACAACTTGAAAAGCCAAATGAAAATAGCGAGCTACTAATTCATTTTCCCCTTCAGCCCTCATTTTAAGCCCAAAAAAAGGTCTTCCTGCCAAGATCTAGCTAGCAACAAAAAAGAACTGTGCCCTATATTAACCCTCCTTTTATCCTCAAATATTACTAACACATTTCACCCTTGGGTGAAATGGAAAGGGAAAATCATTTACAGAAAATTGTTGATACAAGTCCTTTTGGTCAGTTTTGTTTATTTGTTAAATACATAAATAACCTCTTGAAAATTAAACCTTGACATGTCCTCTAGTGCCACCATTAGGCCAAACATTTAAATTAGAATTAATTTATCTTGAAACGTTTTTGTCCAATTCCTCTCAAATGTACTGACAACATTAATTACCACAAGAATAGGAACTCTGTTGGTTTTGGTAATGACATGACCTTTCCTGCAGCGCTACTATCAGGTCTAACTTGATGTTTTCAACATGGCTGACTGCCTATCTGGTGGGACCTGGAACCACTTAAATAATATCAGAAGTGCTAAATCTACCCTGCTGCTGAAGTAGGGAAAGGGATAATATAATCCTTCCATTTTTGGAAAGGATTGTGTCTATTCGTGGCTGAGTGACAACAGGAGGGTCAACACCTTCATTTTCATCAGATGAGAATGCCTCAAAATCAGTGTCCTCCTCTGTTTCAGACACATTCTTTCTATGTCAATATTACTGTTAAAGAGCTGTTCCAAACACCAATGACAGTAAACCTTTTCCCAGGGGACATTTTCAAGAGAGAGAGAAACCGAGTGCAGAAATTGCAGTATACACAGAGCACACTGAGGAATGATTTGGATAGAGGGCTGTCGTGCAAACTTTTACATGTAAACGCCTCCATTATTTTGCATGAACTATCAATGTCCTTGCGGGAATACCCCCACGTTTCATAGCACGGGGAAATATCATTCCTACTACTGCAGCTGTAAGTAGTAGGCCACACACACACAGACACACACATGCATGTCAATGGTCCAGCAAAGTTCTCATAAGAATATTGTTTCCCCTCCTCCGTGTATGTATCAACTCAAAAGTATCATCTCTGCACCTGCAGGTGTGGGAATGTTAGATGGGTCACACACAGACAGACAAGTTTCACACAGCTAAAACAGCTTGGGGTCAAATTAACCCCAATTGTTCACCAATACGTGCAATATGAGTTCAGCACATTGAAAAAGTATAATCATAACTTTATGCCTAATCAATTGTACCCATCAAATTAGGTAAAGGACATGAAATACGAAGCAAAAATAAATAAATAAAAGCTAAATATTATTTTTTTAATGATAAATATTGAATGGGGTCAAATTGACCCCAAGGATAATAGGGGGATTAAAAAGGCCAACACCAATTATTGAGGATACTGAATCAATCCATTGTACTAAAATGTCAAACAAACAAACAAGGCAGGAAGATGGGAAAAAACATGGGATAGTAGGAAGGTCTCACAGGCGGGAGGAAGGCATCAGCGACAGCAGCAGAGTCACTTAGCCTCCTGCCAGCAGACCTGGTGCCAGTGTTTTGTCACAGGGACCCACTGCTGCTAGGCCTTGTCATTAGGTTGTGGCAACACAGCAGGAAGGATAAACAGCCATTACATCAATTACACCAGGAACCTTGGCCACACACCGAGCACCTCTCTGTTTTCATCTGTGTGTGTCCCCCTTCTGTCTTAAGGCCTCTGCACTGCCTGCCAACAAAACGCCTGTGCTGAGCACCCCTTTCAGTGAGGGGGTGGAAAAGATGGAGCCGTGAGGGGGTACTAAATAATCATTTCTCCCCAAATTCAAATATTTTCTGTTTATGAAGTGGGAAAATTAATTTTAATTATGTCTGATTAATGTGATGGGACATATCTAGTAAACATATATATATATATAAAGTGTTTCTAAATTGGAATTACTGTACTGTACACATATATTTCTGATTCTATTACTGTCCTCTCACTTGGTATCTTAAAATACTGATACAGAGGTTCCTTGCATTTAATGTTTATTCTTTGTCTGCATAGCTTGGGTTGGGTCAGGATCCACTGATGTGAGCCTGTAAACCTCAAAAAGATATAAGATTATAGTGGCCTATAGAAATAACATTGACTTGAAGAGACTTTACCCTTCGGTTTAGGGTGTTTTTGCTGCCAAACTTGCCCTGGTCTTGGGCCAGGCTGTTCTGAGACACCTTCCGATCCATGTCTTCATGCCATCCTGGAGAAAGGCAGGAAGAAGAGAAGACAATAAAAAAGGGTAAAGCCTATGAAAGTATTACAATTAAAACATATCTGCACCAATGATTTTGGAAACTGTATATGTGTGTGTATAAAATGTGTCATCTTTTACCTTCAGCAGGCAGAGCCTCTCCATTGGTCGGGGCTGCCATGCACAGCTTTTTGGCTGTGCTGAGTCCTCTGCTGTTAAGAAATACTGGCAGGTGGACAATGTTTCTCATGTAGTCATGTCCATTTATGTTTGAGTCTCTCAGCACACTATTAAGGTTTTGGTTGATAGCTTTGATGATAATATGGGGGTCACTAGCAAAGATGGAAATAAAAGGACCCTTGGAGAAAAGAACCCTCACCTAAAATGAGAAAAAAAAAAACTTAAGTAACATGCAAATAAGAATTTTTCACTGTTTTATGCTGTTTTGCATGTTTCCTAAACAAAGTTCAGAGAGATCATTTCGAAAATTAACTGGATTTTCTTAAATTATATGAAACACAGAGTGTTTAGCACAGCAAATTTCTCACTGGAGTGTTTACAACTTTAATGTAAAAAAGGTACAATTTAATCAGTCCACAACTCAACAGCTCGAGGCAACAGTCAGCTGTAGTACTTAAACTTAATGACTCCTGTGAGAACTGACTGTCCACAGCACATGGGGCTGGGGATTTCCTCTCTGCTAACTAAGAACATTGTCCAAGTGTCACAGGACATTGATTTGTGCTACATGCATTCATGGTTTGTTAACCCTTGGCCAGCACCCTCAGGCTCACCTCACGGGACGATGAGCCTCCTACCTAAAGAAGCTGGTGAGCACCATCAACTAAGTGCCATCACATGATGTCTGCACCTTTAATGAATGGGAGGTAAAGTACATAGAGTGGGGATGATTCAAATGGGCAACTAGCAAATAAGTACCTAGCAAATAAACATACACCAAAATAGGTTTCAGAGTGTTGTTTGAAACATTCTTAATAAAAGACAGTTTCAGAGTGACTGGGAGGTGCAGAGATTAAAAGATTGCATTAAGACACAGGAGGTTGCCATCTTCACTGGGAATAATTCACAAAATAATAACATTTAGCTAAAGGAAATTATATTACAGCAGCTGGGAGGAAGAATCTAAAGTTGGAGGCAAACTGAGGCAGCTGGGAAGACCAAGGTGGGTGTGTTGTATTAGAAATGTGGGGGCTTTGAGAGTTGAGGTCAAAGACCTGATATAAGTTAAGGTCAAATGACAGCTGCTTTACAACCCTCCGTCTCATGGTTGTAAATTATCTTGAATTGCAGGTGTAAAAAAACTGATATGATTTCAATAACTAGTTATCAGCCAAGAGGAAGCTGCTATCATAATTTTACCAGCCACACTCAAGTATATGTAAACACTGACCGTGTCGAGCATCTGCAGCACTTTGTCCTGTTCACAAGCATCTAGCCCATCAATAATGACAGCCATGCGGGTCTGGTTCTGGGTAAACCCATCAATAGTTTTGGCCATTTTTGACATCATCTCAACTTCATGCTTCAGAACCTGTTGAAAAACAAATTATAAGCAATGATCCAAAGCAATTCAATTTTCAATGTTTATCCACAAAAGGTAAATTATTGTATTGAAAAGTACAACTTCATAACTTCATCAGCCAATGGAATGCTCCAATAGCTATGACAACAGGATGTCAAAGGCTTTCCATTCATAGCTGATTAAGTAGAATTGGTTAAGTGTATTATTCCACCTTCATAAATCCTTCACTCTTGAGCTTATGCAAGTTGTTGGCGGCTCCATGCAGGCGTTTCCTCTGGGAGTTGAGGATAGAATCAGCCACTTGCCACCAAGTCTTACAGTTGAACAGTAAGGCTAGGCCCACCACACAGGCCATAGCAATCAGCACTGCATTTACTGTCAGATTCTCAGGGTCCACCTAAAAAAGTAAAAAAGCAAATACAATTTAAAAAAAGAAGGCCTATTATATCTATCTTGTCATCTTCCTATGCACTTTTTAATTACAAAAAAAACATAAGAATTTCATTAAAGACCTTTTAACATTTCACACTGGACAACTCAGTCTAACAACAACTGAATTATAGCTACCACTGATAGGACAATGAATTGGGTTTCTGCATTAAGAGCTAAAAAATACCACAAGAGTGCAGCTGTACAGGCCATATAACTCTACATGTTCACAGACACAGAAAACCACTTAATTATGATGTCCCATCTTGTTTGAATTCTTGCTTGTTCTTACTCTCAAATGTAAGTCGCTTTGGATAAAAGCATCTGCTAAATGACTGTTGAATAGAATAGAAGAATTAAAAAGCTTTTCTAAATGTCTTTAACCCACCTTGAAGATAGCCAACAGTGCTACTCCAGTGATCAGGCAACCAAGTGTCAAAGAAAACAGCACAAAAGAAGGAACACAGCATGTTTTCTTCCATTTTTGACCTGGGGGAAGAAGGAACACACCAATAATAAAATGCTACACAGAGGGCACCAAACAACCTTTTCATGTTTCCAATAAATCCACATAATATAATCTGAACAATGATGTAGTCAGTATGAAAAGCACTAGCTTACATGTTTATATTTTTATATAGAGTAAATATATATACATATACAATATATATATATGAGCTATTCACATTATCACGTTAACACATTAATTCACAGTTAATTTTTTATCAACTAAACTGCATTAATATACTGCATTAACTGCATTTTACTGTATTAACAAAACTGCATTAATATGCAGTTTTGTTTTGTTTTTCAAAGTTCTTGCTCACTGGCTACAAACACAGAAAAATCTTATGCAAAGGCTTGCAGTCAAATGTTTCTTCCTTCATGTCTTGCTGCAGCAGGGCGTCTCATGTAAACAGGACAGAGCAGCTTTTTTAAAATGAAAAGACGTTTTCTGTCTGGCACTGAAGAAAGACATTTGTCTTTGTTCGGGCAGCAAATTGTAATTTTTTGGGGATGGGAAACTGCTCCAAAAGCACAATGAGAAACAAAGTGTTTTTTTTTTTTTTGTTTTTTTTTTTTAACTAAATGCAGTGTTATCCTGGTTGGTGTAAGTTTTGAAGCAAGACAGAAAGGTAAGACATTTTATGATTATGTTTTACAAACGTGAAGCAGAAATTGGGCCTTCTTTTGCCTCTGGTTCGGTCAATCTTGGTCATAGTTAGATTAAACTAAACTGTTTTTTGAAGGAAAAAGCTTCACACAGCTTAAAATTCATCCTGCTGACGTTTTACCTTTTAATTATTAAATTGGGACGTTCTATGGGATTTAAATATTTGTGGAATATTATGTAAACAAAAAAAACAAAACATATTTTCCAACTTGACAATGACAAAAAAAAAAAAAAAAAACATAACAAAATTATTATTAGTATTATTACTTGTACTTTTCGCGTCATTATGTTGTGGAAATTCAACACAATTATTCCATGAAAAAAACTGATTTGATTTATTGTTTGTAAACCAAAATTTACTGTATTTTCTTCATATAGCCATACTTTTAAAGGAAAATGGCCATTTTCAATGTAACAGTGTGATTGATTTCATTCGATAAATAGTGATTAAACATTTTTAAAAATTAAAAAAAAATAAAAATATATATATATATATATATATATATATATCAGACACCAATACAATGGACACAATACAGCCTTTTGAAAACAATCATAAAAAATAAAATAAGAGCAACAATTCTGCAAGTACCTGATAAACTCCATTAAACATTCAGACCTTGTCTGGCACAGTATGCCAAGTCAGCCATCATTTGTAAATTTAATACTATCAGTAAAACTTTTCAATGTGATTTTATGTGCTGGCAAAACTATCAATACACAAGTAACAAAAACAAAGACAGTGATGTTACCTTTGATCTCATCATTCATAAAAACCCTGAACAGCCTGGTTGCCAGGAAGCCAAACTCCCTCTCACAGGCATCTGACAGAGTAGCAATCATTTCAGCCAAGGAGGTCTCTCCTCCGACACTGGACAGACGGTTATAATCCGTAAACAAGAACCTGTATAACACAGTAGAGAGAAACTATGTTTTGTCTTGCTCAACTACACATCTACCTGCATTAGGAACTGAAAAAGAACTATCTACAATATGATTCGCAACACAGAAAAACTGTTAAAAGCTAGAATCCATACTAGCAGTTTAAGTCAACAAATTGATAAATTTATTTGATGAGACATTTTCAAACCTGAATAAAATGCTAATGTTGTCACAGAATACTTATGTGATGAAAGTGAGTCGTTTTCTGTGTCTATCACCTGACTGGGAGGGCTCGAGTGGTCTGCTCAGGAAGTTCAAGAGGGTTGACAAACATCAGTTTGAGCAGCAGTTCCAGGTAGCCGACCTGACGAGCCAGATGGGTACTGATGACCCATGCCCAGTTCCAGCTTTCCCTCTTACGTCTGCTTCCAAAGTACACCAACGCTATACAGGAAAACACATGTGCTTAACATAGTAACATAAAAAAAAACACATTTTATCTTCTACTTTTTAAATATTTGTTGAGTTTTTTCTATTTCTGTACATAAATTAACAGGCCAACTTCCTTCAGGTCGGTTTAGATTTTCAAATAGGGAAACAAGTTGGTATTAGCTATATTATAGTGCCATCTAGTGAGCATCACAGATATAAACACTGTTGTTTAGGGTTTTACCAAGCCCAAAAGATACATACAATAGAACTGCAGGATATTTCAATGAAAAGTACAATGAGATTTAGTTAATATTCACCACTATTTCAATATGTGGCAAATCAAATGTAAACTGGCTCTTCCAATAGGAAAACACACAATTTATAGTCACCAAAAAAGATGTAGAGCAGGGCAAGGAGACTTAGGGAGACAGCAATTGCCAACTTGTGATCCACAGTAAAGCCGAGGATGATGGCTACTGAGCCACAAAGAAGCAGCGTGAGAAAAACCACCAGCCAGGAGAACTGGAACAGTGGTTCTATCTGCTGGCCTGCAAATGTCTTCATTTCATCTGATGAACAAAAGGTGATGACGAAAGGAGAAGAAATAAAGAAAATTACACAAATCTTACTCTAAATAAGTCTACATTTCTATACAAACAAAATTTTCTTTTACTGTGTGATTACTTACCCTCAAGTTTTTTAAGGAGGAAAGACTTGCCGCTCCCCCACTGAGCGTATAGGCCAACACAGATAGGTGGCTGCATGGTGGGCTCACTGAGGATGTCTGCTAGAGCGCTGCTATACAGATCATAACCTAACATGTCTCCATCCGACTCAGAGGGGGATAGGTGCTCTGAGAGAAGAAAAATTAGATGTTACTAAAGAAAAGATAGACAGTAGAGAGGTTCAAATTAAGCCATTTAACATTTTTTGTTTTAAAAACAAGTCTGCGTGTTTATTCTGTCACATTTCTTTAAAAGAGAAATGCAGAAATGGGTCATACTGGCTCCAAATATCTGTGTCAGGATGCTTTTCTGATGGGTGCAGTCAATGTTATAAGGCGTTTCTCCAGCTTTGTTGGGGCGGTACAATAGGCGGCCATCTTTAGGGTTCCTGAGCAGCAGCTCAGCCAACTTTCGGCTACGTCCACGGATGGCAATGTGAAGAGGCGTGTCTCCTTTCTGAGTGAATAAAAACACAGAACTAAGTGAGGATCAGAGAAAAATAGAAAACACTGTATAAAAAAAAAACAAACATCAGGATAGTAAAACTGTACTAGTTAAACAATACCTTGTCCACAGCAGACACTTTGGCTCCTTTGTCCAGCAACAGTTCAACTAGCTCTATGTTCCTCATTTTAGTGGCTTTGATGAGTGGTGTTTCTCCTTCCTAAAAAAAAACCAAACATTTCAATTTAAGAACTTCTTATTATAAAAGTTCATGCACATTGTCTTTACATTCCCAACTAATTGAGTAAAAAAATTTACATCCTGACCATAACACACACACACACAAATAGAAATGTCTTTGTTTTCTTGCCTGCAAATTGAGTGAGTCTTATCTCTGCTGTTAGCAATTAAGTATCATGTAGAAAGGAGCATATTAAGATAAAAAGAAGAGAAACAAAACCTGCATTAAACTCATGTACAACTGACTGTGTACCTTAGTCCAGCTCTCTGTATCTGGGTTACACTGCAGGATGTCTCGCACCATGGTGGCATTACTTTTCTCCACTGCCCAGTAGAGGGCAGTCTTTCCATCCTGATGAGGAAAACACAAATGGTGGTTGTTTCATTTTAGAAGCAATTAAAAGTGTGAGAAAAACAAAACAAAGCACATGAACAAGGTCGGATAGCTGATAATATAATGTGTTATTCTGTATTGTGCCAGATTATATTTAGTATTTTACCTGGGGTTTAAGAGTTTATTTATTTAACAATTCTATTCCATAGAACAGGGTTCGCTTTACCAAGAAACAACATGGATAAGTAAACAGTTGAGTGGCAGTGTGAGATTTCACATAGGAAAGACAAGAAGGCCTCCTGCCTACTTTAAAACCTCAAAAATGCAGAAAAGAAAGTGGTACAGGGGTGCCTACCTGGCCCCTGACGTCAACGTCAGCATATTTGTTCAGCAGAGCTCGGACTACCTCCACATGACCTCCTCTCACTGCTCCTATCAACATTGTCTCCCCACTCTGAAAGAGTACAGGAAAACAGGAGACACAAACACATGACTTATATTCAACAGTAATAATGCTTCATTTTCTCTACCATATTTGTCTCAAACAGGAGGCTTGTAATGATATGGCACTGTGCCTCACCCTATCTGGAATATTAACATAAGTGCCAGCATCAAGCAAGTCCTGCACAATCTCTGTGTGTCCCTCCTTGGCAGCAATGGCGAGGGCTGTGTTGCCATCCTTGTCTGTCATGTTAACATTCGGGTTCCTCTTCAGCAGTCCCTTGACAACATCTGTGTAGCCACCTTTTACAGCCACAATAAGAGCTGTCATTGAGTTCTGTAAAGAAAAAACAAAGTCCTCTACATTAATGGATGCAGAAGATGTGTTTGTTTTCAAATTCTCAAATGACAATCATTAACATAACATTACTAATTATGATGGTAATAAACATTTTTTATTTACATCACCATCTACTGGACAGACTGGACACTTGTTACAATTTATTATGGAAACTCAGGGTTCTTAATCACACACAGTAAACCTCCCTGCAACATTAACTACTAAATCCATCTGATTATTGATGTTACATGTGCAAGAAACCACATCTGTCACCTTGTGTTAGCACAGAGTCCACATGACTCGAAAGAGACCAGCTGACCTGCATCTTTGTGGTAATCAGTTATTCAATATTGCTGTTCACCAATATGTTTGTAGCTTTTCTTGGGCACAAACATATTTTGTGACCTTTTCACAATTGTTGATATCAATGAAATGGTCAAAGCTTTTATTAAACATTTTATGGTATTGTGGTAGTTTGGTATGTATAACACTTGAGCATTATTTTTAAAATTTACCTAGTAGCTCTCACTTCACTAGTAATGGTAAATTTACACTCAGGTCCTTCAAGTACACCAGTTTGGACATGTCTACTCATTTGTTTTGAATAAGTAGCTACCCACACAAGCAAGAGAAAAACCTCTGGTGAAAATAACTAAATGATTCACTTATTTTTATTTTATTTATCAAATTTCCCTTCAGTCAAAAACACATAAAAAGTAGTGACACTTGCAGCCTTTTTAACTGTCAACCCGTATTCAAGCACATTTCTCTTAAATCATTACACTGATTTAAGCTGTGACAGTTTAAACAGTTTTACTGTGTTGTTTTGTCATTATGTTAACTTTAACTTTAAAATAAAGTAATGCACAATTTCAAATTTAATGCAATTTAAAATAGTTTACAAGTCACACAGAAGGCAAACAGTCTTCTGTAAAGTCTGTCTGTGTCAATCAGTTCCACATAGTGGAGGATTTGTTTGTTTGTTTGTGTTTTTACAGGCATGCAGTTCTCCTAAAGGCTGACAGTCTTTAACCCTTGAAATGCTATTGTAAGGCTGAGTGCTGACTGGTCAACAATGAGCTTGGAATGAGAGATAAAGAGAACAAAGCACAGGTGAAAAGGTAAGTCAACATGTGCACTGGGGTCATTTTTTTAATTTTAACTATTGGTTTCATTTGATCACAAAGATTTTTGTCCAGTTTGATTTCTGTCTTTTCCAAAGCAGAGCATGGCACCAACAAAACTAAGCAGTTTATCCAAAATATTTCTGTGTTTGCTCCCAAATGGCAGCAAAATGACATAATATATACACTTAGATTTGTTAAGTCCGAACGCAGAGAGTTAAAAAATAAGTTAAAAACACTGGATTTTCTGAATGCCTCTAAAAGAAAAACTTACAGCTCCCTCTTGGTCCACATCTGCACCATTGGCTAGGAGGTGCATCACACTATCATGGTGGCCCTTCCTTGCAGCCCAGATTAAAGGAGTGGTCCCATACTGCAAAAAAAGAGAAGAAAATGACATTTAAAACATGGGTGGAAGTGGGTGTTTAAGCCAGAATGTTTTCTAATAATCATTAAGGCAGGACAGCAGAGTTCTAAATGCACCTTGAACATGGTGTCAGCAAAGGACTGGAGCTCCCCAACATGAAAATTTAAATACTGTTTACTGAATATCCCATATACATAAGAAGCAAGACAAGCAAAATGAAAGTAAGGAAGGATGAAAGGAAGGGGGATCGTGTATGACCAGAGGAAAACCAAGAAAGTCGGCAAGGAACGCTGTATTGAAAACCGAAGAAACCAAGCAAACAAGAGTAGCAGGAGAGCCAACAGAACAAGCAGGTAAGTCGACAGAGCTAACCAAATCTAGGTATGGCAGACGTGGAAACAGTTCTACGGGAGATATGGGAGTTCCATCGTGAAGAGACTAAAAGACATTATGAAGGATATCTGGAAAGACGAATGACAGGATTGATCACAAGATCACATGAAAATATTGAGGATGCAACACTGGAACTTATGACATTGCAAAAACAACTTGAGGCTAGAATGCTAGCTCAAGAGGGCTGCTCAAAAAGAGAGAACCTCAGGATTTATGGTGTGAAGGAAGGAGCAGAGGATAGTGCAGAGAGAATGTCAGTCTTCATGGAGACCCTCCTGAGGGAGAAGCTGGATTTACCATCATCATGGAGGGATGGATTCGTGATTAGAGGAGTTAATTTGAATAAAGGAATAAAAAAAAAATCAAAGATTTTCAAAAAAGGGGAAAAAATTAAGGGGATGATATTTGAATGGGGTATTATGGATGTTTGGAGGGAATCAAACCCCACTAGAAAAGATTATATAAATTATTCATCACCACATCTAACTTACTCAAGAAAAGATTATTCCTGATGTACAGTATAACAAGGACAGAGAACTGCCATATAGAAGTCAGGGATCTGTCAGATCATAGGCCTGTTTACTTAACTATATGCCTGACTAATGAGGGAAAAAACTACACTGGAGACTAAAGTCAAATATACTAAAAGTATAGAAGAAAATGAAGAAAAATGAAAGAAGAAATTACAAAAGAAATATATGCATTATATAAAGGAAAATGACAATGAGCAGGTATTTGTGCTGTGTGATGCATGCAAGGCAGCGCCAAGAGGGAAAATAAGTGCCAGATTAACACACCTGAAATAATGCAACAGAAGAGACTAAATACTCTGGAATTAGAAGGGGAAAGCTTGTATTCATAGAGGGAAGCTATCATTTCAGTGTTTCCAAAGAAAAGAAAGGATAAGATGTAATGTTCTAGTTAAAGACCTGTAAACATACCTAATCAGGATTATAGACTATTTACTGCAATCTTAGTCAGATGTATGGGAAAAATTATGACCAGATATAATTAATATAGATAAGACAGGCTTTATAAAACACAGAGAGACGCAAGACAACATGAGGCATACACTGCATATAATGCAGCATATAGTTAAAAAAAAACAGAAGAAAATAGTGGCAGGAATTCATGTGGAAAAATGCTTCAATTCAGTTAGTTGGGATTTTTGATATAGAGTACTAGAGCAGTTTAATTTATAATACTTTTTATATAATTATGACCATACATGGACTTTATAAGTAACTGACTGCCAGAATCAAGGTTAACGGAAGTCTTTCTAATTCTATTGGGCTAGAAAGGGGTTGTAAACAGGGCTGTTCAGTCAGCCTTCTTCTCTTGGCCATTTTCTCTGAGCCACTGGGCAACTGGATAAGACAGAATGAAAACATAAAAGACATAGAAGTAGGAGGGTACAGAAGGTAGCACTATTTGCCAATGATATGTTGGTATATTTATATATAAGAACTCCTATGTTTAAAGAGCAACTATCAGGGTCTACAAATAAAACCATTACTAAACCTATGCAATCCCTCATATTTGGACAGATGGGACGAAATTGAAGCTCATACAAAGCATGGGGTCCCTGTACAGGCTATAATTGGTGCTTGGCCATTGGCACTGGGGCAGGTGCCAACCTGCCGTGAGTGGCTGTCTGGGCCAGCCTTGCCCTCTCAGGTGTCGGGCGGGGCCTTCGCCGGGGTGGTATGTGGCTTTCGGGCCTCTGGGGTCTTTCCCTTACTCATGCTCTGGAGACCGGTTCCTGGAAGGGCTGGCAGATCACTGGCCCAATGTCCCTGGGGATTGCACTCTGTGGCGGCGAGGACTTTTGCTATAGCCTTCCTCTGCCTCCTTCTGGGTGGGCACATGGCCGTCCCTGTGGTGGGCTGTCTCGGTTCTGTGCTTTGTGATGGCTGCTGGTTGCCCGGTGCTTGGCGCTCTCTTGGTTTGCTTCTGATTCTTGGGGGGAGCGCAGTTAGATTTGCACAAACACTTAACACAGCTCAACCCTAATATTTTGTACACACCCCTGCACACACAAACATACCCACACACGTATGTTGCTGCTGTGTTCATTGTTGATGGTTTTTCCAGTTTTTCTTCTCGCAGGTGTTTCTGATGACTGTCCGTTGGATTTTCTTGGAGGCCTTAGGATGTTTACTGTTTCTTTACAGGTATAGCAGCTGGTGTCTGGTTTTTCTGTTTAAGTTGTTAGTTGTTTTTACCTTTTGTTTTGCTCTCCCTTTATTTTTTCTTCCCTTCTTTCCTCTGTCCACCTTCTTTGTTCTGTTATTACTCTGGTCCGGTTCAGCAGTTATAAGTAAAATTGCCAAGAAACATATTTAAAAAAATCTTAAAATAAATTAATAAAGGATAACATTTAAGATTCAAAAGGCTCCTCTTTGCAAAGAACATTTGTTTGACACAATAGGGAACAGTAAGGACTGGAATATAATGGACATACAATAATGAATGTATACAAAGTCATACTGAAAGTAATATGTTGTATCATGTATATATAAAATCCAATAAGAAGCAATTATAAGGCAGGACAATAAGCAAAAGAAAAGAGGAAAAACTTAGGAAAGCAGGTTGATGTTGTCCAAACAATGTATTTATTGTATGTGTCATCATATATCTCTGCGTGATCATCTGCCAGTAGGTGCTTACCTTGTCTGAGCAGTTGACCTTGGCTCCATGCACCAACAGAAGATGGACAATTTCTGCATGGCCTCGACCTGCTGCCCAGATGATGGGATAGACACTGTACTGTTGGGTCAGAGGACAGTTGCAATGTCACACTGACAGTAAGTAAGGATGAAGGTTGTGCTGATGCTAACATTTTTTGTGTTTTAACATTTACAGTTTATTTAAAACCAGTGAAATTGCTCATGTTTTACATTTTACAGTACCAACCACAACAAAAATATAAACACATCGTTATAATTATCAAACTTCCCTTTCCATTTTAAAATAGACCTATAAAATGTTTTGGATCTATTATTAGGGCTTTAATCTGAGTACCTGTCCAGTGATGTTAGGGTTAGCACCTCTTTCTAAAAGCAGCTGGGCAACATCTGTTCGACCTTTGTAGGCTGCCCACATAAGAGCAGTCCATCCTCCCTGTGCAGAAAGAAATGGAGTTAGGTTTGAATGGGGGTTTAATATAATAATGAGAGGAAATGTTCAGGAAAAAAAAAATAAATAAAACAGCTTTATACACAACATATCAAATACTTACAAGGGTACAAATAGTACAAAGTACAAATAAGTTACAAGGGTAGAAACAATATTAAATTTACTAAATCTAATTTAAGCATATTTTGTGGTAGGAAAATGTGCTATTTATGGATGGTTGACACACTTTCCAGTGAGTGAGCAGTCGCACACAATGTGGTTTATTATAATCCAGCTGCGATGACTGTGACCTCTTCTTTGCGGTTTAAGCACACCCTGAACTACACTGAGTCACTTCACTTCCTGAGTCCCCTTTTCACCTTTAAATACCAATACAGAAAATTTTTAATTACTACACTCTACACAAAAAATATTTTTGCTCATCATGATCGATTTTATTTTTCTATGTTTCTGCCTTTCCATCTATCAAACTATTTAGTAGGAATACATATATTTTATCATGAAAATTTGATTATGGTTTGATAACCGATGGCTGTCTGCCTCGGACAAATCTGAGTCAAATGACTATATTACAATTTCAGCCAATATCAAGACAACCAGAGCTCAGTAAATGGGTTTTCCATTAGAGAAGAGCCATCACAGAGAAAGTAATTTAATTATGTGTCCATTTCCAAGCTAATGGATTGTCCTGCTCAACCAGAACTGCGACTCTTGCAAGAGGAAAAGGCATCATAGTTAAAATTTCTGAAATCTAAACCCATCAGGATTTAGAAACCCCAGGCCAGCATGTAATTCACTGCCACTCTTTTTCTAATAAATGTTAATTGTGAAGTCATGTTGGTTCTAAGGATTTAAGAGCTAGTACTGGCACCACCTCAAACACGTTTCTTGTATTTGGGGAATAGCATGACATCAGGTTGGTAGTATAAATTATTTAAGACCAAACAAAAGTTACTTTGTGTTTCCTTGTTAAGTAAAACTAGGGGTGTTTCATGTATAGGAAAAGTTTCTACAGCAGATTTTAAACGAAGATCATCTTTCCAGTAATATTCTTTATTCTCACCATGTCTCTGAGCTCCAAGTTGGCATCATTCTCCAGCAGTTCCCTCACCACCTCGATGTGTCCCTCCTTAGCTGCCGAAATCAATGCTGTCCAGCGGTCCTGCGCACAGTGACAACCTGTTACTCTGCAGACTCCCATCAGACTTTAAATCCAGCTAGCTCATAAAGCACCAGTCAGAGCAATAGATGGCCTTTCCAGGAATGGGCAAACCACCATACCTACCAGCTGGTCATACCAGATGCTCATGGGAACACAGTGTCGCATTGATAGACAAGAGAATCAGAGAATACGACAGACAAGAGTGACTACAGAAGATATCTTCTTTTTCTGTGAGAGTAAGCAGAAGTTTAACTGTGGGTGATAGCAGGTTACACGTACATGAGACGTTAATAAGAGGTGTGTGAGCTTATGCGTGCGTGTGGCTAAGTGGGAGGGTACTTAACATGCGTGAGTATGTGCGTGTTTGGGGGCTGGCTTCAGAAGACACAGGGTGTTGGCTAGTGAGCAGATCCTATCATTTAGTCAAAAGAGCCGAGGTAAAAGTGTGTAATAAGGCATCATTATGACTCATACTGTAATAGCAGGGGACTGGACCAGAGTGTGGTGAGTTTAGCATGATGGAATATCAAGTCCTCTAGTTGGGGCTTCTTTGTTAAATGGATGATGTGGTTACAATGACCGCATTGTTTTTCACCTGTGCTGAGATGCACTCATATAAGACGGTTTGAAATATTGTGCTCTGTGTGTACATTTGAACACTTACAACGTCATCCAAGTTAACGTTGGCACCTCTCCTAATGAGCTCTTGCACTATCTCCAGATTGCCCTGTTCTGCTGCCACCATCAGGGGAGTCTGTCCATTCTGAAAGAAGGACAAAGAGAATGAACTGAAATAATTTTTTTACATATCGACAAGCCAGTTGGTTATATTACTTTTTATTCAACCAATGAGAAAACATGGGGATAATAACAACAGGCACTGACATTTCCTAATGATTTAATATTTGAAAAAAGCAGAATACTCAGCTTTTCTAATGGTCAGATTAAAGAATAAGTTAAACACTATTTTATGTTCTATTTTGCTTCAATATATGGAATTTGTTTGACCGTTAACAAAAAAAACACCTGCTCCAAAGATATCTAAAGTAATCAAGATAATTATACATGAAAGGCTGTGTACAAGTGGAGTCAATAATTTTAATAAATACTGCAGCTCTGAATCTAAAATCCCTTTTCCCACAGAACACTTGTTACACAATCTTCAAGAGCCTTTTATTCTTCCATAATCCTCCCTGACTGTCCTGAGCCAACAGCAGGATTGTTCGGATGTGGCTGACTTACATCACTCCTGCTGTCCACATCTCTAAACTTGTCCAAATGTGCCTTGATGGCAGCCAGGTTCTCCTCCTCCACGTAGCTGAACAGACTCTGGACAGCCAGAGAGGTCATCTTCAAGGAAGTGGTGGTATCCATGGTTGACCGCGAATCCCCTGCACACCACTGTAAATCAAGGGGAAGGAAGATTAGCATTTTTACAGCAACATTATCTTTTTGGCCTGTAGAGATACATGTACAGAACTTCTAAAAGACAGAAAGGTTAAACATGTGTCTGTGATAAAGGTGTGGTACGTCTTTGGAATAAACAAGTAAAGTGAAAGCCCTGCTCACACACACAAGCTAACATATACACAAACAAAACTGGAAGAAGGGCCATAAATATTGGCACATCCAATCAAAGAGAAAGGTATATTATTTTAGCATTAGGTATAAAAATAGACTTACCAGCAACACTGCAATTTATTCTGTTTATTTCTGAGTATGTTTGTGTCAATATGTGCTGATTCCACATAATTTATATGCCACAGCACCTAGGTGTGCATTCACTCGTTAGCTGGGTTACCTTGGCCTTTTTGATCCACATTTTAAAGATGTGAATGAGAAAAGGTGAATAGTAAAAGAAAAATTAAAGAAAAAAAAAACAGTAATGCACAAAAAAAGTTTATATGCTCACTAGAGTTGTTTTGTTTGTTTCTTGTTTCTAAAGAGATTTGATGTGCATTAGGAAATATGTAAACTTTTTAGTAAACAACATCTGGCCTGGCAACGATTAAATAACATAAATCAACAACTGTGTTAGTCTGACCCAGCAAACAATACACTCTTGTGACTGATGCTCTTCTCCCAGATTTGATTTCTCGTTTTCTTCTGGTGGATGTCCATAATTCAAACTTTAGAACAAATTTATTGTGTATTTCAGAAGCAATCATATTTTTCTAGTTGGCTGTTTATATATGGTTACTGCACTGAGCATGCTCATTAGACAAGGGCTTAACAGGGGCTCATAGTCCTTTTCAGTTTTGTTTAGTTTGTCTGCTCACGCAGAAAACATGAACTGAAATTTGGCTTCTCTGTATAATGAGAGAAGAAAAATCCCAATCCTCTGCTCAAGATAGTTAACCAACTCATCAAATACCAATGAAGTCCGACAACAGTCATTAAACTTTGATTCTTTGATGTAATAATGACCCTCACAATACGTTCACTCAACCGTGTGCTCCAATTATATCAAGGCCCATCTCTGCTCAGCCCTCCTCCATTTGCCAGAAACTGGACAATGTGCTTTAGCACAGCCAATGGGCAAAGTACACTGGCTGAAAAACTACACACTAATTTGTTGCGTGGATTGTATGGAACAGAAAAAGTAATTTCACATATTTCTGGGACATCATCCGTATTAACCTTTTTTTTAAACTTTATTAGCCTTAACTAGTATAATTTTTTGGCAGGTTTTGTTCCAAAGCAGCTTTCTTGGATATTTAAAGTATAATTACACCAGACAACAGAGTACCAGTTAGAATTGCCTTTGTCCTATTAGGGATTCAGCTGATCAATAAAAACTCATTAATAATTCATTAAGTTGAGCTCTTCCATCATGGTCAGACTTACTTCCTGCCAGAGAAACAGAAAATTAATGAGCTGCATTTATTGTGTGCAGGTTGCCTTGGTAATAAGTATAACAAAATGGCAAACAAATATACTGCTCAATATTTCATCATAATCCTTGAGACAAGCTGCTCAGGCTCAGGTCGATAAACACTTAAATGTCACATGCCTGTTGGGCTGTCAGTACAAAGGCCCAACAGTTTAGACAGATTCAGAGAAGCCAATCAATGCTTGTCTTTTTATTTTCTAAAGTCTAACCCTCTTTCTTCAGGAAAGCATCACCTGCTAAATATTCTCCCAAATAATTCTGGGACAACTATAAATAAAAAAAAAATCCTTTGTTTACATTGAGAGCAATTTGAGCCTGTTGACACACCCTCCTCAGCTCCCTGCCTCACAGCACAAAGGGTGGATGATTATAGCACAGTAAACACTTAGCTCTCTGTCACTGTTCAGCAGCAATCAGTTATCCTTTTACAAACTTCTTATAACAAAGTGCATTCTCTGCAAAAACCAAGAAAAAAAAAACAAAAGAAAAAAAAATACTTTAAAAAGCTTTTGAAACATTAAAAAGGACGCAAGATTGTATGATGCAAACATAAAAAAATGCTTAGAAAAGAAAACCTTACCTCACCGTTGGGGGAAAGTCACTGTAAATTTGCCAGTTCAACACCAATACTGACTCCTTGCTCAGTCCTACAGAGTATCAACAAGCACTGCCGGCTCATGCTCAGCATCCCCCCTTTTACTAACAGCTGAATATTAGATGAGGGGGCAGGCCTACGCCCATATCTTCCACACACAATAGACACATGCCACCTTAATATCCATTCATGACCTGCAATATTTTGGCTCCAACTGATGCAAAAAAAAAAAAAAAAAAAACTGAAGATGAAAGCAATTAAGATGTGACAAATTTGCAAAACATTAACATTTGGCTTAAATTCAAGTGAATGGTGACTATAATCCAAATCATTGATAATGTAAGATTACATATTCACTTTTTGTTTTTTAATTCTCTCATCTCATAAAACTGTTATAATCCTGACAAATATAATGGCATGATTAAAAATAAACAGAATTTAATAAAAACAAGTTAATCAGTCCATGGAAACGGTCTTGGTAGAATACTGAACAAACCCTGGTTAAAGCTGCTCAGATGTGAGGATCTGCTAAATAACTCAAATCTTAAATTCAGTTATATGACAACTATAATCACAGCCTAACTCACTTTTTTTCCCCAAACAGAAATAACAATACAAAGTACTAAATTAATAAGAGGACAGAAGAGCTACTCTTGAGTCAGATATAGTGCAGTATTTATGTACAGTACAAACACAGACCACTACATATAATCTGAAAAAGAACAAACAAATAAAAACTAAGTCCTAGTCAGCTGTGCTGTTATCTGAAGACATTCAAGGAAACGTAACAGTCAACACTGGATAGGATCTCTAAATTTAACCAGTCAGCTCTTTATGGCAAGTCATGTGGGTATGAAACCGCTGAGGATTCACTTCCACAGTACATACCAGGGTCTGCTCCAAACTACTTTATGACCTGGAAAACTTTAATAAGTTTACCTGGAACTGGACAGTTTTAGTCTATGCCTTCAAAGACCAGAGGCGTCACGGTGTGGCTCTTCAAACCGAGCAAGTTAAAAGTCAGAAAAAGAGCCAAGGCACAGTGTCAGTTTATATACAGTGAATTTACTGTTTTATGCTGTTTTTTTGCGTGCACTGGTAACTTTAATTTAAGATGCACAGCGTATGTGGCTACAAGTCCTCAGATTGTCATTAAGGTAAACATCTACATGATATGCTGTAGATGATAGAACTCATATGTATCGCATGGTTTCAAACTTCACAACGCAGAGAAAAGTAAATATATAAATTGTGAATATTCATATCAAATTATATTACAAGTACATATCATTTTGTAGGAGGGGGCAACAACAACAAAACACGAGCTAACCAAACTCCCAGTAGCTAAACGGCTAGCGTTAGCCCAGAGTGGCTAGCTCTCCAACAGGTTCGCACACTTTTATCACCTGTAAAAGCGAATAAAAAAGTACAGTTGAAACCTTAAGGTCGCCTTACCTTGGTCGGACTGCTCTGTACTTGTTTTTGCAATTATTTGGATCAAAAATATCCTGTCAAAAATATTGTTTTTTCACGCCATAGTGTTGTAAAACAACTGTAACCTGCACTGAGCCTCCAACAGAAATGTCAATGTAGCTCCTCCCCCTCCCACTGTAGCTGGTTACAGCTGCGGAACATGTGGCAAGAAGGGATCTAAAACCCTCCCACAGTTTGATAACACAAAAGCCCTAACGGGATTAAAGACTGTGGGCAGAGTGGGATTCACTTATGTAGTTTAAAAATGTTACCATACAGCTTTAAATTGCAAATAAACATTTACAAATGTTGAAAGTATGCTTTTACACTTCATCAGAACATAAAGTGTCGAGTTCCATTTTCAACAGTAAGATGCTATTTATAGTACAAACACAATTCCCAAAAGGTGGGACCTGTGTAAAATGTAAATAAAAACAGAATGTAATGGTTTGCAAATCTCATAATGCCATATTATATTTCCAATAGTTCATTAAAATATATTAACTGAAATTGAAAACTGAGACATTTTACCATTTCATGGAAATCATTGGCTGAAATTTAATGGCAGCAACACATCTCAAAATAGGTGTAACAGAGGCAACAAAAGGTTAGAGAATAAGAAGGACAATTGGAGGAGCATTTGATAATTAATTTGGTCAATCAGCAGCAGCTCAGTAGCATGTCTGGGTATTAAAGAAGCATCATAGAGAAGCAGAACCAAGACGTAAAGTTGGTTCACAAATCTACAACAAACTGTGTTAATAATTGTGGATCAATGTCAGAATCATGTTACACCAGATATAATTAAAATGAATTTGAAGACCCCCCCCCCCCCCCCCCCCCCCATCTGCTGATAAGATCATCAACAGATTTAGAGAATCAGGAAGAATTTCTGTGCAGCAAACGGGACAAGAAAGAAGGTCAAAACTGGATGCTCGTGGTCTTTGGGCCCTCAGGCAGCAAATCATTCTGTGGTCATTTGGATCAAAATGTGAAATTCCTTTTGGAAAAAAAGGAAGCTGTGTCCCATAGAATAAGAGAAGGACCACCCAGCTTGTTATCAGGGGACAAATCATAAACCTGCATCTCAGATGGAATACATTAGTACCTGTGGGACAGTCTGTGAAGGAACCATCAATGCCAAAAAGTCAAAAAGTGCATTAAGGTTTTACAAAGACATTTGCTACCATCCAGACAATGTCTCCAGGAAAGACTGCATATTTTCAGAAAGATGATGCTTAACCACATACAGGTCCCGGTGCTAAACTGGCCTGTCAGCAATCAAGACTTTTCACCAACAGAAAACATTTGAAACGTCATGTAATGAAAATCTGACAACAAAGACCCAGGACTGTTGCGCAGCTAGAATCCTGCACCTGACAAGAATGGGCCAAAATTTCATCTCATAAAACCTCAGCAACTGCTCTCTTCATTTTCCAGACATTTACAGACAGTACATACTATTGTAAGAAAATCACATGTTTTGGCGTTGCTAAATTAGTTTGAAATGTTCTGGATCTATATTCTACCATTCATTTCTACAATATCTACAATCAAACAGTAGTGTTTAAAAATAATTTCTCTTTATTTTGCCACATAAATCAGAATTTTAATGTATTGTTATACAAATCTTTCAATAAATTTCCTTCTGACACAAAAATAACCATTATGTTCCACAGGCGCACACACATGCACAAACACACACACGCAGGCACACATACACACAGAAACAAAATGCGCCATTTGTGATTTGGCACTTTGGACACATGGAGCAGTTTGCATTGATCTGCTGGTTTGTGTGGCCATGCAGTGCAATAAACGCTATGTTTGTAGTATGACATCCCTTTCTCTTAGGTGAGCCGCCTTCGCTTACACATGGTCCAGGCTACAACAGTTTCCTTGAAATAACACCAACATGAATGGATCATATGAATACTGGTGAACACACAGTTATGGCAGGATTATGCACGTGTTAGAAAGTCTTGCAAAGAAATGAAAAGAGATCCACACTTCAGCGCTCACCACTGCTGCTTTGTTATTACTTTAACAATAACACAAACTCAAATAAAAATACTTATATAATGCAAAAATGTCAAAAGTGTAATGATAACGTCAGATTAACATCTCCAGATTATGTCCACTTTAACAGATACATAAACATGTGTCCTTTCACTATTTTGATAACATGAGATACCCTTTATGCTCCACTTTTTCTACTTATTCTACCAAAGGGGCAGCTGTTTGTACTCCCATGTGTTATAAAGAGTAAACAGGATGATCTGAAAGGTTTACGGTGAGCCATGGACCAAAAACAACAAGAGGAACCAGTGTGTCATACCATACAGTAAATGCACCCTGAAATATACCCTAGTCTAACGTTAAGTGCACACAATTAGAAATAAGACCATTTACCATTACAGCTGCTCTAATTGTTTATGTTTTTACACTATCATGTCACATACATAAACTAATGCATCAAATTTTCTTACGAGCAAATGCAAATTGCACACTGACACAATTTGGAGTCAAAATATGTGAATTGGTTTAACAGTTATGGCCACAATACCTTTCGCTCGCTACTGCATTTGCATAAGTTTTGCACAGTTTTACTCTTTATGCAAAATGCATAAAGACTAAAACTGTACAGTTGTTTAATTAAGATGTAAATGATTTTTTCTTTTCCCTATTATTATAATTCCAATTAATCAAGAAAGAAAGAAAGAAAGAAAGATCCCTTTGAAACATGTTTATGTGATGAGCCATGTTTGTCAAAAAAAGAAGAAAAGAAAAAAGAAGCAGTGGATATGAAAAAATATAAAAATAAAAAGGAATCTACTGACTGGAGATGGACAACATCTTTTCTTATTTTCTTTGTTTTAAGTCAATTATTCAAAAAAAAAAAGAATAAAAATTAAGAACTGAGAATGCATTTCAGTGTCACAAACATCTAAATACAAAACATGTACAACTTGACATGTACGATTTTCTTTTTTTTAATAATTTTTAAAAAAGACATAGAAATTAAACAATAACTTGAGGATCCTAAGGCCTGTTTGAAATTGGCAGCTGATGATAAAGGTTATGTCTCTTTTTCATGTACACATTTTCTCTTCCTCATCTAACGGAGGCTTATATCCAGACAATGACAAAAACCCTCCACATACTGCATATCAGTTTTGATTGAATAATACCACACTAGTGTAAATGTATTTCTGTTCTTGCAGCCTGCTATACTATTCCGTTTCACCTGCAGAGTACATAGAGGGTTTAAGGCAGCATGGAAGTCTTTTTTTTCACTAATGTAAAGTTACCACTATCACTTGTTAGTTAACACCGTGGCCATTGCTTCGTCTTGGTCTCTTATCCATGTCAGAAGTGTGACTGCTGTCATCCTTGCTACTGGAAGTTTTGACAGGACTTGTGTTTTCTGTCTGAAAGGGTTGTCAGATTTTTTTGGTTTATTGTCAGGTAAACACACTCCACACACTCCATCTTTCAGGGTTGTCAGCCCTGCTAGCAACAGGACTGTGCATCAGCGTAGCGAGCCTCATGTGGCTTTTTCTTTCTGGTTGCAGTTGTTGTCTGTGCTGTGGTCCGTCTGGTTCTCCTGTGCGACATCCTTCAGCATGTTGTCCTGCTGCTCTTTGGCCTGGTGACGTCTCGATTTGACAGGCAGGGCCAGTACCACCAGCAGACACAACAGGTGTAAGCAGAAGTACCAAGAACTGCAAAGACATCCAAATTGAGAATTTATTATGGTGCTGGCCCCACACACTGGATCTAAATTGCATCAAATTTTATAGAAAGCCCACAGTTCAACTGATAGGAATCCTACTGGCTTTGATTATTTGTTTATTCACAATTTATTTGACTTTTTTAGTTAAACAAAATTAACCTGGTGATTGTTTAACCTTTCATATAGTGCAATAATCAGGCCAAAAGTTTAATGCGACCAACTCTTTGGCTTTCAAGTGAGTTCTTTATACTGGCTGTCTGGCAGCCACTTGCTGAAGAATGGATCTTTATTTCATGGCATTGACTGGACGATGTTAGGGCTGCACATTTTATTTCCTCCTCATCAATCCTCCACACCCCACTCTCGTTAAACAGTCTTGTTAACCATTAAAGCCTAACAGCTTTAACAGACAGACTAATAAAAGTGTTAATTTTGTGCAATGTGAGCAGAGACTTAATTCAGATTTTTTATTACAATGAAGTGAACACAAGTCACTATACTAATAACAATGCAAAGACAAAGTAGTATTTTGTCCTATAATCCAGTGTTTATTGCATCAATAGGCAAAATCTTACCTGTAGAATTTGAGTGACGGTCCAACAGCGAGTAGGACAAATGGCCCCACTGTGTAACTAATAGCAACCTGTGTGCATGCCCATGTGATGACATCATAGATGCACTTGTGCAAATCAGAGACCAAGAAGTACGGTCTGATGTTGTGCCTTACCTGCAAGAGAAAAACATGCTTTAAAACTTTAAATTACATTCGCTTCATTCTGTTGTGCAGTAAACTAAAGTCAAACTAACTGACCCATTTTTGCAAATCTCTGCATGGCAGCAGGCATTACCGCCTGCTTCTGCTTCTTATCCACCCATCTCTCTTTTTTTGTGCTTTCCATCTAAGAGGTCTTCAGAGAAATCTGCCCGAGTGACTCTGTGTGGCAGTGGCCATTAGTTTTATGGCACAACTGGGTCAGTGTCTTCTCTGTCCTCTTTCAGATAAAGAGGAAAAAGAGCCCGCAGGAACTCACCTGCACAAATAACTCACTCAAACAGCCCTCTTTTAGTATATTATCCAGCATTGTGGTGCATTTCTGCTATAACTCTACTGTGTCTAAATTAACATCCTTTTCACTAGAGTGAAAAAGCCTAGCTTAGCAGAGATTAGTGTTAATGGCCCCACATTTAAACTGCAGTTAAAGTTCTGCACTACTTCATTATCTGCTCACTGTCCATGATTGGATTTTGTTGGTGTTTTTTAGTAACTGTAATAAATGTGCTCTTGTGCTCTAGCAGGGAAGTGGAAAAGAGGACCTTTTAAGAGCTGAATTTCTTGGTAAATCCATCACATTATATTTCCCAAGATGTAAAAGATAAATATACATAGATGTTTACATGTTGGCTGTATTTTGCCACCATCGGTACTGTGCAGACTAAATCAATGCATATACTCACTGCACGGGCAGCCATGGTCATGGCAATGCCAGTAAGGAATGTTAGGTAGTAGCCGGGATACACCCCGTGCCACATGGCTGACAGCAGGAAGGTAGCAGCTGTGGGGTTAACAGGACAGCGCTCGTAGCACACTCTGCAAAGGAAACCAGAGTGGTACAGGTTTAGTGATCAGTCAAAACAAATAAATAAAATAAATTAACACATTTTCATCCCAGATGCAACAAAAAAGAAAACCTCAACAGACAGAACTCGTCATGTATGAACTATATTACAATCTTAGTGCTCTTACCTCTTGAGCCAGAGAGCTGTTTGAATATTCCAGTTGTCTAAAAACAACTTGAAACTCGTGGCAAACTGAAATAAGAGCCAGATTAATTTATTTTCAGACTTCAGTAGGAAAAGGTTTTCAGTGAGGATGAGAAAGAGCTCGAGTGAGTGAGTGTGTGAGTGAATGAATGAATGAATGAATGAATGAATGAATGAATGGCAGACAAATACAAACCTCGATGTCAAGGATTCTGAGGTTTGAAATCATGTCCCACCGTGGGGAGCCATCTTTGTTGTATCCGTTGAAGCCAAACCCTGCAGCGTTGTTGATGGCATCAGCTGCAGGACAAAGTTGAAAGTTTCTAAGTATTATCCAAACAACATTACAAACTAGAATCAGCTTGACACCCTTGGAGTATGTGTGTTTATGAAAGAATGATGAATGAATTAACTGCAGATTTCTTTTTTCATTTTATTTTTTTAGCACTAGATGGCACTGTTGTATCAAGAAATGCTGTTAAATAAAAGGTTTTTTGTTTTCTTAGATTGCATTTCAACACTACTTTACTAATAATCAAATTCTCTGAACCCAAAAAACTCAATGAGTTCATTCAATTTAAAATGGCAAATAAAACCAAAAGCTGTAACACCCATATATAAAATTCACATTAGTTTTTAGAATTTGTCATCAAATTGTCTCACTGTGAATTTTGTCTCTGTGTTTGTCAAATGAGCATTTGATGAAATATTTCATTTAGAAAAGTATTTCTAAGGTCTTTTCATCGCCCAACATCCTGAAACTGACTGATCCTTCAATATGGAACAAATCACTTTACAGTGAGAGTGAAAAACACAATTTCTTTTACATAAAAACACACAGATTGGAACAAATAACGTATTTGTGGGATAAAATGTGTAACCTCAAACTCACCAAGAGTCCAAACAAAGTAGTATTTGGGCCTCAGAGCCAGCATCGCCAGGTAAAGATAGATGACCTGGAGATGGAGAGGTGTTGTGCTGATGAAGTCATCATCTATGGAGTACTCCACCGGGAGCAGCTTACAGAGCGACAGATAGGTGGCCAATGAGATGGCACATGTGCACAGCTTGGAGATGACAGCACTCTGAGTAGGGATGAGAGAAAAGAGTGGAACTCCATAAAAATGTATCTAGGCTTGACTTCTCATTCTTTCCTAGCTGTAAGAAAAATCCAAATGCACTTCAATACAGGAGTGCAATAAAGGGAACTAAACAAATTTGAATTACCCTGAACATATTACAACTGTTACAACAAAAACAAAAGAAAAGGAAAAAGTGCTCAGTGTTCTGCCACCAATATAACAGCAAAGGAAAAAAGATAAAATACGATAATCAAGCCTTTGGGAAATAAAAGCGATCTCTGAGATGAAAACCAGGATAAGAACATTGAATTTAAAAGTACAGATCTCTACAGGAGGTGTATTGTACCTTTGAGGAAGGTTCACTCTGCTTGAACTTTCCATTTTCCTTCCCATTGGCATTCTCCTGGTGGCGTAGCTGATAGCACGTCCCTTCGATGAAGGCCATGTAGTCATTGTAGGAGCATGTGGGCCCTGCCAGGATGCCCATGAAGTTACAGTTGTAACTCAGGTACTCCAGTAAGCTGGGCATACGACTTCAGGATGATTGTGTATAGAGAAGGTCAGATTGTCAGGAAAAAATAAAAAGAATAAAAACAGAATTAAAGGCATGATTTAGGAAAGTGTTCACCAATTAATAGGTTAGCTTTGGCTAAAATGTTCAAAGCTATGAGGTTATGTTCTCAACTTGAAAACAGTGTGTTAAAACTAAGCAGACCTTGACACGTCCTTCTGACCTGTGCTATTTCCACACCGTTTCTACTGCCTAGACATGATCTCTCGTATCGACTGTTAATTCCTCACCTTCCCAGAAGCAATATAAGAGTTAGCGAACGACTCATAGTATCCCAAACATTATTTGTGTAACAAATAAACATCTGTATAATTAGGGCCTTAAAGGTAAACTCACTAGTTCTGTCTATGTTGCTTATATTTTTGTTTGTTTTAATTCATAACCTCATGACATTTTGGGTGAATTTGTCTCAGACTGTGGCTTCATTACCTCTGCCAAGGCGGAGGTCATGTATTTGCCAGCATTGGTTTGTATGTTAGCAAAAAAAAACTCAGTTATGACAGCTTTTGATTTTCAGGAAATCTCAGAAATGGAATAAGAAACAATTTATTAGATTCCTGGATCCAGGAATCTTTTTAAAGGATTCTTTACTATTGGACGATAGGGATCAGTTTACCATTAGAGCTTCTAACTAAAATATAATGCCCACAATTATTGGCAAAAAAATTAAAAATAAAAATACAAGACTTGGCGGAGGTCTGCGCTCTCTGAGTGCTTCTTTCAGAATTATTTTGTGACCAGTGGCTACCATGTGTGGGCAAAAATTCAGTAGTTTCTTGTCAGATAACCTGCCCACTCATTTTTAAGAGTCAAAATGCACACTAAAATGGTAAGTCTGTATCTTAAAACATTTTTAAGAACACAGAAAAGCAGCTGCAGAAAGAATTTAAACATCCAACCAACTCAGAAATTTTGATCCTTATGTTTTCAATTATTAACCAGCACAGTGAGGCATTTTAGACAGAGGACTTTGAAACGCAGAATTTAAAGCTTCATTCCTTCATTTTCATGTAAGGGGTTTGTACGATGTTTCTTCATACCGTTTCGTTTTTTTTTTTCCATATTTATCCAAACCTGAAAAAACGCAAAAAATGTCCACTTTTAAATACTTTTCAAGTATACACAGCAGTCCTCTAACATTATCTACTTTCTTTATAGCTGTCTGTTCTTTTTTCCCCTGAAGAATCTACAAAGCTCACATGGGGTGTTGTGTTGAATAAATCAGAATAAATCTGTTATGTCTGCAAGGCTTTTTGCTCAGTACATTCCCCTCATGCACAACTCCTACTTCTACATTTTTTGCTGCATCTTGGCTGCATTACTGCCTACAGTGGAGTGGGGGCTGGAGGATAAAAAAAACACAGTTATAGAGCAGGATGGATTGAGGATTATGGGCAATCCCAAAATATTATTCAGCAGAGAACAGTGTGTGGTTTCCTAGATACAGAGTGCCTCACAGCACCAGAAAGAGACTGAAAAGAGGTGGGGGGATGATGACTGCCAATGCAGAAAGCAATAATGCTTTTATGAAAAGACCAGTGTTCCTCTCAGGCTAAGCTCATGAACACAAATTAAAATTGTCAACTTTTTTTAAATTCACTTTGATTGAGCGAACTCATCACTTGAAGCAATAAAACATACCTGAGTCACATACCTGATAGCTAGGTATTTCTGACTGGGAGTCAGCTGCGCTTCTCGCTTGGTCAAACCTACAGGAGGATGCAGAGACCCGCATAATTATAAATAAATAGTAAATAATACACTGCCTGGCCAAAAAAGTTGTCACCTGGATTTAACAAAGCAAATGGGTACGTGCCTCCTATTAGATAATTACTGCAGGGAGATTACGTTTCAGCAGGCAACAAGTTATTTAACCCCAACTGATGCAGTGAGTAGCTTCTCATTTCTTTATCAACCATGTGGAAAGACACGTCCCGTGGTTGTGGTAGTCTGTTTAAGAAGGGTCAAATCATTGGCATGCATCAGTCAAAGAAAACACCTATGGAGACTGCAGAATCTACTAAAACTATGTTAAGAACTATCCAATGCATTAGTGAAAACTGGAAAGACAAGACAGTGAGGAACCATCATCTTCCAGGAAGAAATGTGGTCAGAAGAAATTCTGAATGATCGTCATCCGGGATCACTTAAATGTTTGGTAAAATCAAAACGAAGAAAATCAAGAGTAGAAGTCAGAGCGGTGTTTAATAGTGAAAGTAAGAACATTTCCACATGAACAATGTGAAGGGAACTTAAGGGATTGGAACTAAACAGCTGTGTAATATTAAGAAAGCCATTAGCCAGTGAGGCTAACCAGATAAAAAGGCTTAAATTTGCTACGGAGCATTAAGATTGGACTCTGGAGCAATGGAAGAAGGTCATATGGTCTGATGAGTCCAGATTTACCCTGTTCCTGAGTGATGGTCACATCTGGGTAAGAAGAGAGGCAGATGAAGTGATGCAGCCATCATGCCTAGCGCCTACTGTGCAAGCCTGTGTGGGCAGTGCTATGATCTGGGGTTACTGCAGTTGGTCAGGTCTAGGTTCAGCTACATTATGTGTCCAAAGAATGAGATCAGTTAATTCCTTGAATACAGAGAATGAACATCAATGGATTTTTTTCTTCCCTGGTGGCACGGCCATATTCCAAGATGACAATGCCAGGATTCATTGGGCTCAAATTGTGAAACAGTGGTTCAGGGAGCATGAGACATCATTTTCACACACGGACTGGCCACCACAGAGTCCAGACCTAAATCCCAGTGAGAATCTTTGTAGTGTGCTGGAGAAGGCTTTGGGCAGTGGTCGGACTTATCAATACAAGATTTTGATGAAAAATGAATGCAACAACGGATGAAAATAAATCTTGCGCCACTGCGGAAGCTTACTGAAACAATACAGATCATGTGTGTCATAATCAAAGCTAAAGGCAGTCCAACAAAATATTAGAGTGTACAACTTTTTTTTAATTTTTTTTTTTATGGTGATGACTATTTTTTGGCCAGGCAGTGTAAATGCAAACATACAGCATGCACATTATGGATATTCTGACAAAATGCTTAAGCAAAGCTTTGCAGAAGCATTACAACATGTAAGCTCAGAGACTCATAGGGATGTTCAATGTAAACAATTCAAGAGCAAAGAATAAAAAGGCAGGATGATGCAACAGAGTAAGCAGGTAGTTGTGTGCATAACCTTATCAGAAGATGCCACCATCCAATACAGGTTGTTCTACTGTTCAGTCGGCTCTTTTGCAGTAAAGACCTGTAGCTATGCAACTCATTAGACCACATAAGCAAAAGGCTTTATAAACAAAGCCGTGCTTAGCTAAATTTAGGTGCTCCTCTGGCCACTTTTGAACCCCTGATCCCTAGAACAAAAAAAAGAGCTGGAATTTCGTTTTTTATAACAATTAAGGAAAAAAAAAACTGTGCAAAGAGTATGTGTGGAAAAATAAACAACAGACAGGTACAATCATGTGACAGCCCACTGAGGATGGGAATTACAGTTATATCATTAGACACCACTGCAAGAAAAAGAAGTGACCTGAGGAGAATTTAAACTACATTACACACAGAAATGTACTCTCATACACACCAATTTACAAATTTTCATTAGACTGCTGATTGTGCACACTTTCGAACATCCTGAGGGGATTTAAGGCTCCAAGTGGGAGCTAAAGAGCTGTGAGCAATTCTCATCACCCTCTCAGTCTCTAAGCCTTTTTTGCAGCTAATCACACTTGTTAATTACCTCTCATAACCAGTTAGTGATCTAGCTAGACAAGGAAAAAGGTGGGTTTTAAAATCAGGTCAGTCAGTGTAAATTGGTGTGGACTTAAAACTGTTCTGCCTTTAAAGTCAAAGGGTCTGCAATGTCTCTGTGGTGGCTTTCTACCTTATGCAGTCAAGATTAAATCAGACATCTAAATCTGACAGTTAAATTCACTCCATCACTAATGCATTACATAACTATGCTTATGCTCTCCTTCTGGTCCACTAGTCTGCAGTCAGAGCTGAGAACTGCCTCTGAAACATGGCCATGTGATCTGTTTTTTAACTCCCAGGGGAATTGAATAGGTAATTTCACTTTTGTCACATCTGGCATCTTTGATTCTAGAGGACATGCACACATGCACGCACACACACACACACATAGAACTCACACTCATCTTACCGTCATGTATTTCAAATGCCATGCTGGTAATCTTCTGTGTTATAACCATCATGGGCCTAATGTAGAACAAAGAGAAGGATAAATGCACAGCACATTGAATAAGGTCATCAAATCTTGTTTTAATTGATCTCAAAAGCATATTTAGAGGGGTATATCTCACACTTTCACCTTCAGAAAGCTGCACAAACTGTAAATAAAAGCATTCAAACATTTGCAAAAATTTGCATTCTATCTTTACATGGTTTTAAACCTTTCATTAAGAAAGTATTGTTTTTAATTATATCAGCAAATGGACTTCAATGCCAATTTATCCAGTAATAACAATAACAGTAAAGCTGCAGCAGAGTAATCACAATAGAAAGTCACTTCTGGATAATTACAAGCTATTTCTTTTCTTTTTCTTTTTTTTTTTTTAAAGTTCCTGTAGCTATTCTTTCTGTTCTTCCTCTCCATACTAAAAGTTTCAGACCACACGTATGCAAGTCAGCCCTCTTCGCCCTGAAATCATTCCATATAAGATGCAGGGTAAGTGTAAATTGTGCAGTTTGCATATGTGATCTGGTCTGAATTTAAATATGTCTTATTATATATCTTAATATCTTTTAATCTTTATAAGAGCAAGTTTTCATGCATGAAAACTGCAAGTGGTAGCAACAAATCTGAGCTGGGTTAGATTTGCCTTGGAGGATATCATTTGAAGCTGGGAATGACATCACACCCAAGTTGACCAAGTTTCAGTTTTAAATTTTAAAAAAGTTTGGGTTTTATATTGTGCTCACGAACAAAGTATTTTTTATTAATATGCTGCATTCTGCTCACACAGACTGTAGAAATTGGACTGGACAGGACAGTACCAAGTGTGCAACTGATTTAATGATATAAAAGTGACAAAAGGGCTGCAGCTATCACTTTTTATGTGTGTTTATAAGTTGAGACTGATGAGATACCTTCAACTTTCTGAGTCAAAATTTTGATTTCTGAGTTCAATGAATGAAATAAACCATAAGTTACAGACTGTGGTTACACTCGCAGCTCCACCTGGCCATTTAACTGGACCACTGTCCTTGTACCAGTCTACATGCACATTGACAAAAGTTATTGACAAAAGTATGCCTGATAGAGGAATGACTGTATGGGAAAAAAATCAAGACATTCACCTGTTAAAGATACTTATATGCGTAAGTATGGTGACTTTTGTGACAGCACATTTAAAAATGTGATTTTGTTAGATCAAAGCTTCAAGCTAAAAGTGTTTACACAAACACAAGCTGGCACAGGGTTGCAGTGTGCTGCTTTTAATTGGAATTTTTGACACTTTTAACTGTTTGACAGCAACAAGAAACAAATATGTGAACAAAAGCAACTTTATTAAAAATTTGTCTTTATAAATCTACACTGATGCTTTGCCTTCTTTTTGTTTCTTTACATAAAAAAGGCGAAATAGGAAACTTTAGAGCATGTGTGGTGTGCTTAGGTCCATTTGTTGTTAGTTTAGTGTATACATAGCCCAACGTAATCATCGTAAACGTCTTAGTCTGGTTTTAGGATCTTCAGTTTTGTACGATCAGTCAGACCGACATGTCTACATGCATTTTAAATGCATGATGTTGGTCGGATTAACACAATAATGTCTTTTTGTAGTGTTATTAAAACATGCTGTCCTTATAAAAGCAAATCACAGGGTGGAGATGATCTGCTCTTTAAACAGATTAAATAACTGAATATGGCTCCTTGGCACACTGATATTTAGAAAAGCATGTTGATTTCACATTTTCAAGCAAAACAGAAGAACAGCTGACATCTAAAGGAGGGAAATCTTTGGCTTCACAGAGGCCGTATGGGTTTGCATTAGGTTGCTTAGCAACTAGCCACCCCCACCCTGCTGGGAGTGCAGGCTGTCTGAATTGTCAGACAGTCTGGAGGAGTGGGAACCCACCATAAGGAAGCTATAGTCGCTATCAACATCCATCTTTGGGCACTGAGCAGAGTGACACACTCTTGTTACAGTTTAGCTCAGGCTGTCTATATCCAGCATCCTGATTTTTAATGACTTGATCATTTTTTAAGCTTGTTTTACATCCATTTGTGATTCAAATTCAATATCAAAGTGAATTTTGGCGTTAAAGCAGCTTACCCTGTAAAATCTGCAGAGTACATGCCGTAGTCGAAAACATAGACTCGGGTAATCTGACACAGTATCAGGTAGCCAAGTGTCACAACAAAACAGTACCTGCACAGAAAAGAGAGAAAAGAAACGGGGAAAAATACTATGAATATTTTATCAAAAAAAAAAAAAAAAGAGAGAAAGAAAACCATGAAAAAACACAGAAACATCGATGCAAAAAGAATTGAAACACCAAAAAACTCTACTATACCACCACTATATGTTCTCCATTATTAATCAGCACAATGAGGCTTTTTTGACAGGACACCTCTTTGATTTTTTTTTTTTTTACTTTCATACACACCCCCCCAGGTAAAAAGACACAGCAGGACCTCTTGTTCATGTGAGATTTCTGTATCCAAACCAGACATAACCTGATCCACCAAGCAATTATAAAACCTAATTAAATAAAGGAACTCAAATTTGTCCAGGAGTTTACATTCTGAGCATTCAAGAAATTTGTCTCAAAATATAAAACGTGCACGCTGCTACTAATCACAAAACGCTAAGAGAAGGCAAAAAAAAAACCCTCTGCAAACAGGAGATAATCATTATGCAACCTTTTATGTGCTCTGAGATTTCTGTTTGAATCCAGCCCACACTTTGCATCTTTTCCGAGGGCATAGTGGTTTGCACATTATCATGCACATATGAGAGGATCTTTGTAATGGAAATCCTATTTCCAGATCAACCTTTCAGCAACAGTGCATAGTTTGAACTGTTTCATGGATACAATTATGATTTACAATGTATGTTTAATCGATTCCTTGTTGAGTTTGATGGTTGATGTCTGCTTGTTTTGTGGTATATTATAAACTTGCGTTGCCTCCTTGGACAGGTCACTTTGGAAAAGAGATTTCTAATATCAATGAGGTTTTTATCTGGTTAAATAAAGAAATTAGTTAATATGGCTACACAGGAAATGCTTAGTGTATTTTAGTCTGCATTGCTAACTACTGCCTTTTACTACTGCCTAGAAAGAGAGTTTAAACCTGTTACCACTTTCCACTGCAAGATAGCAGATATGTGAATGTTCAGTGTAACACTAGAAGGCAAGGGGGGGGGAGTCTATTCCAAGTTTATGAGGAAATCATGCTTGAAAGACACCGTACAAAGCTGATGAGGAAACGCTGATAGTCAGTGATGCAGAGTGGATTACAGAGGAAACATGCTACATATTGCAAGTTGTAGAAGTACTTTTTAGCTATAAGCAAACTCTGATTCTGGAGGGGAAGATGTGCTTAGTGAGGATGATGATTGGTCATCTAGCGTCAGTGAAAGTGATGCTTCGTCCATAATAATAACCTACCT
The DNA here is from genome assembly GCF_017639745.1 of Melanotaenia boesemani. Lineage (NCBI taxonomy): Eukaryota > Metazoa > Chordata > Actinopteri > Atheriniformes > Melanotaeniidae > Melanotaenia > Melanotaenia boesemani. The sequence continues at coordinate 14,957,552 of NC_055701.1, forward strand.
GAATCAACACACGTGGAAGATGACAAACTCAGAGGCTTTACCTAGCCGAGGTCAGGGAGGCAAAACTCCAACATTTAGGAGAGTTTTTATTATATATATATATATATATATATATATATATATATATATATATATATATAGCTAGTTGATTTTTTAAGTCGACTAGGCAGTCAAATCGATTCACTTTACCCAGCAGTGGTGAAGGAGACTGTGCTGGAACTAGAAGAACTGTGTGGTGTTTATTCTAAAGCTTGTAGCGGTGAACTTTCCGACGTACCCCTTCTCTCTTCTCTACGTCCTTACTGTATCTTACCACACTGATTCGTGCACTGTGCATCTCTCTCTCCCCTTCTCTCTCGCTCTGAAATTAAGTTAGGTTAAAGTATTTAAAATGGCGCTTTAACTTTAGGTCTGTTCGTTTTTTGCCAGGGATATTTTCTATTTCTTTTTCTACTGTTTTGAATTGAAATGCATTTAAAGAATTTTTTCCAGACATTACTAGAGCTTAAGTATACAATATTAAAATCTATGTCTATTATTAAGTGCTTTACATAAAACATTAAAAGCATTACAGATGGTGCAAAGACAGCATTCAGAAGTAGTAAAAGGCAGCAACAAATAGCAAAAGTCACAATTAAATCATAAATTACATTAAAATTATTAAAAACATGATGAGTTAAAAAGTTAACGTGCAGATTTTGTGCATAGGCGCATGATGAGAAAAGAACTGTTTTTAAAACTGGATTTTAAAATGTCTGCGTTTGGTGAAAGTTTAATCTCCACTGGATGTTTGTTCCACTTGTTTGCAGCATAACAGCTAAACGCTGCTTCTCCATGTTTAGTCTGGAGAAGAATTAAAAAGTCCAGTGCCTAAAGGGTCAACACAAATGCAAGGCGTCACTGTGCAACATAAAATACCCATGTATGTGCTACAAAAGTTTTTCCCTCGCTTCAGCCGGCCTGATCCTTTTTATAAAGTTCAGCTCTCTCCACTGCTGCAGTTAACGGAGAGAATATGAGCTGTATGTGCTGCACCAGCTATATCTGCAGCGAGCCCAGCAGGGATACTGCCTTTATCATCATCTGATTTGTGTTGGTGCAACTCACAGCTTGGAGGGGGCGTTTCATTTTAACTCAAACTGGACAGAGCCTGGAAGCTCAGTAAGCAGGCCTCTCATTGTGGGAAGGTGGTAGACAGTTGGAGCTGCAGGTACGAATATACAATGTGCAGAAAAAAATTACAACAAAAGCACATTACAACTAAAAAAGAATTAAAGTATCCGAACATGCTCTAAGCTTGGCACATTTAAATGTCTTGAGGCACACTGCTTGTTTGCTTACACACATCTAAAGGAAATTTCTATCTCATCCTACATGCAACTGCGAAGCAGTAATTCACATGCATTCATGTTGGAGATGTAATGCCTTAAACATAATAGATTATTTATTTTATTTTCTTCTTTGCAAGATAAAGTGCAATGAAAACCTTTCAAGCTTTATGAAAGTTGAATTTGTGCTTGTTTTGTTCAGCAGTCTGCATTATTTTTTCCATTGCTTATCTATAGCACCAGTGTCATTTTCAAAAAGGATGACTGCATTATTGTCACATCCTGCCTCGTTGGTTCCACCTTGTTGAAAAATTTCTTGGTTCTCTGCTATGCCCCCAACCAGCAGGGGGTGCTCTGTTCACACTTGAAGCTAAAGTAAGCATCTTGAACATTCCACTCTCCTTACCACGCCCAACAGGGGAGCTGTGAAATAGTGCAACGGGCCAGGAGAGGAGGAGTAAATGATATGGAAATACAATGCCTACCTATTAAGGCCCTGTTTACACCACAATGCTGAGATAGAAAAACACAACAGTTTTGTTGCATTCTAGCCTCTTGTTTAGCGGAGTTTTGGGTGGATAAAACTGTAGACATTTGACAAAGGCCTCCAGAGTAAAATTTTCTCTCAACCCGATCAACATAAACTAAAAGTGGAATCTTTTGGCGACAATGACGTCTTTCCCGTCATCTTGCACATCTCGCATTCAGACCCTGCGAGAAGCACAACAACAACAATGGCGGACCTCCGTGTCATGTTTGTGCTGCTCCATCTTTTTAATTTATTTGGTTTGTTGAAGCAAAACCTGTTTCTGGTAGAACATTTATGCCATCAGTGAAGACACATGGGTTACATGCACCAGATAACTACCAGTTGACACGTAACGCTTCTGTTCTTGTGTTTTGTGGTCTTATGAGGATGTGGTGCACACCTGGGTTGTTTCTGGTCCTCTGCATTTTCTCCTGCATGGACATAGTCTTCATTCCACTGTTATGTAAATGCATTTATTTAATTTTTTTTCAAAAACTAACTGAAAAATATTTTTGCAGAAACTGTGTCAAGTAAACCGGGCCTAAAAAAAAGCACCTCTTGTCAGTGTACAGCAGTGGTTCTCAAACTGGGGGGCGTGGCAACATGACAGGGGGGTGGGAATGTAGCAGACAAACTAATATTTTGACAACTTGGGCTCTTAGAAACATTTTGTCCAAACTCCAGACCACTTGGTGGCAGTAATGCACCAATTCATTTTTGCCAACTGCCAAAAAAATTACAGAAGAAGAAGAAGAACCAGAGATCAGAGTTTTACCGAACACATTGAAGGGACAAAAGAAAAGGAGAGATATGAAGAAACAAGTAACTGGAATGAAAGACGGCAGAGATCTTGCTCTTGCTTTAACAGTAAATGTGTTTCTTTTTACATCTCACTCACGTCTGTGATGGTATTGAGTATAGTAAGTTACAGTTATAAGTTATAGAGTTATAGTAAGTTTAAACACACACAGGCCCACATTCACAAGAATAACCACAAAATAAAGAAAAAAGCGTCTTGCAACCCCATAAAACTGTAATACTTGACCACACACAACCCTTCCTTCCCCTGCCTCCCCCAAGGGCTTGGTGTTTGAGTAGAGGAACAAAAATAGAGAAGTCATAACACAGTCTGCTGGACTGCACTGGGCAAAGTTTTTTGTTAAAGTTTGACCAAGCCTGACTGGGGATCCACAGCAGAAGTAAGATGTGAGTAAATGGAAGTGAAGTTCCTTCCCAGCAATGTCTGACCTGTGCTCTCTGTTCCACAGCTGTCTGTCTGCAGGCACAGAGAGGCACACAAAATGGCTAGTTTGTTAACAGAATTTTATTTTAAACTGTGTACATGACAACTTGACAGGAAGAATTCAGATATATTTTTATGCATGGGTGCCTTAGGGTGACAGGAGTTCAGACACTGAGTCGCAGAGTCACTGAGGTCTGTTACATTTGTAAAGTATGGCCTTCAACAAGCAAGGTATACATTTTAGATCTCATATATCCAGTCGTAGTATTATTATTGATCAAAAGCAAGGAAGGGACATCTCAATTATAGATTAATTGCAGATTAGAAAACACATTTAATAGCACTACAGTAGAGCTACCACTACTTATGCAGTTCAAAGACAAAGGGTCATAGGGTAACGGCAAAGCACAGAGGAGTGGTTAAATCTCAACCCGTTTCTGTCATGGACACCCATTTGCTATGCAAAAAATCTGAGCCAGAAGGTTCAACAGCCTCAGCAAACATCAGAATGTCAGTGTGCCCCGTCATTATGGTTCTCCTCCTCCCCAACCCCTGAAGCTGCACATTCATCTGAGGGCAGAGTGAATTTTACCTCTGAATCAATGACGATATCTTCTGTTGGCTTGGCCACAAAAGAAATTGTCTTTAATTCTCTTAGACAAAAAGGCCGAACAACAGTCTTAAAGGTCAAAACTGCTGCTTGTAAAGAATTAAACTACAAAAAAATAAGGTGTAAAACATAGCTGGAGGTCACAATGTTATTTTCATTCTGTCACCTAGTTTGAGGAAACTAAGAGGAAAACATACACACCTGCAGTCATGAACCTGAAATCTGGCAAAAACAAGCATTTGTTCATTTTTACCAAGCTGTTTTCAAACCAAGAAAATTATAATAATTTTCTAACAACGACCATGATTACCTCAAATAACTGTGATTCCACGATTAGTTATCATATGTGTCAGCCCTACTTTTTTGTAGTAATTATAACAGACAGTTGTCAGTGTTTGGAGAATCGGTTTATTTTCCTAACAGGCAAGCAAAAGCTTAAAGCTACTTAAAAAGAGTCCACAAAAAAACTTAATTTGTAGCCATCTAAAACAATCTTTTTTAAAAGAAGGAAGAAGTCGTTCAAAAGAGCACCGTGTAGTGGACATTTACACTTCTGTTTCACTTCTGCTTCAGCTACAGAGGCTGGGTCAGCATCGACGGGACACATGCTACTGCACTGTATCGCAATACAAACTGTCTGACTGTCGTTGAATACGTCACGGACCAAGTTGCTGCATGACATACAGCTGAGAAAAGGTAAATGTCTGATGCAGAGGTGACATGGTAGTACTCATATGTACTTTATATAAACCAGTATTATACACAAAAAGAAATAGTAAAAAAATGTTGATATTTAAAAATAAGCTTAGCTCTCACTTGTGCATGTGCTCCAGGCTAGCAAAGATCATCACACCATAGGACAACCCACTCTGTACCAGGAAATGGAGGGAATACCTGTGGAGACACAAAAACCATAAATCATTTGAAACACTACTAAAAGGTTACCTTTTGTTGAAAAACGCTATTCCTTCTTCCACAGTCATGCCATCAGCCATGTGGGGCAAGACCTTTGTAACCACTAGTGTATCATCGCCAGTCAGTGGTGATTATCATAACACTGGGTTCTTAATATATCCCCATGCCTTCCAGCAGCAAGATTGGCAATATCACACCATTATGTTAAATTAATGTGCACATGTTAATGGATTCTGCCATATATATCCATGTCTCGCCTTTCTTGTGAACCACGTACACACAGTGCACAAATGCACAACTAAACAGCAGCAGCAGATGGGTCTTTGAAAGGCGCTGTGTGTGATCCTATCGACGTCAAGCCCTCCAGGCGAGGAGCGATGCCACACTGTGTTAGTAGTGAGTCAACAAAAAGGACAAGGGCATCGAGGGCTAACAGAGAATATGGTAGTGTAGGGTGGCAGGTAATCAAATTTCCACATGACACACTGAAACCTTTATAATGTATGTCTGGAATAAATTAAAAAACATGAAAATCTAATCTCTCTTTTTTTTTAAAGAAATTAATCATTTCAATAAGTAATAAGTTTAACAATCGGCAACTGTTCTTACCAGTTGCCATTCAGAGACAAGTTTTTCTGTCTGTGCAGAATGGGAATACATCCTAAAATAAACCAACACTGCACCATCTGTAATGAAACTCCTGAAGGACCCGCAGTCAGGTGTCCTCTAAGAAGAAACCGTGTTAGTGTGGGAACAGTACACTGTATAATGAAAGGTAAGATATGTGTGTGTGCATGTGAATTAAAGTGTGCACTTCAGCAAAGAGTGCCTGCAGAGATGCATTCAGTTGTACTCCTGTTAATAGTAGGCATGGCTGCAGCAAACTGGAACTAAATTAGTACCAGTTATACTAAAGTATTGATAGGCTCCAGGACAAATGATGCCACCATCAGTATTTATGTAACCGGAATTAAATCTCTCTATTGATGATGATGAACCTATGATGAAGCTATGCAGTCATGGAAAAACTTTCTCATATGTGTTTCTACTCTGCAAGAGGTTTTTTTAAAGCAGCAAAGTGAATAAAATGTTGCTGCATGTCAAAGTAACTTCACAATACACTTGAAAATTGAAGATATTAGACATCTGAAAGCTGACTTTGGAAAAATTGGCTACAGTTGCTACATTCACAGTGCATGCTCCTGCAGTTGGTCTCATCCAAAGTCTAAATGTGGCACGCAACTTTGTTAAAATAGGTCTGCAGGGAGAATCAATTTAGTTAAAGTATGCTTGGCTACTAACTAACAATAATTAGCTAATTACTAAGTTTCTGGGCTAAGTTTGAACTAAGAGAGACAGCTGTCCTGGCAACCACAGATAACTGCTTTTGTATCTTTTATAATTAACTATTCCACTTGCAGCGAGGCAATGCTCATATATAATATCACACAGACCTTAATATGCTTTACATTGGTCCACTGAGGCCAGAAACCTGTGCAACGAAGCTGGATTTTCTCTTACTGAGATTACTTAACCCTGGGTTGTCTGTACCACAAAGCTAGTTCACTTCTCATCGGGGTATAGCTTATGCTGAATGGCTAACCTGCTCAGGAGCAGGTTATCTTTTGGATAAAAGATCAATGATCCTGACCAATCAGTTCTCTTAGAAAATGGCCTGCCCATTCTGTCGGGAGAGTGGATCATGAGAGAATGAGTTTTTAGGGATAGCTGCACCCTTTTGATGAAGAAATTAAGCCTTGTGACTGATCGCTTTGAAGTATGTCTTTGTACTTGTTCTTGACTTGTTCCCAAGTCCGTTTACTTCCACTAGGGTTGCATCTAAAATACTGAGGTCATCATTAATGCTCACACATTGCAGAACTGCCGAACCCCAAATTTATGGAACCACAACTACTCGTATTGTCACATAGTTAATATTCCAACACAAACACGATCACATGGGGCACTGAGCCGCAAAAGAACTCACTGGAAACGAGAAGCAGTGAGTGCACATCTCCGCCATAACTTTTTTTTTGTCAGTGATTGTAGGCATTATTTTTGAGTTAGAAGCTCTAATGGCAAAATTACCCCCATCTCCTCCCCATAGTAAAGCATCTATTAAAATTTTCTTGAATCAGGAGGTGATCCGGATCACCCCCAAAATCTAATCACTTGTTCCTTTTTCCATTTCTGAGATTTACTGAACATCTAATCAAAATCTGTCCATTTAACACACAATACAAAAGAAATTAAGGAAGCACTCTGACGGAAACGTCTGGGCCACAATAAAGTCAAACTGATTGATCGGACCGCTGTCCAATGAATTAATATTGTATAATCTGACAAATTTACACAGAATCTGCAGTTTTCTGTCAATATTTCTTCCTGGCTGTTGCTGCAGCAACGGTGTTGATTTTTGGCCTGGATGATGTGTTTGAATTCTTTATATTTCTGAAAAAATAATTGTTTTCTCCTCTATGGTGAAGTATGCTGCTCTGCAGGGTTTCCCTGCGACTGGTCAGAAGCTGCAAACACCACCCCTTTTATGTAAGCACGCACGGTTAAAGATAGGAAAACCCTGGGTTGAATTGCCGAGTTGATAACCAGCTTCATCGTACTGCTTATCCAGATCCTAGATGTCTCAGTAAGTCAGCCGTGGTAACAGAGAGATATGTTGGCTGAAGGTTAAGCAGGAGGTGACAGGCTGAACATTGTGTGATTTTCAAATAGTGGTAAAGGTTCAAATAATGAGCAATGAACTCAATCAAGATGTGCGGTCAGTGCAATAAAAACCAGTGCAAACACAGTAATCAAACAAGGACAAGATTGTGTGTGTCAGGTTATGCAAAGAGCTTTAAAGTACAGTTTGCTTAATGAATCCTGCTATCTGGGTTTCTGCCCTAATGTACTAATGGTCAATAGAGACAGCAGAAGCTTCAATCTGGAAAAGATTCAAGTTTTTAACAGTATCTTTATTCTACATATGTCAATGTCACGTCTTTTATATGCTTTATAAATATATACATATATGTATATTTCTAAGTCTTTCTTTTGCACAATTGTTTTTATTTTAGTATTATTTTCACAAAACCTACAATTAAACAATCTACAATATATATTAGTACAAATATGGAAACATTTGTATTTAAAAGTTTAAATAAATGCCACAGAAAATCAGCAACTCAAAAACAGTTTTGTAGATCATCTTTACGGAACAACAGTGACATTTACTCAAAAGATTACAAATCTGTTTTCATTAATCGGTCATTGCTTTAGCGGGGCACATGAAGCATTGTTTCCACAACAAATAAAACCCAACTCCAGTCCTGTGCCAGCTGGCTGAACTGTACCACCATGTCTGTGATGACCAACTTACACTTTTTCTGGTTGGGCTTCCCTGTCATTGGTTGGCTCTCCTATGTACACTAACAGCAACACTTGGAGAGGAACTGAGCCAGAGATCCAGAGGGCTGTTTTTTACAGAGTAACAGGTCTCTGATTGGATATTAGTTACTATCTGATCAACTGATTTGTTTTGTCTTGGATGGAGAATGAGGCAGGGGTGAGGAAGAATGAGAAAGGAAAGTGATACGATCATCAATCTGTGACATGATTGTGTCAGAAAGAGGTTGAAATATGTACATCATATAGGGGTTATGCTATAGTAAATCCACTGGGATGTATTAAATCAGAAAACAATGTGGCAGAAGTGAATACCACATTACATAACATGGTATTATATAACATATCATATACCAATTATTGAACCATGAAAAGAGGAGAAGTACTTTTCCAACAATCAGAAGATATTAACAGTAGAATTAAGTTAATACAGAGACTGTCTGCAGGAAAACAACGTTGCTAACATAATACTCTAGGATGATGTTCTGAGAGAGGCTGGGATGCAGGAAGGAAGGAAAGAGGGGGTAGGGTATAAAAGGACAGACTTGATGGCAAGAACAGAGCTGCAGGACACAGAGGGGTGACTCACCAGCCAAAGCAGAAAAGAGCCAAGTAGAAGCCCAGCAGAGTCGCCACCACATGTCTGATGAAGGGACTGGTCTTACTGGGGTGGAGGTAGATCCGAAACCACACGGCCATCAGCAGGGCAAACAGCTGACATGCAACAAAGTTAACCTGAGCAAAGACAGGAGAATGAATAAAGAAAGACTGTCCTGTGTAAGTTTTGCAGGAGGTTCTCTAACTTGTAAAAGAACTGAGGAACAAAAATGTGGTCCACCCAACACAACTGACTGAAAATCCAACTTAAAACGATATGAACATAGGAGTATTTTTTTTTAGATATATTTTGGATAACACATTGAGTCAAACAGGTCAGACTAAATCTGGGCTGGATTGGATGTTTGAGACCTTGTTTCATCTCATAATGTCTCTAAATGGCACAGCAAAGCAGCTTTGCTCCAGTAGGTAGGGAGATTGAATGAATCCCTCAGGAAGAGACAATAGAAACCTCTCTATCTGATTACTAACACTAACCATATGGGGTTTGATTGAAAAGAACTATACATTATATCCTGTTGATGTGATTACTATGCTGAGGCTTGACACCACCACAGCCCGTCAAACCTTGTCGAGTTATGATTGATTCACATTTCCTGATGTTTCTGCAGTGTTTTGTTGGCATATGTCCTCACAGCACAAACAGGGATGACTCAGGGATGATGTTTGACTATTAAGTGTCCGATGTGGCCTGGTTATCTGTCATTTTTATTGTACAACACTTATACACACACCTCAAAATGTTTTTGCTCACAAATCTTCTCTAGAGATGCAAACACTGGGAACGCACCACAGACACTAAACTGATTGCAGACAGCTGTTACCATAATACTTTAAAAGGTGAAATGGGCACTTACGCTGTTATGCAGTAAGCCCATGTTTGTTTCGTGTCACGTTAAGCGATGCATGCCTGAATACACAACAGCTCAGCAATGTATATAGGTCATGTTAACAGATCCGTCTGGCCATGAGTACTGAACGGCTAGAGACACCATGAGCACCATCCATTATCTATGGATCTTGCATGATTAATGAGAATGAAATGGAGAGGGACAGATATAGCCCTATGTACTAAGGTCCACTTGTTGCATGTGACCAGTCAATCATCTGTAGAATTAGTCTGACTGCTTCATATTCCAAGTGCATGAACTTAGCAGGATGTTCTATGTTCTTCTAAGGTCATAGGTACTACTGTTTAGAGGAGGAACCTAACAGAGACAGAACTGGGGATAACTGATGAATAATCCAGCAGGAAAAGTTACAACAAACGGTCCTGATGCTGCAGAGTCTGACCCAATAGCAAAGTTAAGACAAACAAAATCTACATTCAATCAAAGAGTGTTTCATTTTAGCTGCTGATTGTGTTTGCGTATGTCTGATACTCATCATATGCAAGCAACCTAGGTGTCTATAAGGATTAGATTTTTGAGACCATCTGCTATTTCTATGCTTCAGCTATGAATAATACAAGAGCCATGCCAGGTTTTAATCCAAGTCATAGCCTAAGTGATGTAAATAACTCATTGTGATATACCCAGGGAATGTTCAAATCAAACTAAATCAGGTCCCCCTATTTAGTCCCAGGTCCCCCCTATATACATAGTGAGAAACAGATGCCTTAAAATGACAACAAAACACATCACCTCTGACTTCCTTCTCTCCAACACCTCTTCTTTTTTTTGTTTTACTTTCACTGTGTTTGCCGAGTCAACAGCTTCAGGTGTCATTTCATGCTTTGATTACTTCACATGGCTTTCTTGGAGGGGGGAAAAAAAAATAATGAAAAGCCGACATACTGAGAGGCAAAAATAACCAATAACGTCAGAAAGTTTGACGGTTTCAGAAGCATTTCAGCATTTTAATGTGCATGCCTTCTAAAGCCAACATGTTTTACAAGGCAGTAAAATGACTTCATACAGAGAGTAAACATCTATCACATTTGTCTTTATAATAGTCTGAGTCAAACAGTGTGAAATCAGCCACTCCCTGGCAATCAGCGTATTGCATTGTAGGGAAGGCATTTCATGTAGGAGAGTGGAACAGTATAACAAAGGAACTGTATTGTTCAAGGAAACGGCTAATTTGAGCTGTGTGGCAAAACATCTGACACACTATCAATAATGAATTCTTAAGTTTTTTATAAGATTCAAAGAACAGAACTTAAGTAATACCCTATTCCACATGTCCCTCTAAAACCCATCCATCTTCCTCAAAACTACAGTTTTTTTTTATGAAAATGACCTTTTCATGCCATGTAGTGATGTGGGTGGAACTCTAAACGTTTGCCTCTTTATTATGTTCAGATCAGTAAATATTCACTTCAAAACCACCTCTTTTTCCACCTATCGAGCAGCTAAAGTTTGATTGTGTAAGAAAAAAATTCATGTTTAATAAGCTTTAATGTTATTTAATCTTCATTAAAAAGTACTATGTCAAGATGAACCATCCTCTGTAAGAAGCTGGTCTTGTGGAAAATTTATAACAAATTTAGGGAGCATTTGAATTATAAAATATCAAGTGACTTGAGGGAGGAAAAAAAAACTTACGTTGTGATCAAAGTTGATGATTATGTCGTTAAAATCTACCAAATTAATCGTTATGTTTTTAATTGCCTTAAAATGATTGATTATGGCCATTTGTGTGGTCCTTCTACACAGGAGAAAGGTTATATTACTGCCATAAAAAACAGAAGATGAACATTTAGAGGGAGATGATGAAAAAGAAAGTGGAGAAATCAGCACTTCTGGATGCCCTTTTGTGAGAAGTTTGAGAGTACACATTACTTTCATACTTATATAATGCAAGAAGAGGTGAGTCGTGTGAATCAACCTTATTAAAGAGCCTACAAAAGTTTTATTTTCTTACAACTGATAATACATGAATAGGACTTAATGGACGGAAATTGTGTCTTTTCACTAAAAAGTCTGATTGTTGGATCCTAATCACTTCCAAACTACTAGACAGAAAACTTTACTCATTAATAAGCAGGAAAGCTTTTAAAGACAGTACTTAAAGGTCTAATTTTGTTCTCTGAACACTTAACAACTCTGATGTTGTGTTCAATATGCCTGACAATTTCACATTAGTTACAGCCCATCTCTAGCTAGAAATACACATATTCTGTAGAAGGACAGTCATTATAGGTGAGAGCTAAGAAATAACTCTTTGGCATGAAAGACGTGATTTGTCGGTAATCATGTCTACAATTTTGGTCATTCATTGAAGATGCTTATATCCAAAGAACTGTAGAATATGAAGATAGTATCAGCTCTTACCTGATTACATCCTGAACTTTGCATCAAAGTTATATCAGTGAAATGTTTAAGGTTGCTTTCTAAACTTCATTTTTTTTTTTTTTTTTTTTTGTCATGTTATGTATGATCAGTCTCAACAGTCCCAGGATGCACTAGAGCAGGCATGTCAAACTGGTCCAGCAAAGGGCCGTGTGGCTGCAGGTTTTTGTTCCAGCCAGCCAAGAGCACACAGTTTGACCAATCAGCTGTCTGAAGACTGAGATCAGTTGATTGAATCAGTCAAATCTGGTGTGCTGCTGCTTGGTTGGAACAAAAACCTGCAGCCACACGGCCCTTTGCTGGACCAGTTTGACATGCCTGCACTAGAGCATGTTGTTTTTTTTTCCCCGTTCATAATACAAGGATCCGGTCTTCCATTATTGATTCCCTCTGATGTCAAACTCACTGTGGGTCCTATTGTTCCACAATGTAATGCTGATTTTTAATAAATGTGCTGCAATAAACAGAATTAAATAAGTACCTGAAGAGAAAAATAACTTGCAGGCCAGAAAGACAAAAAAAAAGGAACAAATATCTTGTTGGACCACCTTTAGCTTCGACTGTGGCACACATTTGTGGCGGCTTCGGTCTATTAAGGTTATGCAACATCACAACAGTCATTTCCATCAAGAGCTGCATTGATTTTTCACCACAAAAAATCCATCATCTTGCATCGATGATGGGCGAGTAGCAACTCTGAGCAAAGTCTTCAATTAGCCTCACTGATAAGTGGTTTACTCAAGGCTACGCAGCCATTTAGTCCCAATATCTACCGCTGATTTCTTCCAAATTGATTTGATAAAAAAAAATTATGGGATTTCTTTTAACGGTCATTTAAGATTTTTCTTGGGCATTTCTTCATCAAAGATGATAGCTGACTTCCATGTTTTAATCAGAAATTGGACAGTTCTCAGCCCAATTTTAATTGTCTCTTTAGTTGTTTTGTCTACATGGTGCAGACTAATAATTTGATCCGTCTGAAACAGAGCGACATTTTGCCACAGGCACAGAAAACTGACGTGGTTGCTTAAATAATGCTTCACTTAGGCTAAACTACTTGTCTGCTTAAACATATTAAGAACTGCAGTACTCTCACCGATTTGCTCACTTACAGCAAGGTGTTGACTTATTTTGGCCAGGAAATGTTTGTGTTCTTAGCAGAGGAAAGAGAAAATTACTAGTTCCTTCCTTTTCTTTTATCCGTCCTGTTAACAAATCCCTCACACAATATACTTGATGTAAGTACAATCTTAAGGTAATAAAAAGACCTGTGAACACCACTTTGTCTCAGTAACACAATTATTGTCACAATTATGGATTGATTCCATATTATAAATGAGGGTATAGATGAGAGGGAAGCAGGAAGAAAGACGGACAACATGCAAATGTTTTGATGGCTGGCAGGCGCTAGTGAGCGATTAGCGCTTGGAGGCAATAAGCTGTCAGGCCGATCCTCCTGGCAGTTGGAGCAAAGGTCTCTGCTCAGCTTTAACAGACAGGCAGAAGGAAAGAAGGTGGGAGGGAGCAAAGCCGGCTTCCTGAAGCTCTTTTTTTTTTTTTTTTTTGCAAAATACACGTCTTTGTGTCTGTGGAAGTGTTAGAGAACATGATATTAAAGCTCCAAACTGAAGCATTGCACACTCTCTCTAATCACTTTTAATACTCTGTCATTCTCTCGCCATCAATACAACTATGTCAATTGTCCATAAAATAATTCATCTTTACATGCATCTTCCCCCATCCTGCCTTTGCTTGTGTTTTAAATCTAACTCATCAGCTGGAGATTTTCATGCCGGAGAGGAGCTGCAGCCAGCCAGAGAGTGAGCAAATAGAGCTCCAGCATGTTAGTTTACATTTTGTTTCATACACAAGTAAATTCTTAAGCGCAAAATGCAGTGTTAAGTTAGCATAACAGGCAGATCGATCACAATTGTTGAGAGCTAGTTTAATTAGATTTCAAGGGATGTTCACGTCAAGCAGGTAGCATGAATGACAGGCATCAGATTTGCATCCAGCTGGACTGGTTGAAAATATGTTTATATAACTGTGTTAAATGGTGTTTGACGTGAAAGCTGGAGAAATGCAGTACATGTGGTTTTCATGGGGCAAGAAGACAGATTATTATTTTAATAAAACTGGCTAGTTGAGTCTGAGCTGCTCTCTCAGAGCGTGTGACACATTTCCCATGGGAAAGCTCCTTGTTTCGTGGATGACTTTTACTGTACAATAAACATAAGTACCACAACCACCACCACACACACCTGTGGTACTACCACTTTTCTTAAATAGTGTCTTTCCCTCCCCTCCCTGTGCATTGCCCATGTTTAACACCAAGAGACTAAAATAGTACCTCTGCACAGAGCAACACATGCCCCCTTATCCCAGCCTTACCCACAGCGACTGGTGGGCCCCTGCTGTGTAGCTGATTGTGAGCGTCTACACAAAGCAGGAAGATAATTTTAGACTGTCATTAGCATTAAAATCCCACCCACCCCACATGTCTTTAAGTCAAACTCTCCCTACACTCGTCTACCCATACACCCTCTTTGATTCATACCACTGTTGCCAGAATGGAGGGTGTTAAAGCTAAATCAGTGTCACAATTTCAGGGAGGGAAAAACAGGGAAAAAAGGTAGAGAAAAAAAGGCTTTGGATCTTATATGTGGCACACTTTATATAGCTATACTGTCCTGATCCTCTTTACAGAAAACTCTCCCCCAAACAGCAGCTGGCATTAGTTTTTATGTTAGGTGAGAGCTGGTAAGAGCATTTATGTCCAATTCCCAATGAGGATTAAAAACAGCTGATGATTTTTTAAGCATGAAAGCATGAAAGAGTAATGCACAGTGTACAATGCAAGGCATACATTTACACACACACACACACACACACACACACACACACACACACACACACACACACACACACACACATATACATATATATATATATATATATATATATATATATATATATATATATATATATATATATATATATATATATATATATACATATATATATATCAGATACACAGAACAGTTTGATGAGAGAAGGCAGCAGTGAAATGCCTTGCAGCCCCATCCTAGGCAGAAGCAAAATGACAGTAGTGAAATGTGTGCCAATGTTCTCCCACATCCAAACACACACTTGCAAGTAAACACTTATGGATGCAGGCACCATCTCTGCAGCTAGACTAAGACACTGCTAATGTCATGACTACTTAAGTCTTAGCCAACAAATGCAGCACAATTGGTCACAGCTCCTAGACACAAACTAACTTGTGTGTGTGGGTGTTAGCGCTGTGCAACTAGAACTAGAAGATGGAGTACAGTACAGAATGAGAACAACAATGTTCTTGTTCGTTTTATCTATACAACAACAGCCAAACCCATTCTTGAAAACAATGTCATTGACAGACTTCGCCACCCAGGGCTGAATTAGCAAGTGTGTTGATATTGGAAGTAATGAAAAGACATTGTCATGTGGGTGACAACATCCTGGAGGATGCATGCACTGAACAACAAAAGCACACAGGAGGTTTTAAAGCCTGCAGTGTGGTGCTCTCTTCTCAGACCTGATCCACAGATTGTAGTCAGGCTAAACAGTCAGGCTATTAATAGCCAAACAATCGGTCTTTCTCCACAAAGCAAGAAGCCAGAGACAGAACCATGATTGCAATATTTGTGTAGCCCTGTGTAGTAGTGTAGTAATTGTGTAGTACTGGTAAAGTCAGGCTTGTTTGTATATTTTGTGTTACCAACACATGACCAGAGCAACAGAAGAGCACAAGGAAGGAAACTGATAATTTATTCTTTCATTTCCCCCTCTTGTTTTGTTTATAGACAACACTTCCCCCTTTTAACATATGTACTGTAACCCTTCACAAACAGCTGTCAGCCAAATAATCTATAAAGGAGTTTTATTAGTTTTTTTTACAAAAAGCAGCCCAGAGAGACAGAAACTGACATAGTTTAATGATTTCTGTAGAATTTAGAAAATACAAATTGCAGCATGCTCCACACTGACTAATTTCCAGCAGATATAATAATATAATAACTGTAATAACTGTTGATTAATTATGCAATTAATTACATTCGTTCCTGTTGCCTGTGGATGAATGTCTTAATGAAGTGATTCACAGTTGCTTTTAAAGTCTGCTTCTAGTGAAATGGGAGGTTTGTCCACGTCAGTAAGAAATTATGAAACTTAAGTGTTGAAAAAAAGAAAAAAAAAACAGAGGGAAATAAGTGTTCCAGTATCCAGGTAGAAATGATCTGTCTGCATGCAAGTCTAAAATGTAAAAAATGTGGTATAAAAACAAATCAAAACAGATTTTAAACTGAAAAACCTGAGATAATGTAAGTGATCATGGTGCACAATAACTGAAGGAAAGAATTACATTAATTCAAGTTTTTCTAACTTGGAAAAAAGGATCATGTCTCTATGTAAACTGCATGATGAAAAGCAAAAAAAAAAACATCCCCTTGCTGCACAAAGCTACTGGTTATATCTTATCTGAGGAATAATCTCAGCCACTCAGTAACCTTGATCTTTGCAGCTGCTTTTCTATTTACATGTTCTGATACTTAAATGCAATGTTGGAAACTCTTCATTAAAATATGATAAAAACTTTCATAGATGTGGTGTGAATGCAGGTAAAATGCATCAAGTGACAATTTTCTAAGTGAGTGCAAGAAAAACATGTTATTATCCTGGTAAAAACAGTCATTCCCACAGTGCTGTCGTGGGACTTACTCATAAAGAACAGCCAGTATTCTCTGGCCTGTAGCCACTACACCTGTGCTTACAGGGTAGCTGTAGTTATGTGCATGTAATGTTTCAAGACAAATGCTGAGAGGAAGGGTGTGTTGCCTTACAAGATCAGTCTTGTTTCAGTAATATTCCTTAAGGCTTTTCCATAGCAACTAACAAGTTGATATGATCTCAGAGACATCGTAAGTCTCAAACCCAATGCATTCATCTTCTTCAATTATATTTCTTATATTGTTGTGTTCCAGTTTCAAGCTGACTCAGCATTTTTTGCAATGACGTACTTTAGAAATGCAGAGGGAAACAGCTGCCACTACGCAGTAGCTGTTATACTACTGCGCTGTACATGTAAAAGATCTAGGAGTGTTAAGCTTAATGACACAGCTTTTGAAATAACCAAGGCTTGGCACAAGAAGCTGTAGTCAGGGTAAAGTGTCACTTAAGATTGAAAAAAATCAAATTAAAATTAAAAAAAAAAAAAAAAAATCCACTTAAGACCACAAGCCTCATGCTCATGCAAGTACAGGACAAAAAGCGGGTTTTCTGTAAAGTTACCAAAGACTGTAATTGCTAAGCTATTGTTACATAAGCACGTTAAGTAACTGCCATTTGTTCACTGGGTGAATGTTGTGTGATTGTTCTGCTACAGATGTTCAACTATTAAACTACGGGAATCATTATGGAATCATCTTCTTTAATTGTCACTGAAGGTTGTTTCACCTGAGGCCATTCCTTAGCTAATGAGTATAAAATGCAGCACATTCGAAAAAAAACATGTCCCTTCTAACATTGTTAACAGTGCGGTTTTAAACTCTGTAAACTGATGTGAAGGCCAAATGCATCAGAAACTGACTCAGCGAGTCAGGGTTATTAGTCCACCCAGGGTCTTGTGTAGATTCCAGCTGATGTTCAACAGCATGCCAATAACTTATTAGTATCTACATGCAACATGAACATAGCAAAAGTGTCTGCAATATCGCAAAGACGTGTTGGCTTATAAGAAAAGCAGGTGTATTAATGAATTGACAGGTTTTTTTGTGCATGTTCTACATTTGAACAACATGTGCAGAAGTGAAAGTGGCACCATTTGTTAAAACATGTCATTATATATTGCAGGGCATCAACATATTACAAATCCAATATTTTTCTGACATTATGCAGCCCAAATCCAAACCTTTTCTCCAAATCTTTGGCTTCTCCTGACAGCTTCTCTGGACAAATATCCTTCCATGTCTCATCTTCACTTCCTACAACACTTAATACATTGGTGCTGGACATGACTATCTCCTCACACAAGTTATTTGTTTACTACCAGTGCTTGTTACCTTTGCTACCAAGATATTGAGCTTTATGCAAAACACAATGCAGTGTAACATGGTTGCAACTTTCACTATTGACCTTCAGTGCTCCATTTCGTCAGGTTGCAGCCAGGTATTCCTGAGTCACACAGAAGTCTCAGAGTCTCAGGGAAGAACCACTGATAATCAATTCCGCATTTAGCATCAGAACTTTTCAGATGACAGCGCAACTTGTGCTTCCAGAAAGATCGATACTCAGATTGACTATTTACTGGAGCCTAAAGCCACTTAGAAGTAAAGTGACTGAGGCTTGAGTCTGTCTGCTCCAACGAAGGTGAATCAGCTGGATTCCCTTGCTGACTTACCTCAATGAACTTTCAAGTAGCAATGCAAAGTCACACTTATAAATATTCATAGCTTCCTTTTTATTTTGGATACATCTTCCTCCATCCCATTGGACTCCTGGCCAAGCTCAGCGAATAAAGTGGAAATGAACAGCTGCTGCACATAACTGTTGTGAAAATTATACACCTCAGTGCCATGTTCACACAGATGCTGTTGGCTTGACACAAAATTAAAAGCCAAGCTGTATAATATTTAAAGCTGTATCACACATTAAAATGGATTAACACCTATAAAATTAAGACATACATGACTATCATAACAAGAGGCAAAGCTTCTAAGTTGGGAGTTTACTTGTTAGCACTAATTTACAATCTCCATTAAATGTGCTTGAAGCTGCTTGAGTGACTCTGAAAGCATGATCTCTGTGCTGACTACATGCAAATGCTTAGGCTTGGTACTTCTAGCCCGAGAGTGTGGGCTTTTTTACAGCAGAAACCAAATCAAACCTCAAAACACTGAACCAAAACAAATGGAACTAATGACTTGGTAAAGCTGAATCATGTGGACATCAATGCTTGTGGTCCCTGTGAACGCTCAAGACAGAAGGCAATAACAGCTGCACAGATTGCCCCGCCTGTTTGTATCTAACCACCGCTGTGCTTTGTGATATCATGCAAACAATGAGACAACAAAATTAGTAAAAGCATTACAGGGGGAAACAAGACATTTTATCTGTATACTACTGCTTTTGGATCTTGGATACACAGATCTTGTACAAGTATTTGGCACATTTGTTAGTAGGAGACGCTCTACATCTACAGGTACGAATGAATGGATTACAATGGTGTAGGTACCTGACTGGTATGCCGTCAGGAATTAGAAATTACAGCAGGAGTTACTGAAATATTTTTATGGAAGAGAGGGTCCACCAGATGTGATGTCTGGACTTTGGCTCTCTATAAAGCAGCAAACCCATTATAAAAACGATTAGGAGCCATTACAAACATTGACAAAACCAAAACAGAAGCTTTAAGTACTGACAAAGTACAAATTTATCTACACTAATAATATGTGATAAGAGTTTATCGCATCAACACAGAATATTTATCTTCACCCAAAAGAATGCATTACGCAAGGCAGTTTGAGTTGTGGCACTTGTTCCACTTGCCTGAATTATATTTTACACTTTTTACAGACAGTTAAACACATAATCATAAAGCCTAACCCTGTTTATGAAGAACTGCCAGATTGATGTAATGACTCCATAGTTTCTTATCAACCACCCGGCTGTGTTAACAAAGCCAAGCCTTCCCCAAGAGAAATCACACATGCTTGTACTGATGATTTTGCGCCATCATAAAAGGCCACAGCCAGGAGCACTCCATAACATGGAAAAGAGGGGAGGGAAATCAATTGAGGGAATAAAACTCACCAGAGGGCAGCAAATTAAAACAATGGGGAGAAACTGGCAAGACCTGAGGGCTTAAAGGCAAATAACAGTCCCAAGCCAGGGGCTTTGAGGTCTCTGGAGAGATATTTTAAAGGAGAGTCAGCATGGGTATCTTAAGGCAAAGCTTTAAAAAAAAAAAGACTTACCAAAACCTGAAATATGGCAATAGCTCTAACAAAATGAACACTTGGATGGTTTTACAAGACGTTGCAGATCTCATCAGTAATCTTTTAGAATCCTATAGCATACAATATATGCTTTCAATCCTCCATTAAACACATCCTGATCTATCCTCTTGTTATATTAAGGTGACCTCTGTCACTGATAGCAGGGAGCAGCCAGGGGATAAAAAGAAAACCAGGAATCAAACCTGACTGCACCGTGTGGCCTCACAGGCCTACAGTGCAATCCCCTGGTAGAACATTTAGCAGCTACAACAACAAAAGGTTTGTTATCGAGATAACAGAAGAGGCCATTGACTGCGACAAACTACAATCCAATATGTCCAATAAACAGAAGACTGATTGTACAGCTGGGTCTTTTGTTATGATGACGCACAGCAGCAGACCGCCTGCACGCTGGGAGGCGGTACCTAAAAGACACCCTCTTTGCATGAAACATTGTTTGTACATTGGAGAGACTGATGAGTTACAAAACCTGCATACTGATTACATATTCCTCAAGAATTATGTTGTGCTGGACGAAATGACAAAGATGAGACATGTTTCATTTCTTTTATGGCGCCATTAAATTACAGGACAAGAAAGGAATGAGGCTGCCATCAGTTTGTCTGCATCATGAGGAAGAAATACATTTTTCTAATACAGCCAGTAGCCAAATAGATAATTGTTATAAATTCAAACCTAAAAAAATTAAACACTGTACAAACAACTCGCCTAAATTCTTTGTGTGAGCCACAGGAGGGATGCTCCACGACTCAGGCTGCAGCTGGAACTTTACAGCTGATGCTACAATCTAATGGATTACAAAATCTTTCATTTCCATGAGTTGCCACCAACCAGCACAGACCAAAATGCCACTAATACTGTGCTGTATGTCTGGAAAGAACGACATTCACTCTTTTAAGTGAAAATATACCATCCAGTTCTATTAATACTAACATGAATGCAAATTCAAAATACTGCCGAACATCAGAAGCAGCGAAAGGTGCCTTAGGAGTGATTCTTTGTAAAGTTCTTATCAAACTCCGTCTAGTGTAGATAAACTGCTTTTTACTGGTCCCTTCAGGTAAAGGTGTGGTGGAAACCTGTTTAAATGAAAAGTTTTCATAAAACATTAAGCAAAAAATAAAGTAATTTCTGAGAGAGGGTTATGATTTTATTCACCACGACTTGATGATAGCAAAGCACTTCTTGCTATTCAACAAGTTAGCTCTGATCCAAAAGGAAGAACAAAGACCAGTACTCAACTAATGCATCTTAAAACAACAAAACTGCAAGTCATGTGCTGCATACTGATGCAAAACAAGACAAAACTTTAGCATCTTTTCATTTATCTGAAGAAATAGTTGCTTGGTAGACCTAACAGGCATGAAACACAACTAAAGAGGTGGATATCTGAGGTGGAGATAAGAGTAATGCGCTGTCAGGATGATGTCCTCTACATGTCTTCACTCTACAGTTTTGTGGCAAGCAATGCAGCTAAATCCAGGTAAGACACAGATCAGGATCAGTGTTATGAGAACAAGTATCACATCTTCCATATCAGGGTGGGTGACTGGTGTTTGTGTGGGAGTAAAAAAAAAAAGCAGTACAAAGTTTTATTCAATGTAGTATCATCATGTTATTAACAGGGGAAAGACCGTGAGACACAGACAGACCAGTCTATATAATGCACACAGTCCTAACTACATATAGTGAGGTGATGATACTATAATACAGAAGAAAATGAGCATTAATTTCCATGGGCTACCGCTACACAGATCATTTTGCATCCAAGTGGACGTATTGATTTATGTGGTGCTGATGGCAGTGCTGGCACAATAGAGCACCCGGTTGGCAGGAAGCTTACAAATAACACTGTCACAATAGTGACACCTGCCCAACAAAGTAATGTGGGCCATGATAGGGCTTGACTTTGTGTCCTGTTTGGACATCCTTCTATCTTACAGCATCAGTTGTCAATACAGGGAAACCAAGTACAAGAGGCCTCCGATATTTCAATAAGGAAACACACAATGGGGGTGATTTCTCATTTCATGCTCCTTATAAAACTGCTGCGCCAGTGGTAACAGAATGGAAACGGTCAGGACAGGAAGTACCATGTGACTACTGTCTGCACTGATGATTACAATCTTCTTTTAAGGTAGTTATCAGAATTAGCAGTGCCGTTAAAAAAACAGATTATCCTTGCCATTTGAAACTTTTAGGTTAGCTCATAACAAATACTGCAGGGCATGAGGAAGATAAATCAAAATAATTGCTGCATTTGATTATGTCCTTTAAAGAGGTCAAATTGTGTTGTTTAAGGTTTCTCTTTACTTTTTGCTCATGTGGAAGGTCTGCTAAATTACAAAGACTTAAGTCTGCACCAAAGGAAGGTTTTCTATCCCATGAGAGACACTGTTCCCTGACTGGCAGAAAGACCATCAGGTTTTTCTGCCTCTACTCATCATGTAAGCTATTTGCATAATTCCTACATTGTGACAAATCTGACCTCCTCCAAAGAAAAAATAAGCAGTTACATATAATTTGCCGTTTTTTAATCCATTCAACTAACATATCAGTATAAACTGAGCCTTTAAGGTAGCAGGTCTTTAAGAGATGGGAGCGAAAACAGTGGTAAATTATAAAAGGGTACACAAGGATGTCGCTTACGTGCACTACTTGCCTGACTTGTGTAACTTTGCACCATGTTTCTTTAAACTGGAAACTTGCAGGGTGCTGATCAAAGGCTAACAAATTCCAGTTTGGCTGGAGCAAAATATGGCTGGTTAGGCTGACTGCACCACATCAAGGATTAAATCACAAGTTCCCATCAGCATACATGGGTCAAATACATTATCTTAATCTTAAAACTAATTTTAGCACATGCTTAAAGGACAAGAGAGCTTGGGAGAATAAAATACTTCTTTAGAGAGTCAGATTTCAGATTTTGTTTTTTGTTTTTATGTGATTCCAAAATCTTTGGAAACAAACTTCCTCCAAAACACACTCATCTAATATCATGTATCTACAACAAAGTAGAGAAGTTATATCAGATATGAAAAAGGATGCTTGGAAACAGACTCATCATTATATGTATAAGAGATACCTCGTGTGTAAAAACAATAATATAACAGTGAAACTGGAACAAACCAATGTGGTTAAAAGGGGATATTCCCAGCTTAACTCAGACGAGCTACTGTAACACTTCAGCAACTCACATAATAATGTGTAGAGAGGAGAAGAAATGTACTTTTTAATAGGAACCCATTTAAAATACCGTGAGTCACTGAGCCAATCTGACATGACTGGTCAAAGCTTTGTACTCACACCCACAAGATAATTCTTTTATCTGAGCTTCTTTTTAAATGTGTACATGCATGCAGTGGGTGTGACGCTTGTACAAGTGTAAATGTAGTTTACATAAAGCACTAAACTCCACTTGAGAAAACTATTTAATATAAACTAACAAACAGGATTTGACTACTTCAGACATACCACACCTATACAAGCTATTCAGCACATTCCCACACTGCCTCAAATAGCTGCTGTGATCTCTATTATAACCATATGCTCCTAAACTTATCCAGATAGGGTTTTGGGTTGTAGCTGAACTTTCTTTATTAACTTTAAAGAAAAGGCCTTACATCATTATAACATGGATGACTTTCTTCACTCTTTGAAATGACATCAAATTAAGGAAAATCCCAGAATCCAACCCAATACAAAAGTAGGAAGAATGACATTTTATTCTCTGTATTTTGCTGCTCAATTTTTGTAGCACAACTTTGGTTTTTTTTCTGTTTCTAAGCAAGGAAAGCGGCTCACCCCGAGGTGTTTTAATATACACATTATGGAGCTAACTTCTAGTGATTATTATAGTTTAATTTAATTAGTAAAGGCTGGTTTCAATTTTTTTCGCCCCAATGGCAAGCAGATCAAATATATCAGATGGTTCTTGGATCCTTGTTTGAAACCTTCTGGATTAGGCTTTGGGCTTTAAAGGAGACAAAGGGCATTAGCTCGAAAAAGCGACTAAATGACGGTGACAGTGAATCACCATCAGAAATTTTTTGCACTCATACCCGCAGTGTTTACAGGCTAAGCTAAGGACAGCGGTGCGCATCAGGCTGGGCTTGCTAACGTTGTGCTTGCTAACAATGCTATTTTAGGTCGTTTTAAAAATTTTGCCCCCAACTCAGACATCTGGTGGACCAGTATTTTTCACCATCCAAACACATACCTGGTCAAGAGGGAGATTGATAATTTCGCTGATTGGCTGCAACAAAGTAGATCCAGTGCATGATGCTGTCGTTTGGGTATCCATGCTTGGATGGTGTCCGTAAATCCTTCCAATCTCCTACCTCCGGTTCGCTTCACTCCCCTCGACTGCTGCGGTGATAAATACCTCTCCGTCGCTGCTGCTGCTGTTTTTGCGACGAGCTGGACGCTTGTCATCCACAGCACACATTCAACAAAGAGTACAAAGACAAGGCGAGAGTGGCTACCTCAGCTCTCTCTGTCTGTTTGGCCTGCACGCGACGTTAGTTTGTTAGTTGCGAAAGGACGT
Source organism: Melanotaenia boesemani (assembly GCF_017639745.1). Taxonomy (NCBI): domain Eukaryota; kingdom Metazoa; phylum Chordata; class Actinopteri; order Atheriniformes; family Melanotaeniidae; genus Melanotaenia; species Melanotaenia boesemani. The sequence continues at coordinate 14,982,090 of NC_055701.1, forward strand.
TACTGTTAATAGTAATTATTACTGCAGTTAATTAATCTGTGTCAAAATTATACCTTTTTTAGTTATTATAGCTTTTAGTTATTATGAGTATACTTTACAAAAAAAGTTAAATTTCCACTAACTCAGTGGGCGTTCCTCTTGTCTGCATGCGTCGTCGTCTAAAGAAAATCACGCAATTAGCTGTATATAAAATGCTTTATTGGATTTTTCTTGGGAATAAAAGTTATCACATAAAATGGGATATCATGGACATGTCTGTGCTATTTTCATACTAAGAATGAGACTTTTTTTTTTTTTTTTTTTACATAATTGGAGGTGAACTATCTTAAAAAACAGAGTTTCTTTGACGACAGTAAAAAATGGTAGCGTGGGGGAGATATAGCTGCCCAGCCCTCTGTCCTATAACCATCAATTTTGACCTAATGTGCAAAGAAACAGAACTCCATATTTCAGTCCCACGTCTGTAAGAGCGTTACACGTTTTAATATTGAAACTTCAAGGTAACAGGAATTTAGTTTGAACTATACTGTTTGCGCCCCCCTCCCCTTTCACATGTACGGCATTCCACATGTGAAGGAAGAGGGGGGTGAAAATGAGGTAAGAGGGGTGTTAAAAACTGAAACACAGAGGTCAGTGATGCTTGAAAAGTGAACAAAAAAGTCTGCAACTGCACTGTATGATCTGGTTCAAGCCTAAAAGGAAAATTAAATTACTACATGTGGTACATTATGTCATAGATCTACATGAAAGTTATCACATTAGAGGGCACCAATCTGTTTCTAACTGAACGGTTGATAATGTTGAACTTTTCTCCCCCTCCTTAATCAGATTCTTAAATATATCTCCATTATGCATTGTGGCCTTACTGTGACTGTTTTTGTGGGATGCAAAAAGAACAAAATGGCTTTTTAAGGACATGGTGCCATCAAACTCTCCTTCCCTGTGTGATAAATACTGATTGCACTGTAATCAAAAGATTAAACGGAATTTAACAAGGAATTTCAACAAACTGGAAATTTGGCAAGGTCCATTTTAAAATATGTTTCTAATAAAAAAAAAAAATACAAATACATTTCACTGAGAAATATCCAAGATTGTTTTTTTGTTGTTGTTGTTGTTGTTGTTGTTGTTGTTTGTTTTGTTTTTTGTTTCAAAGACAGGAATGCTGTATTCTGTTTATGAAAATTCAACCATCGTGATCAATCAGCATCCTTTTATTTGCTCGTAGTTATGTAATAGCCTGAGGGAGTCACTATGTAAGCAGCTTTTCATTCTCTACTGTCAATCAGCACCATCTGGTGGAATGCCATAATTTCCCTTGGAAAAACCATTTATCCAAAGATTATAATTGATTTCCTTTTTTAGCATAAATTATTTTATTATATAATACTTAAACTAATAAAGAAAATATTTTCTAAATTCTTTCTTCGACTAAAATAGTTTCCTTAGATTTGTTGAAAGTAGTGACACAGCAATAGTTTTTGCAACTGATGGGACAGACCAATAGAGGGCAGCATTTGTGTACTATCAGTATCCCATGTAACCTGATTGTCCTAGTGGGCAGGCTGGTTATTAGTTCAGTTATTCGTGCACTTCTTAACAGGGGAGAAACAGGAAAATTGAGCAGTAAATGAAGCTTTCCTGCATAAAGAATTAATGGATATACCTGGATTTTCAGCAAGCCAGCCACAGGGCGACCCAAGCTATACAAAACCATCTAAAAAGTGTATTTATGTTTGTTGTGATCTTACATTACGTTATATAACATAAAATTCGTTCGTTCATTCATTCATTCATTCATTCATTCATTCATTCATTCATTCTTGGTTAATGAGCATGAATAAATATTAATTTGCACCATCCATATAATATTTTCACAAGTTGATTCAGGCTGAACTGTCACATTACTATGGGCTTTAGCCGTTTTATTATTTATGTATTTAAGTTGAAAGGCAAAACTACACATAAAGCCCATTTCATATGAGTTTTATCCTGGCAACACCAGGGACTAAAAGAGGCTCTTAGTGCTTAAGCATGGGCATTCATATTCATTGAACATTAATAAACTTTGCTTTAATTTTTTTTTAAAACATTAGCTAACCACATTAATTGTAACGATCTATTAATTATTTCCTAAAAATCTGATGCTGTTCTTCCCTATTTTTTTTCTAACTTTCATCACATAAATTGTTCACATCTGACCCTTTCACTAAATTTCTACTGGATTAAGGTCAAGATTATAAACATAGCAACTTAAAAATATGTTGTTGTTTTTTTGTCTACTATAACCAGTCATGTCTTTCTTTTACAAGGACATTGATTTTAAAAATAAAAAGTTTTAATTTAGTCTCATGAGTCCACAAAACAATTTTCCACCAGCTGTTTAGCTCGCCCACATAATCTAAGTTAAGCTGCAGACAAGCAGCAATGTTCTTTTTGGCAAGTTGTGGCTTTTTCCTTGCAGCCCATTGTTGTTCTCTGATGGTGGACTCATTATCTCAAAGTTAGAAAAAGACTTAATTGTTTGGGAGATCAACATGATTCCTTTGTGACCTAAACTTTCAAAACCCGAATGCATGTGGAAAAAAGGCTATGCCAAGAGGAGCTTTATGGGTATAAGGCTCCTCTTGACAAACAAATTTTATTATTTCTTTATTTTTTTTTAATGTTTTAGCTTATTTATTTGGTATTATGGCATTTATGTAATCTTGCTGGACCTGACCAGAGGGGACAGAAAAAAGGAGAGTAATAAAGAGAAGTAAAAAGGAAAGTGGAAAAAAGGAAGAGGAGACAGAGACACAGTAGATAGAAGCCATCACCCTTCAATCCAAACACCAGACAACCAACTGCTACACCTGTACAGAAAAACACAACAGAAAATTTCCTACAACTTTTACAAGTAAACTAAGCTGACAGCCATTAGGAGTTCCTAAAAAAAATAACCAAGACAATAACAACAACAAGATGTATCACAAAAACAGCCAAAGAACCAAAGACACACACATAAAAAAAAAACAACCAGGGTGTATTCCTGTTAGAAATGACTAATTTAAATTAATGAGCCATCACAAGATTATCTTACAGCTCTGAAGACCATTCACAATATTGAATGCAAAAGGATCCCACCAAAAGCTGCAAATTCAGGAAAAGAAAATGATTTTACATTTGAGAGCAAAAAGAAATGTAAAGACTGATTTTCTCTTCTGTACTCTGAGCTCTTGATGAAAAGATTTAACATAAAACATGTACGATTAAAGGGAATATGGTATTATTGTTGCATGTTAATTATTCATACCAGGAATCTATTTAAGTTTCTTCCCCTTTCCTCGATGGATGCCATCACTACACCCCTGCTCTCCTGAAACACTCTCCATGCACTTCATGTACTACAGATCTTATATAATCACCATTAATCATTCATGAGTACACAAAGACGGCTGAAAAGGTTTAACATTAAGACAGACTGCTGGATGGAACGGGATTCATTACATTCATGTAATTCTGTTAAACTGAATAACTTTTCCAACTCTGAGACATCCAACTGAATTCACAATCATCAAAGCAGTAGCAGTTAAGTTGGTATCATCATGGCACCCTATTCTCTTCTTCATTATCTGTCTCCTAGACTGATTTTCCATTTAACGGGTAAGGAAAAAGGAAACAAAAGAAATGGAGTAAAAGACCTGGGAAAGGAAAAAGTCCCCAGTAATTAATTGAAAAAGATGTAACAGCATTTGAATGATAACAGTTCGTACTTATTTACAAAGAAAACCAGGCTGTGCAACCCACTTGTACATGTGATAATCTTTACATTCAGTCCTCTTTCATTTTTTTGTTCTGGGATTACTCGCTGTTACAGTGTGAATGGCAGCTGTTTACGAAGTAAGCTTTATAGCTGATGTCTAAGCTCCATATTTAGTCAGTAGTCCAAGATTTCACTACATGTTCTTGCTCATCCAGGGACATGCTGGCTTTGTTTATGGATCAAAAAGGAAGTGTCTTTGTGTTTGGGGGTCAGTCTGGACCAGCCTTTTTGAAATAGAACAAATCCTAAGAGATGGGCATGTACTGTTTATGCACCACCACAGTCCTCAGTGTCTGAAGATCTTTTCTTTTCCCCCCTCCTGTCTTTCCATTTTGGCTTAGCAGTGCCTGCAGACACAGAAATCTTACTTGGCAAGCTGTTTTAATGGTTCTGTGACCCCAGTGGGAATTCTTAGGGAGCACATCATCATCCCAGCTCAAAATAGCCCAGCTGTACAACCTGCGGGAGTCACGGAGGCGCTGCTTAAGACTGGGGCCATATTTTACAATCAATGAACAGTGTTAGCCAATCAGTTAGCTCAAACTAACTGAAAAATCAATGTTTTCTGTATTCTGGAAATCTTGTGGTCAAATTAAAGTTGATATATAATTGGTCAAAATGTAACATAATCTGAAAAAAATACATGTATGTGCGTATTCTGTATGTGGTTCTGTGTGTCTTACAATAACAATAGTACAGAGTCTTCTGAGTACAAAAGATAGCAAACTTAGCAACAAACCACTTCAGTGGCACAACATCCTCCAGCTAAAGTGCTGAGTACAGAAACACAAATCCGTCCTTCTCCCACATCAATAGGCCATTTGGGAAACATGGAGTCAAATTTGTAAGCAACATCTACTTCAGCGGGAGAAGTACAAGCTCGCTCCAGCTCTTTGTTTAATTTTCTGCACAGGGTGGGGCACTTGTTCCCTTCCCCTCACTTACAGTCTGACTGTATTGTTGTCCCCATGTTTGCCTCATTCCTCACTCAGCCACCTTTGCTGAATAAATATTCAGGACATAACAGATTTTACTCATCGGTATTACATAAGCTCATTAAGATGTCAGGTTTACAAACTCATGCATGCAAAGAAAACACCTGCATTTAATTTTTTAATAATTCTAAAGTGAATTTTCTTTGTATTTTTCAATTACTTACAATAAATGCACACAATGTACAGCTGTGTGAAGTTTCACCCTAAGTGTTAATGATTTTCTAATTAGTATTTATCTATTTATTCCTTTAAAAAACCTGAATAAAGATGTTTGTCATTGCGGCCCAAAGTTCAGCAGCACTGCACAAACCAATGCAGCATGCAAAGTGGGCACACAATAAAGGCTTCACGGGTGGGAGGAGTGGGAGTGTACTGGGAGTGAGAACAGCAGAATTTAAGGAGGCCTTTCAAGATTCACATTTGTTCATGCTTTTAGTGTCAGGAAGAAACTGTCTTTGATAATCACATACTGTACATATTAACCTGAAGGTATTGAATTGACTTCAAAGAATTTTAAACATCAATGGTGCTTCACGAGTGTAAAGTAGTGAAAAAAAATCTACCAGCAGCTGGTTAGTTTAGGCTTATTCTAAAAAACTGAACAGATTAAGATTCATGAATAAAAGCTGTATGACTTTTTAGCTAGCAAAGAAGGCAATGAGTGATGTCAGTCACATAACTTAATCTTCTGAGTAACTAAATGACGTGACCCATTATAGATGATTTAATAACCAGAGTACATTGGATGCAAATATCCAAACTGGTCTGATTATTGATCTGACACAGACAAGATATCCTTCTTACATTCCTGCAGCGTTACAGATGATTTTATATTATTGCTTTATGTATGATAGGTTTTCTATGATCATCTTCTTTTATTAATGGAATTCCACTTAGTCCAGAAGATGGATGAAGATGGATGAATATAATAGTTTTCTAAAGTCACTGAGCTCCATGTACTGAACTCACGGACCCTGCATTAGCATTCCTTAGGGTATACTAACAAAATAACTTGACACACCATCCAAACTTGCTCTACCTTTATTCTTTGCTGAGCTGCACTGTGCTTTAGCATTGACTCTTCATCCCCTCTTCACTCAGTGAGCACTTTCTTAAGTTTGTAAAATTAATCACATAATTGCTGTGACATAGTGCACTCTCATCCACCATGGTCTCCTGCCATTACTCCATCACTCTTTAATGCAGCTACTTGAAATGCTCTCAACTCATCTGTTGTTGTATCAGAACAAGTGCTTGGGAATTTGCACCATGACAGCGGTCGCATGGTGAATCTTCAAAAGGAAAAAAGCAGGTTGCTAAATGGATCATTTTATCACCGTGAATTTAGAAACCCTAGACGCTGAAAGAGAAGATGCAAAATGACACCACAAAAACAGAAATAAACAAACACTGATATGTAGAAAGTTATTACAACAAACAGATGGAATCAACAAAACAGATTTATTAGCAGAAATTAAGTGAATGCAAAGACAACAACAACAAAGATGTAACTGACATAAAAATGACTGTAAGGAGATTAACAATGGCCATCAAAGTGCAAAACAAGTACAGAGCAACTTGAACTACAAAGACAGGCAAACAAATATGGAGGCACATATGTGGTAAATGTGGAGAAACTGATGCAGAACACACTCAAAAGACATGAACTGATTACTAAGTGCAAAATACTACAAAAAAAAAAAAAACATAAAAATATGGAACTGACTAATAAGGGCTGAAACGTGAATATGAATAGCTGGAAATGAGTACTGATAGAAACAAAATGACTGCAGAATGGCTCAAAAAATATGAATCCCTTTGTAGAGGCTGTATCTTACATTTGTGTAGAGGAGATGGTGCAAGGAGACATGGAGCTCCAGAGCCTGACAGCCCCCCAAGCAGCCATCTCACTACTGTCAAATAGTCTAAACCCAGGAAAGGGTGCACATGCAGGAATTGAGGTTTCATAGGTTCGTGCTTGAAAAATCTCATTAATATTCTTGCAACTGTCTTCCATTTACTCCATAGTACACATTTCACAGCAAATAGAAAACTCCTGGTACTTTATTCAGTGGAAATGAATTTTTAACTGCAGATACTAAAATAAGATGATACTGCTGCAGATATCCAAGTGTCTGCACTAGCCAAGAAAAGAGTCCACATAATATGCATTTCTCATGAGAGTCCTCTGCACACTTATGAGAATTTTCATCTTCCCATCCCAGATACAGTGAGGGAAATGTTTAGACTTGATAGATCATTATCTCTGTTTTTTGTGTGGTTGTGTTTTCATCCTGTGGTTTAACAGCTAATATCCTGTGGTTTACATTATAGTGTTGTGTGACAAGAGGAGATCAGCAATATACACACACCCACTGTCCTTTTATTTATTCAGTAGCATTGCGTTGTCTCAGGAGATGTGGAATAATGGGATGTTACTCCAAAAGGAAGGATTGGTATCATTTTTACTGCAGGATACCAGACAATAAGTACTTCCCTTTAGAGAGGAGAGCTTTCTGGATAGCTTGCAAAGTGTACCAGTGAAACTACACATCTTAGGGTACGGTAACCAGGAAGCAGAGTGAAGTTGAAGCACAATGACACACAGCCTGTCAGGATATAATGAAGTACAAGAGTGTGTGTGTGTGTGTGTGTGTGTGTGTGTGTGTGTGTGTGTGTGTGTGTGTGTGTGTGTGTGTGTGTGTGTGTGTGTGTGTGTGTGTGTGTGTGTGCGTGCGTGCATGTATGGTTGACATTGGCTAAATATGTCATGCAATTATTTCTGAGAAGACTTCTTTTCTTGGTTGTCCTTCATGGTGGCAATGTTAAATGAAAATCATGAGCCCTGGCATTCCTGTGCCTGGAATGAGTGGGAATGTTGTGATGTGGATATTAATGGAAACCCCGATTCTTTAGGTGATAAAGAAATAAGTCCAGGGATGAATTTAATGAGTTATGAAAATCAAGTCCATTTTCTTAATGTTCAGCCATTTGCTATTCAGTTCAGAGAAATAAAAAAGTGCATGATATGGTTTTACAGATATCCTGTTGATATGCAAAGGTTGCCATGATAGTAAAGGTGGGGTCTATTTATTAGGCATTTTAGGTGTATTGTATTGTAGGATGTGTCAATGCCCTTGTTCTTATACAACTAGACTCTTATTAATATGTATTTTTGGATTGTTTATTTCATTGATTGTTGTTTTATTATCATGTTTTATCATCTTTTGGGGACAACAGATGGAAATTAGCCTTGAGCACATTTACAATTATGTTCCATGTAATGTTCATTTACTCGCATTGTCTCATCCAAATAAATAAATTGAAACCATCCAATCACAGGTGCTAAAATGGCAATTATCAAAACACACAATTCAGATAACTTGCAGAGCAAAGTATGAACCACAACAGGAACAGACACAGAACAAGTATGACCTGAAATGAAGAAAAGTGACCTATTTTCCTGATTCTCTAAACCTTTGATTAATATCATCAACTATGTTGAACCCCAATATTTTTCCCCATTTTGACTTTGCTTATTTTTTCTCATATAGTCTCAGAATAGTGAATCCTCACTTAATAGACAACCATGTTTCTGACTTATTCCTAATAAACCAAATTAGTTTATAATCTTTCCATCTGTTTTTATCTAAGTTTTACACATGATCCCGTTTTGTGGGACTATTTATACATTTATATATATAACTGTTATTTGAATCCAATACACCCATCTGTAGAAGCAAGAAATAAGTGCAGAACTGTTGTATTAGGGTTCTTCTTCTTCTTTTTCTTCTTCCATCCTCTGTTCATCCCAGGCCCAGGTTCTGCTCCGCTTCAACAGGCACTGCTTGTCCAGTTTTTGCCTTCAAGCAGGAGCTTAATTTGTGCATCAACTTTATCTTTAAAGGAGATTTAGTCAGTGATGCAGTCTATGATATATGAGAAGAGTTCCCCACATCACACTGTCTCATTAGTGCACATAAGCCTGGCTCAGAATATGTTGTTTCAATTAGCTGCATATTATTTCAAACAAAGAAGTCATTCATTCCCCTAATTGGAAACACAAAGCTGAATTGTAAATTTGTCCCACCTGCTACATAATAATGATGTCATGGCAGTGCATTTAGGAAAAAGTGACTCCCACTTACACATCAATCCCATTTCTTGAAATAACATTTCCTGCTAATGCTGAATTGGGTGTTTGAGGTTCATTTTGACCAGGGAATGAGTGCAGTGACACACCCTGTGTTCCACAGCTCACAAAACAAATTGCAAATATCTTTTCTATGAGTTGGACGGCGGAACATCTGCTTTGGCGATTGTTCTTTCTGCAGCTGTCTAGTTTCATTTGGCTTTCTTTTTTTTTTCCAAATCAGCTTTGCTTAAACAGGAAACTTACACATTCCTAACCAAAGTTTTTTTTTATCAATAAGGACATTTTCAGTTTCATTAAATCATTTGATGACATTTAAATATGCCAGCCGTGACCAAAGCAGATCTAAACAACTTCATTTCTCACTTGTTACTCGAGGCAACATGCAGCTTGCATGCAAACAAAGTCTATATTGAGGATGGGCTCTGTTGGTGAATGAGCCTTTTGTTCTGTTTAATAAGGCAGCTAACGGCTTTGGCTTTGCAACCTTTTTCCCAGTGGCCAGCAACAAATGCAACTTAGTAGTAAAATGTAAATGTTGTTGATTATACAAAGAAGTAAACAGAATTATTATTAATGGTATTAAGTTATTTGTGCAAAGGCTCCATTTTACAATGTTTAACAGCATTTGTTTTATCTGCCTCACTGATATGCATAGTTGCTCTTTTACAGGTTCTAACGAAGCACTGTTTTATACTTTTTTCAATATTATGTTCCAGTGCATCAAATACTTCCTGTGTGATGCAATAGAAATAGAAACATCAAACTGATGAATCATTCATCAAGATTTTAAATTTGATGTCCCGATTTTAAGGATCAATCCTGATCAATGAATTTTTTGTGCTGACCTCATTGACTGAGCTGCTGTGTCTTTCTAGCACATGCCTGCTGTAAGCGCGTTTAGTTCGGGCCTATAGCCATTCAGGGTCAGATTGGGTCTTAGACTCGTCCTTTAGCCGCTTGCCAGGAGACGCTGCAGAGTTGAAAGAATGTCTGAACACTGCCCAGTTTGTGATTTAAAGGCTGCCCAGGGTTTTCCCTCTGCTTCCGCTACACTATTTATACTAGCCACTGCCCTGCCTAGCCTGGATGGGGTGGGAAATTTTTAGCAGGTTTCGCATCCCAAAACCAAGGTAATCACACTGGCTCCAAGAGTAAATGCTGTTGTTCTTCTCAGCTCCTGCTGACAAAAATTCAGGGTTGGGGGAAAAAAAATGCCTTTAATAGAGAGTGTTTTCTTCCTTCTTTTGCATTTTGTTTTTTCCAAACAGGATTATGAATAATGAAAATGTCTCAAACACAAAGGCCATGCAAAACTTGTTTTCAGGTAAACTCAAGAGTATACACTCAGGAAAAGTTGTCTATTCTCCTATTGATCTTTTTATATGTTTATACTGTGAAAGCACAATGCAGAACAGCAGGTTTTGCAAAAATTTTTCAATGTGAAAACTATTTTTTACAGCACAGAATATCATTAGCCATATATGGCAGTGTGCAAAGATCTGAAGTCACTCTTTATATTTTCCTTTCAAGGATTTAAACTTCTTTCAAAATAATCTTAAGCAACAGTTATTTAGACTTTCCAGTTTCTGAAGGTCTTTCACTTTTGGATAACCTGACCTAAATGATAAACTGTTGTGTCTACACATAACAGATAACTTAGCAAAGAACCCATTTGCAATCATAGGAACTTTGTTACCACCAGCCCGTTGGCACACAATTTGCTCTCATTTATTTAATCACATCTACAAAAAATGCTAAAGGCAACACACGTACGGAGGCATTAATTGTTCTTTTTGCACCAAAAAGGTGATTCCCAAAGAGCTATTATTCAGAAACTTGGCATTTTTTAACATGGTATGCAGTGTATCCTTAAGATCTGAGGGGAAACGGGCAGTAACTGAAAGGGATGTCTGAAAGAAAAAGAAACAAAATCCAACAAATTCCTGACAGCATCTGAGAGATGGATCTGGACTTTCAGGTGAACCGTCTAATGCTCACCGAACTCTCATCAGAAATGGTTTCCATGGAAGGTTCACTGTCAACATGGCATTCAGAGGGAAAAAAGAGAAAAGACTGAGGTATGCCAAATTACACAAAAACTGAACTAAAAATTAGTGGCAACAAGTCTCATGGAGTGATGAGATTTGAAACATCCTTCAAGAAGCCTGGAGAACAAATATTAAAGATTACTTTAAGAAACGGAAAGAAATGTTGACTTTGAATTTGTTAGTATTGTTCAATTTCTTTTGGCTTATATTCTGAAATTATATTTAAGTTTGTAGATGTTTCACTGATTTCATGTTTTCCTGAAAAGATAAAAAGAAGTTAGGGGTAATTGGAGATTTTTGTACCATACTGTGTGGGAAATTTGTTTATGTGCTCCTAAATGTACTTGTTTTCACTTTTGGACATTCAACTAATTTTAGAGTTAATCTAAAGGTAGCCTATCAATGAACAAGTGAATCCATTGAACAAATGAACTGATGTGTGTAGACCCTTATTTTGCTCTGGATGTTATAAAAAGAAAATAAAAATAGAGCCATTCACCCAAAACGTATTAAACTGCTTATTCACTTTGATAGTGTGACATTTCCACACACCTGCTTGTTTATCCAGTTTCCACCTTAAGGAAGATACTACCAGTGACTCTGTAGTCAAAATGCTGCGTTCACTGACTGTTGGACCAATGAAAATAAAAGGCTATTTTTTTGGGATTAGTCACAAAGAAAAAAAAAAGTTAAAAATTCCGATTTTTTTGAGCACAGAATCAGTACAGCCAAGAGCTGACACATAGTATTATCAAATATTTAGTCAGCCTATTGTTTATTCTAATGAACTACTTTCCTTTAGAATTAGTTCAATCACAGCCTTATATTCTTACTAGTCTGTGTAGGTTATTCCTGCAAACAGTCATGATTGGATTTAAAGCATTTCAGATGTTGACAGTAATGTAACTCCACCAAAGTCATATGAAATCACGATCATAATATTTGAGTAGGCTACCAGAAGTTTCTGTTAACAAGCCTACACGCCATCTAAGTTATGCACCTTAAATAGTTTAAGACTTTTACAATCCCAGCTCAGTAGTTGGTAACTACTGTAAATTTAACCAACTACCTCAGGACTCAGATGGTTAAACCATGTTAAATGAGTTATTATATTACTTATATAAATGTTCAGCTTATGTCGAGATTTTCTTCTGACTAATCATTTAATTTAATGCTGTATGAAACTTTTAAGGTGCAACTTCTGTACAATTTTGTTTTGCAACAATGCAACAACAACTGTGAATGCTTGCAGCATTCACAGAAATTTCAATTTTACTAGGATGCGGTGGCGTACGAGGAGCATTTGAAGGCAGCATAATTCTCTGGATTTCGATTGGCTCTTCTTCCCAGCTGCCGTTCTCCATTGGCTGGTGTGGGTTCAATGAATCCCCTCCTCTACCTTTGTCAATTTCTACAGCTCCCGTTGAATCACTCGCTTGTTGTTTCCCGGGGCTTGGTGGAGAGAGAAGTTATCTCCGATCACTTGCAGGTTTGGGACACCAAAAGAGGATATCAAGCGTCATTACGGAAGCATCCCTTTAACTTTGCATTGAGGATAAGCTGTTGAACTAAACGGAGAGAGGATAATAGCGATCTAAAAGGCAGGAGATATTTAACCTATCCATCACCTTGTACCACAGCGCGGCGAGAGCGACAGCACAGCAACTCCTCGCGCCAGCGTGCGACACCGCAGTATTGGATTGTGTTGGGAATACACAGGGGAATGACATAAACACACCTGGAGATGGTTTGCTACCCGCAGGGACCTTCAAAGACACTTCTGCTGCTACTGCTTCTTTGAAATTTTTTTGTGCTATAACTGTACAGACGACAAAGGGGGTTAAGAAAAGTGCTTCTCCTTCTTCTCTAAAGCAAAGGGATTAATTATGCCGGACCAAATCACAGTTTCGGAGTTTGTGGCAGAGACAAATGAAGATTATAAATCACCGACTGCCTCTAATTTCACCACCAGGATGTCCCACTGTAGGAATACAGTGTCTGCTCTGGAGGAGGTGAGTGAGTCTGTTGGAACTGGGCTTTGTAATAAGAAATAAATAAATAAAAAGAAAGAAAGAAAGAAAAAAGAATGATACAGACATCCTTTTAAAAATTATTATTATTAGCTAAAGACAATGATGCATGTCCCTGATAGTGTTTAAAGTGTGCAAAAACCTAGCTGTATACATCTAAAATGTCCCATATTAATTTTCAAACAAGCTCAATCTTTATTCAGAAAGGTTTTACGTACTGTTATGTGTCTGTGTTTTGGTTTATTGCAGCAGTTTTACGCAATAGGTTATTTAATCAATAGTTTTCTAAAATCTTTTTCCTGTTCCCCCGAGTATTAGCAAGCAACTAAAGGTACATCCAAAGCAGTAAAGATATACAGCTCGCTAAAGATGTGGGTTGTTCAACATTTATACTTAGATTAAGATGAGAAAAGACTCCCGAAAAAGAAGAAAAAAAAAACAAAAAAAAAACAGAGGAGGTTCCTTTTTCTAGCAGACAAGCAGCTGATGCTCTATTCAGAGCAATCATGCAGCCACAGAAACAAATCGATCAACTAAATCCACTATATTACATTGGTTTTGGCTAAAAATGCCAATTCCTTCAGTAATAGACGTAAAAATTCTTATGCCAGTGCCCCAGTTTACAGCTGCACTGCACTTTCTGTGCACAGAAAGCACTTTGTGTTCCTTTAACTTGCAGGTCATCAGGAGGAAGGACACTTCCGCTTTGTTCCCTGATTGCCCTCCACTGCCTCCCTCCCTCTCTTGTTATAGTTTCCCTACTTTGTGTACTGTATGGTAGAGCCTCGCCCTGCCTGCCGGTAAAAATAGAATTTCTCACACGAGTAGCTCAGAGTGTTATGTGTGTTAGTGTGTCCCTGCTTTGTAAATCAGGGGATGCTTGTGGACGCTGGGTTATGACGTGTAGGGAAATGTGTCTTTTTTGCACTGAAGAGTGTTAGCAGCCACTCAAACAGTTTCATGTCTCACACATTTTTCGTGCAGCTTAATATATAATGTATGTGGAGGTGAGCTAAGTCATCAACAGCTGGTGTCAGTTTTACAGAGTTAATCCTCAACTGTGCTTGTTGTGAGCTTTACTTTAACCCGTCTGATGTTGGACATCTCTCAGAGGGAAGCAGCTTATTTTTAAACCTGTGTTTTTGGAAGAATGAGCCAAGTAGACAGACTTACACCTGCTCACACTGACAGGTGCTCCACTTCAGCCACAGACATCATGCTACACACATTTTTTTTGTTCAAGCTTTCCTGCTGCTTGTTTTTAAAATAGCCCAAAATCTGCCACTGGGAACGATTTCAGCTCTGCTTAGAGAGGAATGTGTTGTTTGGTTGGAGCAAGCGAAAAGAGTGGGTTTTACTCTCTTTAAGAAACAGGTCAGCTGTAATTGCTGGCTTGTGAGGTTGAATTGTTGGGTTGAGAATCTAATTCAGCTGCTTTGTTTTAGGTATCTGCTTTTTGCTGTTGCAGAGCAAGCATGTTGTTTTATACTGACCACTTCAAGATGAGGGAGCACAAAACGTTGTTGTTGGGACAAATACACCCTGCAAACTTTGGTCTGTTTGACCAGTTAAACACTGTAGAGGATTGGGAACACTTCTAGTTATTGGCCTGTTTGGAATATCATACATTTATATATGTTCAAACGTAGATATCCACATGTGGATTGCATCCTGTTTTCCTACGGAGTATAATAATGCATCCATATACTGTATAAAACACTGCTGTTGAGTTCAAACGTGCTGATTCTGGCTTTCTTTAATTTCAAAAATAAGTGCTCACTTCTTAGTTTTCACCCTTCAGCTGACAGCTGAGGACAGGCTGAGGGGAGCAGCTGGCGTATCATTTAAGAGGAAGCCTTGTATTTTGTGAATTTATACCTGCAGCTTTTGGTAATGAGCTGGTTTGTCACAGACTTTTTCACACAGGCTATTGTTGGCATCAGCAACAAATCCAGATACATTTTTATTAAACATTTCAGAGTTGGATTTTGCATCCACTTGTATGAAATGGTCTGCTTAAACTAACTCAGAAAATGAATTGATGGTGCTACAGAACAGTGAGATAGTTTTTCCGGGCCCTTATATGTTGAAACTTGTTCACTGTTGGTGAGGCTGGAACTTGTTGACAAGGGACATATATTTATTCGAAGATGGGTGTGATTATTAGTGTGGAAATCTGCTGTTCCAGATGGTTTGCTCTTGATAAATCCGCTTCTTAATCCTGTTACCAATGAGGATGGAACAAAAACATGATAAGACAAATTTTTTGGTGTTATAAACCAGTCGACACGTGAGCATGGACCCATAACTTCGATAAGGTGTGTGTTGCTAATACAGTAGATGGAATACATCCCTCATAGTCAAATAAATGAAACAGGCCACATCTGTTATCTGTATTTCCAGATCTTTTTTTTATTTGAGAACATTTAATAGATTTACAGTCTCACCTCTGGTGCCAAAAGCTTTAAAAATATAACAGTTCAAAGGACTACAAAAGAAAGAGTTTCTTTTAATGGCTTAACTACACTGTTCATTTATTTCCTTTTAAACATAATTGCATCTGACACAAGCTTAATTAGACTAGTAGTTTAAAATTGCCTGCTACCAAGGGCCCATTCTGCCAACTTGTGTGTGCATGTTGGTTTCATTTGCAAACCCACAGCAATAAAAACCTGTTTATCCTGTAAGAGGATATTGAGCTTTGTGTCATGACCCCCCCCCCCCCCCCCCCCCTTTTTTTTTTAACTTCTTTAAAACACTTGTACTGACTTCCCTTTGTGTACACCTCTCAAAAATAAACTCTCCAGTATTTGTTTTTCCCTTTAGAATTATGTTGCTTTTCAGCATGATCCTAATTTCAACATGTGCTGATGTTTTTAATCCCTTTTTTTTTTTTTACTCAAAACTAAAAACTTCCATGTTGTGTTAATGGGAGTGCCTGGCCCTGAGGGCTGTGACCTCTGTGTTAAGTACTGGGCTTGCTGGTGATGCCTCTCTGCTTGTGTCTCCCCAAGGAAAAATCTCTAAGGTTGTCTGTGCTAAACCAAAACCTGGCAGACGTCATTCATGGTGTTTTTTTTTTTTTTTATTATTATTATTTTTTTTATCTATTTCTTGCATCTGTGACTGTTTCTCTTTTCTCTTCTTTCTTTCTTTTATTGGTCCAGTTACTAAATTGTGTCAGGCAAACAGACACCAGCCTTGTTTCGACCCAACAGGTCTGGGTTGGTATGGAACAGTTGGGTAAACCCTGATCTTTGTTGTGTTTCCACAACCAACTGTGCCTTTAACCGGTAGGCGGCGTATCAGCCAGATAGCGATAGATGCATCATCTACGTAATAATGATGTCATAGCGGCATAACGCCGTCCTTGAATTATAACAAAGATGACCGTGAGACAGAAACAAATGAGGAGAATGGCAACGTCCAGCAGTTTCTGCTCTTTCTTCTTGGGATGGGGTTTAAAAAAAAAAGAAAAAAAATATCCATGGGATAATTAAACTTTTGTCACTTTGTGCCGAGCTGTACAGGAAGTGATGACTCTTTTGACCACTTAAGGGATTACAGTGTGTCAAGCTCCACCCTTTTGGGTTAAATTGGTAAGATTGGGACCCAAACGGAAAGACCCCAAAAAAGTAGGGCAGGTTGGATCAGATATTCTTGCACCTGTCCCATGTTTGGCCTGTGCAAATGCAAATGCAAAAAAAAAAAAAAAATTAAAGAAGCACACCCATCTTGTACTGACTGTGGACTGGGAGCTCACTGCTTGGAAAAACACCCCAAATGCATTCGCTTCCAGCTCAGGAACCCGGTAGGATCTGTGCAGTGTCATGGGGTTGCTCTTGTGACTCACTGATCTGTTGTGGAAGATGTTTAAAGCTTTTGGTGTATTAATACTCAGGTAAACACTGCACATCAATCAGTCAGTCAAGCACTTTTCATACAATAATGCAGCACAAAGTGCTTTCCACATAAGATCAGCAGCCCTTCACAGTGTTGTCGAACTTCATGTGGAGGCTCTAAGATGAATGTAATGTTGAAGAATGTTGAAGGTTGTGGCAGAAAAAACACAGACACAATTTAATATTCAAGACAAGCTCTGTATTTGCAAGTGCACCCCCCCTTAATGTTACTGCATTAAGTCATACAACTACAAGTTGTGCACTTGATGTCCTTAATTTCACACTCATTCAGCTTATGTACATTTATTTTTCTCTCTCCGGTGACGAGCACAAAACCAGTACAAACAAAAGAGCTGCTGCATTGTCAGTGTCCTGTCCCCCACTGGCCTTCTCCCTCTGCTCTGTTCAGTTTGCTAATTTTTCTCCGATGAATAACGCTATTTATAGCCAACTCAGCTTCTCATAGGCCGTCCTTCATATTCGTGTTTGGGGGTGACTGTCTGTAGAGTTAGTGTCATTATTCTTCCACCTGGCTATTACAGTAATTCATCCAGCAGACTGGTATGCATTGTAAAAGGCTGCCTGGATCGCCGCTTGATTTTTGTGGAGAGATAATTGATGAGAAACGGTATTATAGCATGCGGAGGCAACCGTTGGTACTGGCTGTGTGGGCCAATGCGGTGATTAGTCTGGGTCTCACCTATTGTTTCTGACTTTACTGATGCTGGTATGAAATAAAATCAAAAGAATAACAAATTTTTGTCTCTCTCCAGCAGTTCATGACTTAATTAAGAAAATATCTGACTTATTTCCATACACCCTTATGACTACTCTGTCTTTGTGTAACTGGTTGTTCCAGGGCAAAAAAGCAAAACAAACATTTGTCATCTTCTGTTAATGTTTGTGTTGAAGTGTTTTATGTAAAGTGCACAGATTAAAGACTGGATGTGAAGGCAAATTTGCTCTTGTAATTCTTTCAGTCTGTTGACCTGTGTTGACACTTCAGTGATTCCCTGGCAAAGGAAGACATGCCCCCCCCCATTCCAAGCAAGGTTGGCTTTTAAAGCTGTGACCTGGTCAGGGACAACAGCTGCCCCCTCCGCCTGGGGAAACAGGTGGCCTGGAGGAAAGTTTTAACAAGCATTCAAACTGTAGGATTATCAATGGCAATCCACATCTAATAGCTTTAGAGGCAGACAGAGGGATCGATGAGCTCTCACGCACACATGACCTTAATGTTCTGTCTGGCCGAAGTGAGCAGCCTGAACCCGGCAGCCATCTTGGCCGGTCTTTGGTATACCACCTAAGGAGCTTACTGCTTCCTATAATTGAAATGGGATTTCTGTCAGGATCTTGTCTCTTGTCGTCATCCTTACGCTACATCGGCTGTCCCTTGACTTTGCCTTAGTGTACAGTAGATACTGCCATAGTACTACTACCATGCTAGACTGTTTTTATTTACTTTCTCAGATCTTCATCCTTTAGATGGGTCTGCTTCATTAATGCTTCCAAGGAGATGTATTTGAATTAAGGTATTTGTCCAGCCTCCTGTGCAGGGAGCATTTATGTTATCATCCACTGACAGGCTCTGGCCAGGATTCATTATTATGCAGCAGCTCTCCCCATGGATCTACCCGGGGTTAAGGGTCACAGTCATGTTCCAATCGATTCAAAGGCATGATCTCACTTTTTCCCCCCAAAAAAAGGATGTGATACGATTATAGCCACTGTTGAATGTAGTGACATTCAGTATGTGCTTATTTAAAAATTTAATCGTGTTTTTTTTTTTATCACATTTTACAGGGGCTTGTTAGTCACCGGTGATCCTCGTGTGTCCTGTTCCCTTAAGAAAACAGCCCAGGATAGTGAAAAGGCCTCAGGTTAAAGACGAGACTGGTTACTCTTTGCCCTACTTAAATTTTAGTGGGTTACACACTAGGCCCACTGGGGGAAGATGAGAACTTAAAGCTCATCTCATCCATCAAAGTGTGCCGGGCCAGATTGTCTGAGACAGCTCCTGTTGAAGCTTTTGTTCCCCGACAGGCCGTGCCTCTTCATTAATGAACTCTGCTATTGATTTCTAGTCCTGGCCACTCCGTGCTGCTTGGGGCCAGGGTGTGGTGGGAGGGGTGAATCCTCACAGCTGTGTTGTCCGGCTGTCACTTTCACTCAGAGAAGTGACCCAGACTTCTTCTGTGTTGAAGAAACTCCTTCGTGACTCTCAGGGGAATTGAAGTCTCATTACCTCTGACTCACAAAGATCAGCTATGCGATGCTTGAGTCAGACAGATGAGTTGAGGCATTTTACCTCGGATGTTACTACACAGACCTATTTAAATATATTTTTTTACACAAAGCTAGCAGAGGCTGCTGGCTTGTTACGCACACTGTGTTATTGCCACTCCAGCCTTTGCTTGCTTCTTCAAATTGTTCTAAAGATTTTAATTTGTTGATACTTTACAGCTTATTGTAGCTTTACATTTGCTAAATAATTTTGTCTGATCTCTTATTGGTTTAATACTCTGTCAGCTCTTCTCTCAGCCATCTAAACATGGACACCAACCTTATTTCTCCAGCTCTTGGGTTGTTTTATTTGAGGTATTCATCCAAGAAATTCAAATGTGTGAATATCTTGATCCAGATGCACCTCATGTGCTGGAGATAAAGCTGGTTCTGTTGTGTGTTTTCTGTCTCTATACACACTCATTTTGCATGTATGCAAAATATATCTTCTCACAGTGGAGACTGCCAGTAAAGCTAAGCACTGGTCCAGTCTGGTCAGTTAATCTGAGATTCTCACTTCTAGCTGGTAGATGTGTGGAGGCAGTGCACTTTGCCAGTATTAAGCTGTTAATGCTAGCTTTGTCTGTCCTGCTCCCTCCTCTAACTTTACCACCCGTGGTGCGCAGTCGGGGAAGGGGTTGGTTGAGTATTGTAATGCATGTTTTTTCCCCCTGTGGTCTGTGTTGCTGGTGTATCTGTGCCATAGGTGGAGGACATAATTCCTTTATCAGAGTTGTTCTGAAATTCTGTCCTTTCAGATTGGGTCAAATGATTCTCTTTATCTATGTGAGGTGAGGAATGGAGGTTGTCGAGTCAAATTAGCATATCTGTGTTAGTGTGAATAGAAAATTACTGAAAGAATGGTGTATATGAAATGTATACTAAAAACTAATGTTTTAAATTTGTTATTTGGAGTTGGAAAAGTCATTAAAGACAACTTTCCAACTTGTCACTGAGAATAATGACATGGATGTTATATGAACAGTTACTTCTTTTAGGCTAAATTAAGGTGGAAGCTGTTTGTTTTACCTTGATATGTGGGAAGTTTTATCTGTAGACTGTTAGTGAAGTAGTTTTTTTTCTCTCTTCATGAAGTTTAAGATTCTTCGGATTGCCTCAGATGTTTTCAGGGACTGGATTTAATCAGTTGAAGCCCTTCTCTTGTTCCCAGTGGAATTCAAAGAGGCTTGTATGAAACACAGGTCTTCTGTACGTCTGAAGTGTGCTTTCAGTTTCATACAGATGCACACAGTTTGTTCAGTGTTTCACTGTGGTGTTTTCCATGGGAAAGCAGGTAATTTCCCCACTGTGTTCTGCAGTAATGATAATATTTCTCCAAACGGTTTGGGCGTTTTGTCTTTGGCATCACTTCTCGGACACCACGAGGCCAGCATGAAACATCTGTTTGAATCAGACAAACTCCAAGGTGAAGCCAGACAAGCTTTTTTTTTTTTTTTAGACAGACTATTTTAAGTAGTTTTAAATGTGGAGCCATCAGGCTTTTCTTCATCATTCATAGCTGTTAGCTTGTGTTATATCAGCTCGTGTTACTTACAAAAAATAATTTTTTTGATTGTAAATGAAGAATGAATGCAGTAAAGTTAATGATAACAGGGATAGAAACCTTAAGTACAAAAACATTGCCACAGGCAGCAGTATTATCACCATGAGGGACTGCAGCTGTCTGGAAAACCAAGCTGAAACAAAAGTGCTCTCACCTTGTAAAATTTAAAAGACCCCGAAAGCACCTCAGCAGTTAACTTGAAAGTTTGTTTTCTCTAACACAGAAACTACTGCAGCTGATGCTGTCAGCCCAGTGTGATTTCTGGCAGCTGGAAGCCAAAACTTTGGTCCACTAGTGTTCCTTGTAGTGCTCACACAGGAGCTGTTAAGCAGCAAGTGTGTGGATTGTACAATACCACGGGACTTAGAGGTGGAAAAGGTTTCGGTAACTTGCAGTCAGGCAGAAAACCTAACAGAAACTGCTACGGCTCGATAGTCGTCAGACATAGCGATCAGTGGTTCAACAAGAGAAGTTTTCAGGTCCCTTGAGTTGGTGGTAAATATTGAATCACAAAAAGACGTCACTCTTTGTGTAGCTTCTAAGTACAGCAGCTCTGTCTCCAAAGCCCTAAAATGCGTCTGTGTTAATGAGCTTATGTCAAACAGCGTCATGACACTGTAAAAAGTGCCCCCCCTCCCTTCCCTTAGCTCTCTGTCCCGTATTAGTGAACTTTCAGCGTGGAGTTCTCCATGCTGCCCGGGGCAGACTGACTACTGCTCACATGTCAGCTGTCTGAGAGCAGAAACCATAAAACCATGGCCTGTTAGGACTCAGTTCAGTGAACCCAGTTCTGTCCAAATGTTGACTTTTCATACTCTGTGTGGAGAAAAGTTGTGAATGAAAGAAATGAGAGTATGTTTTTCTTTTTTTCCCCGGTAGAGTCATAGCTTTGGATCTACCCCACAGTTGCTTTTAACGTACCTGTATACCTATCTCTCTCACAATCGTGCCTTCTCTTAGATGTCTGCTCGGTTGGACTATATCCACTATTTTACAAATGCTCTGAATGAGTCATAGTTTTCCTTCCAGAGTGACAACCCCCTTTCACTGTTTACCTTTACTGTGCCACATTTGGAGCAGCTGTGTTTGGATGAGGGCTTGCTACCACAAAATGCACTTTTACAGCACACCTGCAGAAAAGCTGATGCAACTTTTTCTGTATTATTGCATGCATGTTTTATTTGTATTCAAGCAAAGCCATTACTTTCAGGTAATTCTAACTTAGAAGAGATGTTGCTACAGGGGAGGTTTCTTAGATTTGGCATAAAAATGTCTTAAAAGGGTGAACAGAAATTTCACATTACCATTTCAATATTGTTTACCAGCATTTGTTCTTTTTTTCTGATATAGTTTAATGTAACCAACTTTAGTGAGCATCTGTTTACATAAACGTTATGGACTGAGCAATCAGCATCAACATCACCACATCAACTTTGTGGAATTTGGAGCAAAAGGATGGTTACCAATGCTACTGATTTACAAATGGCTAAAGACAAATATGTTACAACCGTCAAACCAGTAAATAGCTGACCAGTCATTTTCCTATTAAAATCTGGACTCTCTTTTCATGTAACTGTTTTTATTTAACCGTTTTCTTTGAGGACTCGGTCTGCTTTGTTTAGCTGTAACATATGGTCTCTCATAGGAAAGATGGATTACAGCCCCCTGTCACAGATACTATACCCACATATGCAGCAAATAAATGAGATAATTAAATCCCAACTGCTCTATTCTTATTCTCTCCACAGTATGTGCCAGACTGTTTATTCACATGACTGTACCGAGGCAGGCGGGGGGGGAGTGATGGTAACAGTAATACTACAGACTGGGAAGATTGCTTAGATTGTTATTTGTCAAAAAAAAATAGATGTGTGTTGAATGGGATTGTTTTTATTACATTTGATGCAGAGAACTCAGAAAATTTGTTTTCTTGAGTTTTTCTAGTAGTTATTGCTGTAGTTAGTGATTTCTGGTTAGTCAGTGTTATACTTGCAGGCTTTTCCCCTATATTAGGCTTAAAAGAAAATAAGTCTACCACAGAAATTACGGGAATTGGTTTTTGCTCAATTATTTCTTTGTTGAAACTATTCTTCTTGCCAATAAAGTTTATACATTTGTAGAAGCTGCTTCTTATTTTGTAAGAAAATCTTACCATTCAATGCACTTTTTGATTGTTAGGTTGAGGGACTGTGAGAGTCATGGCAAAACCTTTAGTTGTTTTTTTTTTATGTTCTTGTTTATAAACTTATGACACTGAATATTGTGCTAAGGATGCAAATTAAACTCGTGACTGTCATAATTAATCAGGGGGAGCTACACAGTTTAACAGTGGACTACTGCAGAGTCTGCTAAATCTTGCTAGAGATCTACTGCATCAAGTTGGGGGGCTTTGGTTTGCTTTTCTAGCAGACTACAGGGAAATTTTCTTGGTATTCTGG